>NC_137624.1:3509149-3661649 GCF_963280865.1 Gymnoscopelus braueri | reverse complement strand
AATCGGAATAGATTGAAGAGAGAGAGAGAGAGAGAGAGAGAGAGAGAGAGAGAGAGAGAGAGAGAGAGAGAGAGAGAGAGAGAGAGAGAGAGAGAGAAACGGAATAGATTGAAGAGAAAGAGAGAAAGAGAGAAACTGAATAGATTGAAGAGAAAGAGAGAGAGAGAGACTTGGAAACGGAATAGATTGAAGAGAGAGAGACATGGAAACGGAATAGATTGAAGAGGAGAGAGAGCGAGAGAGACATGGAAACGGAATAGATTGAAGAGAGAGAGAGACATGGAAACATAATAGACTGAAGACAGAGAGAGATGGAAGCAGAACGGATTGAATGGAGATCTCAACCTATTGCCATTAACAGGAATCGAACCCTCAACCTTCGGATTGACAGGCTGCAACACTACCTATAGTGCTATAGCTTTGTACAGATTGAGGTTGTCTGTTGAAGATAAAAGTGAACCAGTGAAAGCAGCCGACCTACAAGCTCAGAAACACGTTGCTATCTGAAAAGTTGTGAGATTGTAGATCGGAGAGAGAGAGACATGGAAACGGAATAGGTTGAAGAGATAAGGATAATTCCTTTAACAGGTCCGTTCATGAAAGTCCTTCCGGTCTTGTTTCCAATGAGGGCCTGTGAGCAATTAGGGGTTAAGAGTCTTGCTCAGGGACAAATTTCATTTGCTGGCCTGGCCTGGAATCGTACCTGAGGCAACTAGGGCCTCTGGCTTCCTAGGCTGGCTCACTAACCACTCAGCTATGGCCGCCCCTCAAGAGAGAAGAGAGAGAGAGAGAGAGAGAGAGAGAGAGAGAGAGAGAGAGAGAGAGAGAGAGAGAGAGAGAGAGAGAGAGAGAGAGAGAGAGAGAGAGAGAGAGAGAGAGAGAGAGAGAGAGAGAGAGAGATGGAAACGGAATAGATTGAAGAGGGAGACATGGAAACGGAATAGATTGAAGAGAGAGAGAGAGAGAGAGACATGGAAACAGAATAGATTGAAGAGAGAGAGAGACATGGAAACATAATAGATTGAAGAGAGAGAGAGAGATGGAAGCAGAATGGATTGATTGGACATTTCAACCTATTGCCATTAACAGGAATCGAACTCTCAACTAACAGGAATCGAACTCTCAACCTTGGGATTGACAGGCTGCAACACTACCTATAGTGCTATAGCTTTGTCCAGGCTAAGGTTGTCTGTTGAAGATAAAATTGAACCAGTGAAAGCAGCCGATCTACAAGCTCAGAAACACGTTGCTATCTGAAAAGTTTTGAGATTGTAGATCGGCTATTTTCAGAATGAACTATGTCATACATTTCAAAAACATACCTTCTCAGATAAGCATTTCATGTTATCTTTATCAATTGCATATGTATTCATTAATACAGTCTTGTTGTTTGCAATGCACTTTAAATGAAGTCTCCACGAAGTGAGGCTTGAACCGGCAACCTTGATGTTGTGAAAACATTCACTTAAGCTGGAAGCCATTGGACCAACAGACCTGATCCAGTGAAAACGGAGGTCAAACAGATGATACCATTTCACGCAAATAACTGAAAAATCCTAGGTTTATAAGTGTTTTTCAAAAAAAAAAAAATCAGAAACACCGTTGCTATCTGAAAAGTTTTGAGATTGTAGATCGGCTATTTTCAGAATGAAGTATGTCATACATTGAAAAGACATACTCTCAAATAAGCATTTCAGGTTATCTTTACAATTGCACTTGCATTAATTGACACAAGTAAGACGCGCGAACGCTGGAAGCGAACGCACATTGACTGAGGCTGCTATATTTCAACCACACTGTAGTAGTGCACTCTGCCGCACTCTGCCGGCTGTATACAGGCAGTGCAGCTGCTGGCATTTCAGCACGGAGTTTCGAGTCACATGGGGGCGCGAGCCAATGAGAGCGTGAACACACGCTGTATACAGGCAGTGCAGCTGCTGGCATTTCAGCACGGATTTTCGAGTCACATGGGGGCGCGAGCCAATGAGAGCGTGAACACACACGGAAAGACCATAAATAAGGGACAGACACACAACCCAAGCACGGTGATATAGTAAGCTCCACTTGGTCGGAGGCCTCCTTCCGCGTTCGCAACAATCATGTTGTGTGCAATGCAACTTAAATGAAGTCTGCATCAAGCGAGGCTTGAACTGGCAACCTTGAGGTTTTAAGGCACACACTTAAGCGAGAAGCCATTGGAACAACAGACCTGACCTGGTGAATGAGAGAGAGAGAGAGAGAGAGAGAGAGAGAGAGAGAGAGAGAGAGAGAGAGAGAGAGAGAGAGAGAGAGGAGAGCGAGAGCGAGAGCGAGAGCGAGAGAGAGAGAGAGAGAGAGAGAGAGAGACGGAAACAATAGATTGAAGAGAGAGAGAGAGAGACACGGAAACAATAGATTGAAGAGAGAGAGAGATGGAAGCAGAATGGATTGATTGGACATCTCAATCTATTGCCATTAACAGGAATCGAACCATCAACCTTCGAATTGACAGGCTGCAACACTACCTATAGTGCTATAGCTTTGTCCAGGCTGAGGTTGTCTGTTGAAGATAAAAGTGAACCAGTGAAAGCAGCCGATCTACAAGCTCAGAAAGAACGTTGCTATCTGAAAGGTTTTGAGATTGTAGATCGGCTATTTTCAGAATGAAGTATGTCATACATACTTCATACCCTCTCAAATAAGTATTTCAGGTTATCTTTATCAATTGCATATGTATTAATTGACACAATTACTGGTAGTGTCTGTTGATATTTATAAGTATTTCCGTCCATTATGAACCAAGCCTCTGTGTCCCGAACTACTCTAGATCACTGGTTCACAAACCATTTACCAATAAAGGCATTTTTGTGTCTCCTCGGAACGAAAACTAGTGAAAGTAGCCGATCTACAAGCTCATAAAACATTGCTATCTGAAAAGTTGTGAGATTGTAGATCGGCTATTTTCACAATGAAGTTTGTCATACATTGCAAAAACATACTCTCTCCAAGAAGCATTTCATGTTACCTTTAACAGTTGCACATGCATTAATTGAGAGAGAGAGACATGGAAACATAATAGATTGAAGAGAGAGAGAGATGGAAGCAGAATGGATTGATTGGACATCTCAACCTATTGCCATTAACAGGAATCGAACCCTCAACCTTCGGATTGACAGGCTGCAACACTACCTATAGTGCTATAGCTTTGACCAGGCTGAGGTTGTCTGTTGAAGATAAAAGTGAACCAGTGAAAGCAGCCGATCTACAAGCTCAGAAACACGTTGCTATCTGAAAAGTTTTGAGATTGTAGATCGGCTATTTTCAGAATGAAGTATGTCATACATTGCAAAAACATACCTTCTCAGATAAGCATTTCATGTTATCTTTATCAATTGCATATGTATTCATTAATACAGTCTTGTTGTTTGCAATGCACTTTAAATGAAGTCTCCACCAAGTGAGGCTTGAACCGGCAACCTTGATGTTGTGAAACATTCACTTAAAGGAGAATTCCGGACAAATTAAGTGTTATCTTTCATGTCTCGTTACTCACCTAGCGATTTAACACTGGTTGCTTGTTTCCAGAATCTGGCAACACGAGTTGCCAGGTTCTGGAAAGAAACAAGCATCCAGTGTTAAATCGTTCGCCATTAACGGCAGGCTCGCAGGAATTTTCAGCGCATGTTTGACTATCATGAGACTCTACAATGAATCGTAGTAGAGAAAAAAATAACATTGCGTCGGTTATAATAGACGAACTTCACTAACCCACTCGCTCCCATTATAACAACGGAGGGTGTTTAAAAAATGACGACAGGGGAATATATGGAAAAAAAGAACGCCACTTTTTACGTCGCTAGGTGAGTAACGAGACATGAAAGATAACACTTAATTTGTCCGGAATTCTCCTTTAAGCGGGAAGCCATTGGACCAACAGACCTGATCCAGTGAAAACGGAGGTCAGACCGATGATACCATTTCACGCAAATAACTGAAAAATCCTGGGTTTAAGTGTTTTTTCAAACTGCTCAAAATTGCAGACAATCTAAGGGCGGAGAGAGAGACATGGAAACGGAATAGATTGAAGAGAGAGAGACATGGAAACAATAGATTGAAGACAGAGAAGGATGGAAGCAGAATGGATTGATTGGACGTGTCAACCTATTGCCATTAACAGGAATCGAACCCTCAACCTTTGGATTGACGGGCTGCAACATTACCTATAGTGCTATAGCTTTGTCCAGGCTGAGGTTGTCTGTTGAAGATAAAAGTGAACCAGTGAAAGCAGCCGATCTACAAGCTCAGAAACACGTTGCTATCTGAAAAGTTTTGAGATTGTAGAACGGCTATTTTCAGAATGAAGTATGTCATACATTGCAAAAACATACCCTCTCAAATAAGTATTTCAGGTTATGTTTAACAATTGCACATGTACTAATTGACACAATCATGTTGTGTGCAATGGAACTTTAATGAAGTCCGCATCAAGTGAGGCTTGAACTGGCAACCTTCAGGTTGTGAGGCACACGTTTAAGGGAGAAGCCATTGGACCAACAGACAAGAACCCGTGAAAAAGGAGATCACACAGATGATACAGTTTCACGCAAATAGCTGAAAAATCCTGGGTTTAAGTGTTTTTCAAACTGCTCAAAATTGCGGACAATCTAAGGGCGGAGCTTACTGGTCAACGTGATACATGTGTTCCTCATGAGTCAAGGCACATGTGTAAACAGGTTTAATGGCTGTCGGCCAAACGAGGCATGACTTTTGCCTGTTTAAAGTTTGCACTTTCAAAAAATCGCTATAGCGCCCCCCTTTGACCAATTGGAGTAAGATTGGTTTCAGTAATATTTGGAATGACCCTCAACATTAACGCAAAGTTTCAAAGAAATGTGAGTCTGCATGTATGTGTTAGGGGCAGATGAATAATTGTCATAAAACTGCAATATTCATTGGCTCATTAAAGCTTCATTTTTTCACTTATGGAAAATATTTTATCAGTTTGTCGGCATAGGTCCAAAGTTCATGTGTAAAACGTTTCGTGCAGATTACTCAAAAATCCCAGGAGGAGATAGGTTTGAACTGTTTTTCATATAATTCAAAATGGTGGGAGATCTAAAGGTCAGAGGTCAAAAGTCAGAGTGTGAAAGTTGTTGATCATGAGTAGACGCATATGTATATTGAAGTTTCATGGCTGTAGGTCAAACAGGGCATGAGTTGTACCTGTTCAAAGTTGGCATTTTGCTATAGCGCCACCTTTTGACGAAAGATTGTGAGAATTATTTCTTGATAGTTTTTCATGACCATCTACCATATGGCCGAGTTTCGTAAAAAGCGACAGCACGGTTCAGCCAGAACTGCGAAAAGTGGCGGAAACAGAAAACCTACAATAATAAGACAGGTCCAGAGCTGAGCTCTGGCCCCGTAATAAGTGTAATAATAAGAGGCCGGACTGGACAAATTCACAAAAGAGAGAGAGAAAGGGAATAATTTCATGCTGTTCAATCAAGGTAGTGTAACTCTTACCCCAGTTGTCAGAACAAACATAGTGTTATGAATTTTCCTTATTTGATGTTGTGTTGAATTGGACAGCTCCGGCACATTTAAAACCATCCAAACTTATTTCAATCTTATCTACAAGTAGAAATGAATAAATGCAATTTAAATATAGTGACTTGGAAATTAAAGTCTGATGTCCATCACTCACCACAGCTTCATTCCCAAAACTTTTTTTTTTTTAAATCAATGTTCTTCCAACCTCAAGAATGTTTAATCAACTGGAATGGAAATATTTTCATGACTTTTCTACAATAATCATAATGGAAGAGGGGTAATATTCTGAGAGAAAAAAACTATATTTGTATATTTATTATATTGATTTATTTACGTTAGAATATTCTGTGAGAATATAGTCATGATTTATATCAGAAGCTTCTAGGCAGCCTCATGAACTGATCTGATCATCTCCAAAATGTATGAAATTAATCTCTGCCTTCCAAAACAAGGACTAAGCCTGGAACTACCTTCATGTGTGTGTGCGTGCTCGCGTGCGTGTGAATGCAACAAAACAACAAAGTGATGATATTGATACTGAGGTGTGTTCTTACCTGAACATGTGATCCATTTAACTGAGTCCTGAGTGGACACGTTGACCCCCCAACCACTGAAGTTCTGGCAGTTCCACAGCTGATCCTCGGTCCCGTTACAGTTCACACCATTGATCCATACCTTATCAGGAATATTAGTAATATTGTGTTTCATTATATAGGTACAGTTTACATTATTGATCCATACCTTAACAGCTATATTAGTAATATTGTGTTTCATATAGGTACAGTTTACATTATTGATCCATACCTTATCAGGTATATTATTTATATTGTGTTTCATTATGTTTGAAAATCCATTCACAGCCTGTCCACAGCCAATACTCCTACACACCACATCTTCATTGTTCTGGTTCCAGTTATCATGACCAACGAGGCCCCATTCATAGTCATGATATATTTCAATGTAACCCTCACATGGGTTGGAGCCACCTTTAAGGATCAGCCTGGTCACACCTGCATGGTTACATGTCATGTTAAATGTACAGTATATACACTACTTCAAAAACAAACAAACAAACACAAGCTGATAAAGCCACAAATGGGAAAAGTTTAATTGTGTTAAATGTTGTGAATCTGGCAATATGGATTGAAGAAAGAAAGAAAGAAAGAAAGAAAGAAAGAATGAAATATTGACCCATGTAGACCATTAATTTCATCTCACGTCTAACTTCCATCCAGCTCTCTGGTGACTCTCCATGGCCAGAGATGTTACACTTGTAGAATCCTTCATCAGACTTCTTAACATTGTGGATGGTCATCTGTCCTGTAGACTCAGACCTGATGAGGGAGCCATCTTTATAGAAATCAGCTGGGAGGTCAGAGGATGGTTTCCATGTTGTCCTGTCTTTGTACAAGCAGTGGAGGGTGACATAACTTCCCTGTATCACAGGAAGTACAGGACTCTCCAGGAACACATCTAGAACCAAGAGTAGTGAGTTATGAACAGCTATAGAACCAACAGCAGTGAGTTATGAACATCTATATAACCAACAGCAGTGAGTTATGAACCTATAGAACCAACAGCAGTGAGTTATGAACATCTAGAGAACCAACAGCAGTGAATTATGAACATCTATAGAGCACTAAAGTCATGACGACACTGCCGCTAGAGGGCGCTGTTCCCCTGGTTTGTGGCTTTATTTTTTGTGTTGAAATCCCCGTAGGGGAATCTTAGATTGCCTCATATAAGAACTGTGTTCCAAAAATAAACACACCAGCCCGGTGATTTTACTCATATGGATATAAAGCATTGACTGAAGGTGGAAAGGTACACATTTACCCAAAGAGTAACACAATAAACACTAGAAACGAGTCAAACGACCCAAAGACTACATTTCCCATGAACGCGCCTGCTGTAGGGGACAGTGATTTTCAGACCCGGAAGTGTATTTCTTAAGTCTTTTAAGGCAGAATGAATTCCATTTTTGCCAGAAACAGGCTGTATCAAATATGAATGAATATCATAAACGATGCAGAGCCACCCCCCTGACAGAAATACCGGGGTGGTGTGTTTATGTTTGGAACACAGTTCTTATATGACGTGATCTAAGATTCCCCAATGGGGATATCAACACACCTGGGGGACAGCGCCCTCTAGTAACCTCAGACTTTGGTGCTCTATAAAACCAACAGCAGGTTGAGTGAACATGTGATTGTTGGAGCCTCCACAACCGTCCTAGATGACACATACAGGTGTCATGTTTTACCCTAAACTGAGGGAAATAAAGCATGAGGGAGCATTGGACTGACCCCACAAAGACATATATAGTAGTTTTGTTGTATTTTTCACATTTAGTAAATTCATTATTCTCAGATCCACTGTCCTGTCATCACTCCAGAATGTTTGTTTGTTTGGAAACAAAGAATCAGGATATATAACAACAATACCCAAAGATATAAGTTGGAAATAGGACTGTGGCTCTAGGACTTTTATGTTAAGTGTTAAGTTATTATTAACATATTCTTTATCAAGAGAATAGACGTAAACCGCTTGACCTACAAGGTTAACACAACAACACTATACTGATAGACATACTGTAGTCAACATGTGACATCATACCTATTGAATGGAAACACATCAATATCTGTGTTAACATTCAATGATAGTATATGTGAATTATGTCTGTCTACCCATTCATATATTGATTATATACAGTAATTATATTGATTGTACCAGAGATGGTAATGTTGATGGACTGGCTGAGTTGTCCTGACTGGGACTCACACCAGTAAACACCACTGTCCTCAGGATACAGCCACTTGTAACAGGACCCTCCTACACAGAATGACAATGAAAAGAAAGAGGGAATTCACTTGAAATCAATCAGTCTGTCCGTCCGTCTATCTATCTATACCTACATACCTTTGTTCCTTTCCCAGTTTTTGCCACAGGTTCCACCCATCCACCTTGTACTACTGATCTTTCTTCTCACAGACCACCCTGGCAGAGAGTTCCCGTCTTCCTCACAGCTCAGTGAGATGATCTGACGTCCAAAGAACTGAGATCTGTCAGGACTGACTCTCACTGACACTGTATGGAGACAGACAGACAGACAGACAGACAGACAGACAGACAGACAGACAGACAGACAGACAGACAGACAGACAGAGACAGAGACAGAGAGGGATGAGAGTGAGATACGATACATTCTATCTGTGGACACGATGTGTTGTGAGCAGATGAGCTGTTACAACATGAACATTAGAATAGATGAAAGAACAACAGCAACACATCAGTTATCTGTGACTGTAAATAACAACATGAACAGCAACACATCTGACTCAAGCCTGGAATGTCATCATTTTAGGTGCATCTAAATGGTGCAGAATATGGAGACATTGCAAAGGTGCGAGGCCACTTGGCCTTTGGTCTCGGGATTTCTGAGGCCACAAAGGTCAAATGCCAGGGCATGTTGTGTTTGAACTTTTCCTATTGTATTGCTTTTTTCATTTAAACCATGTATGTATGAAATGTGCTATAAATAAACAGACTATTCTACAACCGCTAAAGTATTCCCTGATTAATTTATACCAGACCCTATCTAGACCGGACACAGGTCTACTGAGGGACCACGCAAGTTACAAGTCAGGAATGATGTGAGTCGGAAGTCGGATGCAATAATAACTTAAGTAGCACCCTTCTAAAACAAGTGACAAAGTGCGTTACAATAACAACAGTAAATAAATCCACAATAAAGATAACAAATTGCATGAATGATACAACAGTTCATAAAAGAAAATAAAGATATTAAGAAAGTGCTGTGAGATAGAAGTGAGTTCTTAGTAGAGATCTGAAAGAGGACACTGCCTGATATCCCCAGGCAGGGAGTTCCACAGCCGAGGGGCCCTTGAGCACAGCAAAAGCCCTTATAGTGACAGGGTGAGACTTTGGAACCGCCAACAGGACCCTGCTGGATGATCTCAGGCAGCGGCCTGGTTAAAAGACCACAGATATACATAAGTTGTGAATGAAATGCATGTCCCACCCAGTTGTACAATACCCCTCCTGTTGTACGCCTGGTGTTAGAGTAGGACCCAGGGCCCTATCTTGTGCACCACCATACCCCTCATGCCTAAACCTTTTATGTATGAAAGGTGCTATACAAATAAAGTTATTATTATTTTAGGCATATTTTACCAATTTGAAAAACCTTTTAAAATAGTTCAAATAGCCGATCCATGTCTACACGTTGTGAGCTTGTAGATCGGCTGAATAAAGAAGGTGCAAAAATAAATAACAACGTTTCGATGTCAGATTACATCTTCGTCAGTTGGCTTAGACCTGACAAAGATGTAATCTGACATGGAAACGTTTATTTGTGCTTTACACCCTGTTATTAAAGTAAAAGGCTCCAATCATCAGAGTTGCTCCAGTAGTTTCTTTATCCAGTTATATGTGTCCTCTTCTGAGACGCACCGGATCAGCCTGATTTCGGCTTGAGGTGCGGTGGAATTTCCCTTTAATATTGTAGATTGGCTATTTGAACTATTTTAAAATGTTTTTTTTTAAATAGTAAAAAAAAACAAAAAAAGCCTCAAAAGTTTAGGCATAAGGGTTAAGGCGGCGGGCAAGATAGAGCCCCCAGTGTGCTACCCGTAGCCACAGTTATAAACGGGCACTGGGCCGTACTTGGGTACTTGGGATACGAAGTCAGTAACAAAGTTGGGAATTCATTCCCCAGGAAAATGGAAAAATTATTATAGAAATAATAATGAATAATAATGAATGATGGTACAGTACAGTACAGTACCTCTAACATTATGGTGTACTTACACCCACAGCGTGGTACCTCTAACGTTATGTTGTTCTAACACCCACAGTGTGGTACCCAGGGGCATAGCACCAAATTCTGGGCCCTGGGACAAGGAATATCTGTGGGCCTCATGCCCACAGATAATTGATTTTTAAAGTATTTATCATTCCCAGGGCATAAGAAAAAGAAATGAAAACCCTACATTGACAAAGGGCTTAGACCATAGAGGCTATAATGTATAATAAAGGACAACTGAACAGGACTTCAAGAGTCACATTGCTACCATGCATTGCTGAATGATCAGAACACAATGAAAATATGTTCCAATTCCCAAACACTTCTTACATATTGATATATTTGCATATTACTTGCAGGCAGTACACTCTATTTATTTAAATTTCATTCATTCACTTGTTTATATTTCATACTGTTCTGTTTTAATGTTTGTTTTACCCTCTATTATTATTTATTATTCAATATTTTTTTTCACCCACTCTTTTACAACTGTAGTAAACAAACATGTGATGTTACAATTTGACAAATAAAGTGAACGTGAATTTGTTGACTGCCTTCTTTCAATCAAAGATCAGATGAGGATATTAGCTAAAACATTCTCTTAAACTGATATTATGCCTAATTTATGCTCGGTCATACGACGCTGTCGAGTGCCGAAAGGTACAAGCTCACAACGTGTCGCATGCACGAGCACGGCATGCTGTGAGCTTGTAGATCGGCTATTCTCGGTGTGCACCGCCGTCATATGACGACATATAAATCTGGCTTTAGTTGTGTTGACTGTGTTCACTCACACTCACTGCTCGTCTTTTGGAAGAAATTCTAATTAGTAAGGGGGGTTGTATCCCCTTAGGGCGCGCTCCCACCGCACTTTTATTTTACCTATGGGGCGGAATCTGCCAATGCTTTGTCAATGCAAATGCGTGGATTCTTGGTCTTGCGGATTTTTTCCAAGAATCCATGCATTTGCATTGACAAAGTATTGGCAGATTCCGCCCCATAGGTAAAATAAAAGTGCGGTGGGAGCGCGCCCTTAGGGCACGCTCCCACCAAAACATGGTCGGCTAGCATTAAACGCAGGTTGTGCGCAGCCACAGTTTTTTGCAGCCAGCGGATTCTAAAAAACGGGAATGACGCACCTGTCACTCACTTTCAGGACCCTCCCCGTAGCCCGCACCGCCTTCTGCCTTGAGCACCATGGTGCTTCCTGAGTCTTGGGACGGTCGCCTTCAACTCACCCGATTGGACAGAGGGGGAAAATCAGCTCCTGCCTCCAGCAGTTTTATGCTTCAAATGGACAAGTCGTGTTGAGCAGATAAACGCACGGTCTGCACGACAGGCGGAAAGATCCGCTCTTGCGTGAATCCACGCATTTACATTGACAAAGCATTGGCAGATTCTGCCCCAGAGGTAAAATAAAAGTGCGGTGGGAGCGCGCCCTTACACTGTTTTCTTTCTCTTTCTTTCCTTTCTTTTCTTTTCTGAGACCCTGATTTTCCTTTTTTGGGTAAAGGCATGACTATTTACTTAGTTTTTGCATCTACTGTTCACTTCAGTCATCAGTTGTCACTCCAGTGTGTGTGGAATCTATTTCTAGCTGCACAGCATGAAAGATACGCTTGCGAGTCAGCTGGCTTTCAGCAGAGCCAATGAAAAGACTGCTTTCCATTACTTGTTCAGTGATCATATCAGTCTAGAGCAAACCTACTACATCCGGTAATTTCCACATCCATACACATGCAAACACACTGATCGTTTCCGTATCCTTTCTAGACCGGAAGTGCAAACTGCCAAGCGAATTGATCTCATCCAAACGTAAGAGCAGGGAAAACCATTGTTGTCTTTTGTAAGGGGTGAGAAGTGCCACAGAGATCGTCAATTATTATATTTTTTATACAACAGTCGCTCAATCGGTTTTATTCAGGTAATACCAGACCACAGTGTGGTACCTCTAACATTATGACCAAACTATACAATATGGAGATACAGGATCCCTGATGTCATCAGAAAATACTGACATCTCATCAGTGCACAACACACACACACACACACACACACACACACACACACACACACACACACACACACACACACACACACACACACACACACACACACACACACACACACACACACAGAACGTAGATTGGGGATTAGATTGCAGCATCCCCATTCTAGACTAGATTGCATTCTATAATCCTTGTAGACTTTTTTCACTCATCGAGGGTCACAGTAGTTGATGTAACTCTTACTACAGATTGAATCTATTAGTGCATCATGAAAACACTCTGTGTAACTCAACGGTAAAGGGTGCAACCCCCCCACCACCCATCAGATGCAATGCATTGTGGGATGTGTGGTCTGAGAGGTGACAGAAACCTTCCAAGGCTGTTTACACAAAACTACAGTTTGAGTCTATAAGGTGTATTTCTTAAACCAGTGAATAACTGTACAACCAATATTTCATTTCGTAGCTGTGATTCTCTACTTACTATGAAGTCAAAATATAAGTATAAAGTAGAAGTATATAAATATGTATATTTATTTTAAAGCTACACATTTGAAAAGACTTAGACTTTGTCAGATTGGGCCATATGATCCACAGATGATGCATACATTTTGTTTTCATGCCCAATCATTTCAAAATTCAACAACAGATGATTGTATGATTGTAACACAGTATTGGTCACAAACGGAACATTTTAAAAGTTTAAATAAAAACTTGTCACTTGCCTTCTGAGGTCACAGGGCTGGTGGCTGCTATGCAGAGCAGCAGCAGCAGCTGCAGAAACCACATTGTCACTGTAGCTCCTGACTAGACTGACACACACACAGAGTCATCACAGTGGTTTATCACGTAAAAAGGTAGACGCCTCCTCCGACGCTGGGGCGTATGCATCTGCGCCGGGCGCCATATCGGGGATGGCAAGCTCATAAGAGGAAGCCGCGCAGCAACTAGTTAATTAGTTGGAACTTGCCAAACTCCACACTCGGATTTGTGAAATAAATGTGATTTTACTGCAGTCTAAACAGGGCCTCAGAGAGTCAGTTTGTGTGCAGCTTGCGGCTGTTGTACAAACAGACGTTTGTGTGCAGCTTGGGATGAGATTGGTTCAGAATGAAAATGTGTTCAACAGCCATCATTTTATTGTCATTAGTTTTGTCTTAATTGTATTATGTTATGCCAATTGATTCCTCCACACACACATTTCTGTGTTGTCACTGCTGTTGTATCTTACTGACTCACCTCAGGCCCGCCGACAGGCGGGGATAAACAATACAGTTGGCCCCCCACCTGAGGGGGGGCCTCAGGTGGGGGGCCCCCCCCCGCAAATGTATTAAGAATTCATTTATATTTGTGTGGCGACGACGGTCACTGGACGGGTGTAACTGCCAGCTGCGCCACGCTGGAGGGGGGGGGGGGGGGTGATCACACAGCTGAGCTAGCTAGTAATCAAAGGGTGCGTTCGGAAATTGCGCACCGGAGCGCACTCGCCTATTAGTTTGTACGCGCTCACCGCTCAGTGCTGTATTTCCGAACGCACCAATAATCACTGTGTAAGCGCCGTGTCTGTGTGACTGTGTGTGTGTGTGTGTGTGTGTGTGTGTGTGTGTGTGTGTGTGTGTGTGTGTGTGTGTGCGCATCTGAGAGAGAGAGAGAGAGAGAGAGAGAGAGAGAGAGAGAGAGAGAGAGAGAGAGAGAGAGAGAGAGAGAGAGGGAGAGAGGGAGACAGGGAGAGGGAGAGAGGGGGGGGGTTGCCAGGTAAAATCTATGAAAAAAGCGAAAATCTGCGCTTACAGTATTGATTGATTGATTGAATATTTGATTGGCAGAAAGTACAGTTAAAACACTTTGTCTAAAAGGTCCGTCCAAAAAAGTCCTTGCGGTCTTGTTTCCATTGAGGTCCTTGGTATTCAATTCATAAACATATAATATTCATAGACCGGTTGCTTATTGCTCTCACAGAATAAATGGCAACACTAGAAGTTACAACTCACTGGTGACGGGGGAGAAAAGTAAACATCGAGTGGATTTATGATGAGACAGAAAATAGCATGTTTTCAACTAGAAATGATGAATTTAGGAGATGTTTGGACGTTGGAGGGACATCTATTGTGAGTACAGAATGTTTAATGTGCAGAAATGGCCACCGTGCCTATGAGTAAAAGTGCAAAAGTGGGGGCACGTCTGACCACAGAGGTGAGATCAGTTTACTGGCTCTCTGATGCCAGGAGAACAGCCTCGCCCTCAACGTCAACAAGACCAAGGAGCTGATGGTGGACTTCAGGAGGCAGAGGAGAGAGCATGCGCCTATATCTTCATTGATGGAGATGCAGTGGAAAGGGTCAGTGAGTTCAAGTTCCTCTGTGTACACATCGAGGAGGAGCTCAAATGAGACGCACACACACCACGCATGTGAGGAAAAAGGCTCAGCAGCGACTATACTGGTTCTGTCGACTGAAGGCTGTTCTACAACAGCTCCAATGAAATCGTTCTGTCAGGATGTGTCACCGCCTGGTTTGGGAACTATACCAGCAAACGGAAAGCCCTAGTTAAGAGTCTTGCTCAGGGACACACATCCACACATTACTGGCCTGGAATCGTAGCTGGGACAACCAGGGGCTTTTAATCCAAAGCGCTTTACATAGATTGTGGATTACCCACACATTCATACACCGATGGCGGAGGAAACCATGCAAGGCACCAACCTGCTCATCGGGAGCAATTAGGAGTTCAGCGTCTTGCTCAAGGACACTTCAACACAGAATCAGAATCAGAATCAGTTTTATTGTCACATCACAGGTTTACAAGGTAAAAAAGTGGGTGAAATTCTTTTTTGTACATCGTTCCCATCGCGACGTTAGTTTCCATAGAAAGAAGAGGGGGGGGGGAGAAGAAGAGGGTGGGGGGCAAGTGGGAAGGAGATCAAAACAAGAGAGCAACAGAAGGCCAGACAAGTTATCTACATATTTACAAATTACCTGAGATAATAAAAAACTAAAAAAAACTAAACTAAGGTGCCTGAGCATAGCAGCAATGTATTGTATACTGTGCATGTTATACTTATACTGTGCATGATAGACAATGGACGTTAAGGTGCTTAGAGGAAAAGGAGCACAATAAAAAAAAAAGTCAGTGCGTTATACAAGGGATTAAGGTGCAAAAGGTCAGTGCGTGTCCACCTAGAGTGGACTGACCCTAGTATAATCCGCAAGTAGCTCCATGAGGGAGTGCGACAAAAAGTCATTTTGTACCTGGTGTAGTCCACAGGTGTGTCCGAGGGGGGGCTAAAGTCCAAGTCATTGTCCCTGGTATAATCCACAGGTGTGTTCAGGAAGAGCCAGAAAAGTCTGCGCCGCCTGTTGTCAGGCTGCTGAACAAGGCCTATGCCTCATTCAGGCTTATGCCCCGTTCAGCATTCTGACAGCAGCCGGATTGAAACTACACCAGAACCTGGTGGTGGAACTCTTGATACTGCGGTAGAGCCCCTTGCCCGGTCGCGGTCGTTGTAGGGGGTTGAACAGTCTGTGACTTGGGTGGTGCTTGTCCTTGATGATGCGCTTGGCTTTGACCACGCACCGCTTTTTGTACAGTTCCTGGAGCGCTGGGAGCTCGATTCCCATTATCCGCTCTGCCGATCGCACTACTCGTTGTAGGCTGATCTTTTCTCGGGCAGTGCAGTTCCCGTACCAGGCCGTGACACAGCCTGTTAGGATGCCTTCAACAGAACTGTTGTAGTACAGCCTGAGGATGCGACGTCCTACTCCGAGCTTCTTCAGGCGGCGGAGCCAGTACAGTCGCTGCTGAGCCTTTTTCCTCACGTGTGTGGAGTGCGTCTCCCATTTGAGGTCCTCCTCGATGTGTACTCCGAGGAACTTGAACTCGCTGACCCTTTCCACTGCAGCACCGTCGATGAGGATGGGCGCATGGTCTCTCCGCGGCCTCCTGAAGTCCACGATCAGTTCTTTGGTCTTGTCGACGTTAAGAGAGAGGTTGTTCTCCCGGCACCAGCGTGCCAGTGATTTGATCTCCTCTCTGTAGTCAGACTCGTCGTTGTTGACGATTCGGCCTATCACTGTCGTGTCGTCCGCGTACTTTATGATGGTGTTGGAGACATGTGTGGCTATGCAGTCATACGTGTACAGGGAGTAGAGGAGAGGGCTCAGCACGCATCCCTGGGGTGCTCCGGTGTTGAGGGTCAGGGGGTCGGATGTGATGCTGCCCATTCTCACCACCTGATGTCGGTTGGACAAGAAGTCCTGTATCCAGTCGCACATGCTTGGGTGTAGCCCTAGGTCTCTGAGCTTTTTGTCAAGTATTGCTGGGACAATGGTGTTGAATGCTGAGCTGTAGTCCACGAACAGCATACGTACATATTTGTCCTTCAGCAGCTTGTTGTCCATGTGCGAGAGGACGGTGTGGAGAGCCATGGCAATAGCGTCGTCGGTGGATCACTAACTCTGGGGGAGTCCGGGATCGAACCGGAAACCTTGCGGTCCCCATCCGACCGCTCTACCGACCACTCTACCCCTGAGCCACTGCCGCCCCAATACAGTGAAGGCATTTAGATCAGCTTAAGGTGAAAATGGAAACAGTGCAGCACAGTCACCACACGTATTATGGTTTGTAACCCAAAATATGATGTGGATGCCAGGTCTTAGGATGATACAGTTGGTTATGTATACTAGTCCATACCCGGTGAAGTGCGCAGACAAAAGTATTTGCAAACGTGGGGTTATCCTAGCCTGGTTCCAGACAAATCTGCCATTGCAAAAAAATATTGCCCTCGGCAGATTAGGTCTGGCCCCTCTCAATAGAGATTGCATTTCTCTCCCTCCGAAGTTGAGAGGGACCAATCAGGGCCAGTATGCAAATATGGTGCGGGTTTATCACCGGAGGCATTTTTTTATTTGCCCCTCGGAAATGCAGGTTCCACACAGAGATTCCAGACTAATATCTACGCAGTGATATTTGTCGGCCAGGCTAGGGTTATCCCGTGTCCCGTCGCGGCCCCCCCCCCCCCCTCCACGTCCTGTCGAGGCAACCCCCCGTCCTGTCGAGGCAACCCCCCCCCCCTTTACTTCAGGGTTGTTGTTTTAGGCCTTGGTGCTTTCATGTCATTTAAAATGTGCAGGTTGGGGGACACAGCACTGAAGTGTCTCTGTCCCCTGGTTCAGAAACTCGGTGCACAACACCTTACAGTACGTTTTAACAGCGGGCGACTCTCGGGCGATCGCCGGGCGACATCGTCCAAAAGATAAAGAAAACCCATCTTTCATCGCCCCCCCGCCCACTTCGCCCTATCGCCAGTAGTTGCCAGCTCTCATAGACATATAATGCACTTCCGGAAAATACTATCCTAAATCGCCCGCTGTTAAAACGCACCGTTAGGGCGCGCTCCCACCAAGAGTTGGCTGGCCGCTGTTAAACGCAGGTTGTGCGCGGCCACAGTTTTTTGCAGCCAGCGGATTCTAAAAACCGGGAGTGTCGCGCCTGTCACTCACTTTCAGGAGCCTCCCCGTAGCCCCCACCGCCTGTGCCTGCTGCCTTGAGCACCATGTTGCTTCCTGAGTCTTGAGACAGTCCGCCTTCGACTCACCCGATTGGACAGAGGGAGAAAATCAGCGCCTGCCTCCAGCAGTTTTATGCTTAGTCGCGGAGAGCAGATAAACGCAAGGTCTGCGCGACTAGCGGAAAAATCTGCTCTTGCGTGAATCAACGCATTTGCATTGACAATGCATTGGCAGATTCTGCAAACAGCGGCCAGCCAACTCTTGGTGGGAGCGCGCCCTTTGGCTGATAATGCTGATAGTGTGTTTGTAGCTTGTTTTCCACTTCAGGTTAAAAACCACAGCAGGGTAAAAACATGGCGGGCTGCATAACACTGACCTTAATCAGTGGTATAAGAGAGCAGAGCAGTGACTTTTTACTTATCTCATCATCAGGTGGTTTCTCTTTAAATTCACACCTTTCTTTTGACTGGAAACAAACATTCGTCACTCCATGTGCTTCTGAAATGGGAAACTCCACACAAACCACAGTAAATGCAGCTTCCAACTAGAAAGGGTCACACCACAGAGGGCAGATCTCCGCCAGGCCTACTCAGGGTTGTGTAATGTTGCTTTTCCACAGCATAGTATATAAGCTCTAGCCTGCTTTTGTGATTTTGCATTATAGGCCCAAAGTAAGAGGCAGCATGTGACATTGGCAGGGATGATGTGTGCCACTGCATCAGCTCAATAAGCATGTATGGTGTTGGACGCAAGCACTAGTGTGGTTAAAATGACTGGGTAAGGGCGCTCAGGTGAGGCAGTGGTAAGGTCCCTGCCCACCACCACGGAGGTTGCGGGTTCGAAACCACCGTGGTGCAAACGGCTTTGTCAGGCGTCTACGCGAACATAATTGGCCCGTGTTTGGGGGAGGGAAGTCAGGCGGGGATGGTGATATTGATCATTGCATGTACTCCTATGGGCTGGGGCGGCACCTGTCAGCGGTGAGCGTTGGGCGGGACTAGGACGAAGGGTCTACGTCCTCCCGGTGGGGGCTCCTCACTGGCAGGTGAGTGTAGTGGCAGAAAGTGGTATTAATAAAAAACAACGTAAAAAAGGTCACAGCCTTAAAGGGTTTTGGGGTTTAGCGAGGCTCTGGTTTGAAATCTGTAGTGCTGTGAAAGAGTCCCATGGGAAGGTTAGCATACCACAAAATGAGATAATGGTTTGAGTCAGCCAGAGTGCAGAAGGAAGTAGGGAAAAGGCACCATTAATAATATTCAATTAGAAAGCGTATGCACGTAGCCTGGCATTGGCCAGACTGATAACGTGGATTCACTCTCACGTTCCTCTCCGGTATCAGTCTGGACTTAAGCCCATAGGGAGCGAGTATGAAAAATCAGAAAATGATCGGGCCAATCAGTGACTGCGTTTCAACTGCTGTCCGTAAAACAGTGAAAAGCATCAAAATCATTATATGATGATGTCTGTAAACGTCTGCGAATATAATGCCACGTAGAGAGATTGAAGAAGTCCGAATTTTAGGACAACGGAGATGGTTACTGCTTGTCTGCTAAGCTATAATAATAATAATAATAAACTTTATTTGTATAGCACCTTTCATGACATGAAATGCAGCTCAAAGTGCTTTACAGAGCAAGAATACAATTACAGTTAGAACCAATTTAACAATAAAGCAAACAAAAATAAAATAAAAGCAAAGGCATAAAACAACATTAAAATAGGCAATACAGTGAGGAATTAAAAATCAACCAAAGAATCAGCTAAAAGCAAGAGTGAAGAAATAGGTCTTGAGCTCTGCTTTAAAGCTATCGACAGAGGCTGCCTGTCTTAAGTGTAATGGGAGTTTATTCCACACTGTCGGTCCGTAAAAGCAGAATGCTGCTTCACCGTATTTTTTATATGTCATTGTAGGCACCTCGAGCAGGTCAGCACTTGAAGACCTGAGGGCCCGGTTTGGAACATATCTCTCTAGGCAGTCAGAGAGGTAGGAAGGTGCCAGACCATTTAGAGCTTTATAAACTATCAATCCTAAAAACAACCGGGAGCCAGTGAAGTGAAGCTAGAACTGGAGTGATATGTTCTCTCATCCTAGTTTTAGTTAAAATTCTGGCTGCCGCATTTTGAACAAGTTGTAATCTGTCAGTTGTTTTCTTTGGCAGGCCAGAGTAGAGTGCGTTGCAGTAATCAAGCCGAGAGAAAACAAAAGCGTGGATCAACGTTTTTGCATCGTCTAACGACAGATAGTTAGTAGGGGGTACTAAGCACAAAAAATGGCCAAATCGTTACGCGGCGGATAAAAGCATGAAATTTGATACAGATGTCCCTTGGGTCATCCTAAAACATCCTAGAAGGGGTGCCCAAAAAAATCTTAAACAGGGAGTGACTTATGGACAAAATTCAAAATGGCCACCTAAACTGTTGACCGTTGACTCAAAAGACACCAAAAGAATCTCCAAAAAGCATAAAATTTGGCACATATAATAATAATAATAATAATAATAATAATAAACTTTATTTGTATAGCACCTTTCATGACATGAAATGCAGCTCAAAGTGCTTTACAGAGCAAGAATACAATTACAGTTAGAACCAATTTAACAATAAAGCAAACAAAAATAAAATAAAATAAAACAAAAATAAAATAAAATAAAATAAAAGCAGTAAAATGCAGTGCCCCTCGCCACTACAACACAACTAGAATGTAGACACAACTACACAACTAGAATGTAGACACAACTACAACACAAATGGATATAACTTAAATGTAGTGGCCACTGTCCTCTACAACACAGCTAAAGAAATATCCACACTTCACACAATTGCCAATATTACATGTGTACCTTGTGTACCTTAGTAATATATCTTCACACAATTGTCAATATTACACCTTAGTAATATATTTTCACCATGTTTACCACGTGTGGACTAGCCCAGGGGATCTGCTAACTTATCACATCCAAACCACACACCGTACACCCCTGAGAATGATATCGGGGTTATACAAGATATATAGACTAAACATAGACAAAAGGATCTGCCCTGGAGGGTCCACCACGTGTCGACGTACCCCAGAGGATAATTCACTAATCCTCCGGATGGAGTTATCAGACTCTTGTCTTTTAACTACCGTGACTCTCTCTTCCACTCACACAAAACAAAAGCAAAGGCATAAAACAACATTAAAATAGGGAATACAGTGAGGAATTAAAAATCAACCAAAGAATCAGCTAAAAGCAAGAGTGAAGTAATAGGTCTTGAGCTGTGCTTTAAAGCTATCGACAGAGGCTGCCTGTCTTAAGTGTAATGGGAGTTTATTCCACACTGTCGGTCCGTAAAAGCAGAATGCTGCTTCACCGTATTTTTTATATGTCATTGTAGGCACCTCGAGCAGGTCAGCACTTGAAGACCTGAGGGCCCGGTTTGGAACATATCTCTCCAGGCAGTCGGAGAGGTAGGAAGGTGCCAGACCATTTAGAGCTTTATAAACTATTAAAAGAATTTTAAAATCAATCCTAAAAACAACCGGGAGCCAGTGTAGTGAAGCTAGAACTGGAGTGATATGTTCTCTCATCCTGGTTTTAGTTAAAATTCTGGCTGCCGCATTTTGAACAAGTTGTAATCTGTCAGTTGTTTTCTTTGGCAGGCCAGAGTAGAGTGCGTTGCAGTAATCAAGCCGAGAGAAAACAAAAGCGTGGATCAGCGTTTTTGCATCGTCTAACGACAGATAGTCTCTAATTCGTGCAATATTTCTAAGATGAAAGAAAGCAATCTTGGTGACATGATTAATGTGTGTATTGAAATTCAATTCAGAATCGATAATCACCCCCAGGTTCTTTACTGTGGTGTTACTTTCTACAGCCAGGTTACCAAGTCTACTTGTTATTGATTCTCTCTGCTCACTGGAGCCAATTATGAGAACTTCTGTTTTATCCTCATTTAGCTTAAGAAAGTTCTCACTCATCCAGCATTTTATACTGGACAGACAGGTCAACAATGGGTCTAGAGCGCAGGGGTCGTCTGGAGCTACTGAAAGATACAGCTGGGTATCATCAGCATAGAAATGGAAGTTCACTCCGTGATCGGCGATGAGTTCTCCCAGCGGTAGTATATACAGGGAGAACAATAAGGGACCCAGAATTGAGCCCTGTGGAATACCAGAACAGATGTTGTGTTTGTCTGAGTCAAAGTTAGCTAGACTGACAAAATAGCTTCTGCCTGTTAGGTAAGAGTGAAACCAAGACAGGGCTGTGCCTGACAAACCAACAGATACATTTTTGTCGTCAGCGGACACCCTAAGATCATTAATTACTTTTACAAGTGCTGTTTCTGTACTATGACCTTTCCTGAAGCCAGATTGGAATTTGTTATGAACCTTATTGTTCTGTAGGAACACATCCAGTTGATGAAAGATAGTTTTTTCTAAGACCTTGCCCAAAAATGGCAGATTTGAGATTGGTCTATAATTACCCAGCACCAATGGATCAAGGTTGTGTTTCTTGAGTAGCGGCCTGACTACAGCCGTTTTCAGTGAGTCTGGAAAGACGCCTGAAAGTAGAGAGCTGTTTACAATTCTTAGGATATCTCCAATAACACTGTCTAAAACCTCTTTGAGAAACGGGGTGGGTACTACATCCAGTGAGCAAGATGATGATGTCATCTGTGATATAGTTTTACGGAGTTCCTCTTCATTAATTGCGCAGAATGATATTAGGCTTCCTCTGGAGGGATCTACATTTTTGCACCATGCACCATTTGCCGCATTTGCAGTGCTAGCAGCAGCATTCATAATACCAGCTCGAATGCTAAAAATTTTGTTTTCAAAAAAGGATGCGAACTCATCACACTTAGCTTTAGAAGCAGGGAGCGACTCCTTGTAAGCCTGGGGGGGGTTTAAGAGATGTTCAATGGTAGAGAATAAGACTCTGGCATTTTGCTTGTTGTCATTGATAATGCGTGAGAAATATGCCTGCCTTGCCAAGCGCAGTGCTTTGTTATAGGCCACTGTTGACTTCTTAAGGATCTCTAGGTGGACAGTGAGTTTGTTTTTTCTCCAAATTCGCTCAGCTTTACGACATTCTTTCTTGAGTGAGCGTATGTGCTCGTCAATCCAGGGTGTTACTCTAGAGTTAAGTTTCTTTTTAGTTTTCATAGGAGCCACTATGTCGAGAGCTGACTCTAATTTGAGATTAAGATGTTGAACCATATCATTCACTGAGGGAGCATCAAGTAGGGGGGGCACCTGCACACACGCCAGATGACGAGGAAACTCGTTTGCTGCAGATGAGATAAAAAAACGTTTTTTTATAGTATATTCTGTATTGTTTTTCCCTAGATCAGAGACAGTCATATTAAAACACAATAAATAGTGGTCTGTTAGTTCGGGCTTATCAATAATACTGTCAACAGTGATATTCAAACCTTTAGTGATCACCAAGTCCAGGGTATGGCCATGTTTATGTGTTGGCCCAACAACATGTTGAATAAAGTCAAAGTTGTGCAGTAACTGTAGGAAACCCATAGCCACAACATCCGAAACAATGTCAACATGTAGATTAGCATCTCCAGTAATCAGAGTTCTGTCATAATTAGTGGAACAGATAGATAAAAGTTCTGATATTTCTGTTAGAAATAAGGCTTTGCTGCACTTTGGAGGTCGATACATACTAATCATAAGCACAGAGGATTGACTCTCCAATATGGTGGCCTGGTATTCAAATGATTTAAAACTGCCGAGGTTTGGCAGAGGTTTGAATTTCAGAGTGTCAGAAAAGATATTCGCCAGACCACCTCCTCTTTTTCCCTCACGTCCTGAGTGAATGAAACTGTACTTTGGTGGGCATGCTGCAGCTAGGGGCACCGCTCCATCAGATCCAAGCCAAGTTTCTGTTAGAAAGATGATATCTAGTTTCTCTTTACAGATGATATCATTTACAGAGGAAGACTTGTCATTAAGTGACCTGATGTTAAATAGGGCCAGGTTTAGCTTCAGGCATTCAACTATCTGGCTGTTGCCTCTACAGGGAATGCGTGTTAAATTTGCTATATTTGCAGAGTGTTTAAAGTCACTCCTTGTCCCGGAGGCTCTATTTGAGATAACAGTGGAAATATTGTAAACCTTGTTTTCTACAAGGCTAACTGAAATAGCCTTGGGCCCAGACATGATTTTGGCTATGCATAATGGACCCTGCCTATCTCAGCAGTCAAATGTATTCTCTAGACGTAGGGAAGCCGACAGGACGTTCTTGTTCTTGCGCTGTTCTTGACGTTCTTCGTTCCTGATCTTGCGCCTCTGTATCGCTAGTGCCAACAGCGTCAACCGTCGAGGGGGGATGGGTGGGGGGCAGGGCACGGTTGATGGTTGTGGGGCCTGGTGTTTGATTTGGGGGGTGAGTCTAGTCCCCTCTTTAATCAAGTCGTTCATGCTACTGGTGAACTCCAGAAGAGGTATTGGGGACAGGGAAAAAGATGATGATGAGGAGGAGGAAGGTGATAGAGTTGGTTGATCTTCCTCATTGAGAGACTCCTCTGTGTCTCCTCCCTCTTCTAGCGTGACCGTGGCTGCAGAGTCGACAATCTCCTCCAGGCTGTCATCAGCAGTCGACTCCTCCGTGGCAATCTCCTTCTGTGGAGTTAGGCTGTTATCAGCAGTTGCGCTGTCCTTTGTTTTTGTTTCCGAGTTATCAGAGAGTTCATTTGTTATGGATGTTCCACCATCCTTGGTAGGGGGGGGTGTGGCGCCCCCCTCCCCCTCAGCAGCGGTGGGGGGTGGTGTGGTAGCGTCTACTCAAAGCCATTCATGTTTTTCAGCAGCGGTAGCAGATAACAGAGCACTATCTGTTGTTATGGAATCTTGTGCTCTGGCCTTGACAGAGCTTGGTGAAGACATAGGAACATTGTAGAAAAGGTTTAACATAAACAATTTTGCTCCCAGCTTGTTCAATTTAAGCCCATCCGAGGAAAATAGGTGTCTTCTATCCCAAAAAAAATTGAAATTGTCAATAAAATGTACAGATTTGTTGGTGCACGTAGTTGAAAGCCATTTGCTCAGTGCAGACAGTCTACTGAAACGTTCATCGCCGCCTCTTGTAGGTGGTACTGGGCCGCTGATGCACACCTTCACATCAAGTGAGCTGATTTTGCTGAATAAGGCAGTGAAATTCTGTTTTAGGATTTCTGACTGTTTGTCCTCTGTATCACATGTGCCAACGTGCAAAATCAGGGTTTTCACCGTTGGGTGTTCAGCGACAAGATTCAGAATTCTGTCATTCATGTC
Source organism: Gymnoscopelus braueri (assembly GCF_963280865.1). NCBI lineage: Eukaryota > Metazoa > Chordata > Actinopteri > Myctophiformes > Myctophidae > Gymnoscopelus > Gymnoscopelus braueri. The sequence goes on along the minus strand of NC_137624.1, from coordinate 3,636,504 downwards.
AGAGACTTTGTCTTTGGGGAAGCATAACACTTTTGCCTTTCTTCTTATCATGCTTTTAACATCTTTAATAGCGGCATCCCCTATGATCAGAAATTCAGGCTCATCATATAACCTTTTTCCTTCTGAGTTACTCTTGGTTCTTACCCTGCTGGGTGAAGAGGATTTGTTTGGTCTCTCATCAGACGGGCATCTGGGGTCCTGAAGCAATGGGCTGAATCTATTTCCCAGCCGCACCGGACACTCAGCACTCGATGTTTTGGGAGATTTGTTTGTAGATCTCCCCTTGGCAGTTTTCCACTGTTGACGCGATGTTTTGGGAGATTTGTTTGTAGATCTCCCGTTGGCAGTTTTCCGCTGTTGAAGGGGGGTGGAAGACGCGGTACCCTGTGTCCGGGGGCATCGTTGATGGTGACGCGCGGGTGGTAGCGCAGGCCAGCCGGTCAGATCTGTAATCACAGGGCTCCGAGTTCTGCCAGTTATTCGCCCCTTCAAAGCCTTTGGCTTTGCCCCGAGAGTGTTCCATGAGAGAGCCTTGTCATGGTCTTGTCCGTTGCTCTGAGACTGTGGAATTCCATAATGTTGATTCACTTCCACATTCACTCTTAAAAAGTTTAAGTCCGTTTCCAGCACTGCAATCCTTTGAAGCAATTTTTGGTATTCCTCTGTTGAAACAGTCGGGTACATCCTGATGCTAATTAGCTTTGGCTATATGCCACGTACCCAGTCACTGGAGGTCGACAAATAGATCGAAAAATAATATATTGAAATATGGCAAAAGCTTCTATCTATAGAAGAAATAGAGTCCCATGGGTTTATAAATATCCAGGATCCATTCGTGGTTTCTCAGGGGAAAAAAATAAAAATAAAACATGGATATCAGCTGAGGAATGTAAGCATAGGGCAGAGCGAGCAGCAAAAGCGTCCTCACTGTACGAGAATAGAGAGGGATCCTAAGACATCCTAGAAGGGGTGCCCAAAGGAATCTGAAACAGGAAGTGAGTTATTGACTAAATTGAAAATGGCCGCCTAGTGTTGTCGATTGACTCAAAAGACAACTAAAGAATCTCATAAAAGCATACAATTTGGCACACATGTCTTTTTGGTCATCCTAAGACATCCTAGAAGGGGTGCCCAAAGAAATCTTAAGCAGGAACTGAGTTATTGACAAAATTGAAAATGGCCGCCTACAGTGTTATCTATTGACTCAAAAGACAACTAAAGAATCTCATAAAAGCATACAATTTGGCATACATGTCCCTTGGGTCATCCCAAGACATCCCAGAAGGGGTGCCCAAAGAAATCTTAAACAGGAAGTGAGTCATTGACAAAATTGAAAATGACCGCCTACAGTGTTGTCGATTGACTCAAAAGACAACTAAAGAATCTCATAATGGCATACATGTCCCTTGGGTCATCCTAAGTTACCTGAAATTATCTGAAACAGGAACTGAGTTATTGACTAAATTGAAAATGGCTGTGTACAGTCTTGACAGATGATGCAAAAGACACTCATAAAAAATAATCTCATAAAAGCATGAAATTTGGTACAAATGTCCCTTGGGTGATCTGAATGCATCCTAAGGGGTGCCAAAAAAAGTTTGAATAGTCTCTCAATGGAAAACACTCCTCCCACACGGGCTGCACTGCTACAATATTCAAATCGAGCAGCCAATCTAGCATTTGGTCCAGAAGCCTGAAAGCTATGCAATCTCTACCATCTCCTGACAAATAAATTAAAGTCGCTGATTCGTGGACACCTTTATGGACACTCTTGCCAGAGGCTGCTTAAGTTTGTAGAGAACTCAAGTGTGGCTGCAAAGCTGAGCCCTTCTGTTCGAGAAAGTGTAGATGCCGGGATGCTGGGTTACCTTGCAGAGCATTATGCCAATGTGCTGGTAATTGCGAAATGGCACACATGAATACATGTAGTTACTAAACACTAATCACAAAAAACAGTAATGATCAAGAAGAAAATACATAGAAGATAGAGTGTAAAACAAGCAAGAAGTGCAGACTGCCATGCAGACTGCCATGGTCAACTGTTTAAACAGCCATTTAGAATTTCTGCAACATGGTCCCTTCCTAAAAAGTTTAATAAACAAGCAAACAAATAAATAACCCCTTCTAGGATATATTAAGAAGCACTCAATGTACGTACCAAATTATACACTTTTATGACGTCCCCTTATGTTTTCTTTTGTGTCAACTGCTTTTAGGCGGTCACTTCCTGTTTAAAACCTTTTTGGGCACCCCTTGTAGGATGCGTTCAGATCACCCAAGGGACATTTGTACCACATTTCATGCTTTTATGAGATTCTGTAGGTATCTTGCATCATCTTTCAACACTGTAGACGGCCATTTTCAATTTAGTCAATAACTCACTTCCTGTTTCAGATTATTTTTGGCACCCCTTCTAGGATGTGTTAGGAGGACCCAAGGGACATATGTGCTAAATTGTATACTTTTTGGAGATTCTATAGGCTTTTTGAGTCAATCGCCAACACTGTAGGCGGCCATTTTCAATTTAGTCAATAACTCACTTCCTGTTGAAGACTTTTTTGGGCACCCCTTCTAGGATGTCTTAGGATGACCCAAGGGACATGTGTGACACATTTTATACTTTTTGGAGATTCTTTAGTTGTCTTTTGAGTCAATCGACAACACTAGGCGGCCATTTTCAATTTGGTCAATAACTCACTTCCTGTTTCAGATTTTTTTGGGCTCCCCTTCTAGGATGTCTTAGGATGACCCAAAGGACATGTGTGCCACATTTTATGCTTTTTGGAGATTATTTTGGTGTCTTTTGAGTCAACGGTCAACAGTTTAGGTGGCCATTTTGGATTTTGTCCATAACTCACTTCCTGTTTAAGATTTTTTTGGGCACCCCTTATAGGATGTTTTAGGATGACCCAAGGGACATCTGTATCAAATTTCATGCTTTTATCCGCCGCGTAACGATTTTTCACTTAGTACCCCCTACTAAGTAACCTTGCTAAAATAAAGTGATTTCTATTATAACTTCTACGTTTGGACGTGCGTTCTTCCACCAATCAACCTAAAGCTTGATGATCAATAGGACCTCATAAATCAACCTCTACATTGTGGCGTCACGAAAAGCAGGACTTTTAAGAAAGCGAGGCGATTGGGTGGACCGCCCGGTACCGGGCGCGGACCGATCGCATCGGCCGTGGGGGCCCAGAGACCATCTGAACCTCCAGTTTCCGACATTGAACGATTGTTCAGTGCCTTTTATAATGTTGACCTGTCGGGAGGGGGCGTGAAGAAAAGCCATGGGGTGAGCGGAGCGGTCTAGCGCGGAGCCTTGGGGGGAAAATGCAGTTGCCACACTAAAAGTTAAAAGATATGTGGGGGGAAAGGAGGTAAAAGTTTAAAGAGAAACATAAATAGGTGATTGGTTGGTGTAGGAGCGTATAGTCTCGAAATAACGTTTAAGAACTAACAATATAAGCGTGATAAAGAGGCTGCTGACAACAGGACAAGACCAGGAAAAAGATGGTCAGTGAACCGGTTCAAAATTCAGAAAACAAAAAACGCTACAAAATCCCAGACTCCAGAACAAGGGGTCAGATCTGCTATCCAGGGGGAAATGCCATTACGCGGAATGGTCACTTCACCCCGTCATAGCAGATCAGATCTGGGCTAGTTTTGGGCGACCTCAAATAGATTTGTTTAACTCACAAGACGACGCAAAATGTCGCTTGTTCTTTTCAGTGAGGGAGGCAGCACTTCTGGGCCTGGACGCGCTGGCGCACGTGTGGCCCAGGACGTTGCTGTACACTTTCCCCCTGCTGTCTTTCATCGCTCCTACACTCGAGAGAGTGAGGACGGAGGGCTTGAGGATGATACTAGTGGCCCCAGCGTGGGGCCGCTGGCTCTCAGAAATCACTCCTCTACTACAGAGGATCGCTACCAGTGGTGAGCTGTGGATTTTTGAGCTAGGGGGGCTCTATTTTATGACGTCACACGTGCACGCGCACGCACAAGCATGTGCACATAGCCGATCAGCTCAGTGCTAGTTGAAATACTGTATTCAACATGTGATTTTAATGTAATCATATTTCTTATTATTTAGTTGCATTGTTAATTTGTTGTTTTTATTTTTGTTTCAATTAATTAATTATTTTATTTTCCTTTTAAGTTTTATATAAAAGCCCTTTACATAGATTCACCCACACATAAGTAATTAAAATAATCAGTCAACATTTTTTTTTACCCAAGTCGAGAGGCTGCGCTACCGCGGTGCGAGGGGAAAGAATCGAAAGTACCATAGCGTTAAGGAGAACTCCTTCTAACGCTATGGACCAGAGCTAGACAGAGATAACTTCGTGAGTGTCTGGTAGGCTACTAGCTCTTGTGGCCTCTGCTAAGCGATTAACCATTTCACATTCCATGGCTTTTCTCGAGTAGCCTAATGTCATGCAAAGCAGCCAGGTTGAGGCCATTGTTTAAGGTGTTAAAGACGGCTCGCCGCTGACGGTGCGTGCTCGCGCGTGCATGTGGAGTTCCCAGCCCCCAGCCCCCATAGTGTAACCCCCTAGAGCTCACCCCTGGCCGCTAATATTACGCAGGGACATGCTAACGCAGGCGGGGGGCGAGATTTTCTGCCCACACCCAGAGGACCTGAGTCTCTGGGCTTGGCACGTGAGCGGATGAACCTAGGCGCCGAGGGGCTGCATCAGAGTGTCATCGCGACCATATAGAATGCCAGGACCCTCTCCACACATTCAGCCGTGCGTGTTATGACGGGACATGGCACAGATTTGAGCTATGGTGTGAGAAAACTCACACCATACCCTACTTGGCCCCAGTGGCTGTCATTTTGTCCTTTCTACAGGACCTAGTAGACAGAGGCAGGGCTTTCTCCACGGTGAAGGTCTACCTGGCGGCCATCTCGGCCTGCCACTTAGGCCTGCGTGATGACACGGTGGGTCAGAACCATCTGGTGAGACGGTTCATGAAGCGGAATGCCATGTCACATGTCACATGTCACATGTCACATGCCACATGCCACGTCACATGTCACATGTCACATGTCACATGCCACATGCCACGTCACATGTCACATGCCACATGCCACATGCCACGTCACATGCCACATGCCATATGCCACATGCCATGTCATGCCATGTCACATGTCACATGCCATGCCACATGCCATGCCACGTGCCACGTGCCACGTGCCACGTGCCACGTGCCACGTGACATGTCACATGCCATGTCACATGTCACATGTCACATGCCACATGCCACATGCCATGCCACATGCCATGCCACGTGCCATGTGCCACGTGCCACGTCACATGTCACATGCCATGTCACATGTCACATGTCACATGCCACATGCCACATGCCATGCCATGTCACATGTCACATGTCACATGTCACATGCCACATGCCACATACCATGCCATGTCACATGTCACATGTCACATGTCACATGCCACATGCCATGTCACATGACAAATGCCACATGTCATGCCACATGTCATGCCATAACTCAGAGTGAACAGCATATGTGGTGCTCTTCCTTGGCATAAACCATGTTTACTTTGCTTTACTGTAAATCGCTCTGGATTAACACATTGGGTGCCAGAGGTTTATCAAAATATTATACGTTCAGTGCCTGCTATTCTTCCATCCACTTACGTTGATACGTTTCGTGCTGTAGAAGCCCCGACGCGGAAGTGCATGTAAACAAAGCGTGCGTGCGAGACGGCGGAGGGTCCCGACTAACGCCTGGAACAATAATATTTCTAACGCGATCCTCCATTGCAGAGTGATCGCCGATCGAAAACGGCTCGCTTCCACCATGTTAAAAAGAAATGGAGATATTAAGCTTTTAGTCAAGTTAACATTGGAAAGGCCGACCGGAAGGATTTTTGACATGGATCCACATCTGGCCTCTCCTTCTCAGAGACTCCTTCGATGATCCCAAAGTTTCGTTAGAGCGCCCCACGTAGGCCCCACGTATAAAAATAACATTGGGTCAAAAACGGTCCGGACCGTTTTCGGCACTTCTCGTTTGGATTCTCAAAAACTGTCCGGACCGTTTTTGGCACCCGATGTGTTAAGAGCGTCTGCTAAATGCCTAAATTGTAAATTTTAAACCCATAAGCAGTCAGAGTAAAGACACAAAATTTACACTAAATGATAAATGGTGCATTTATCCAAAGCGCTTTACATAGATTGGGCATTACATTCACCTATTCACACACACATGCATACACCGATGGCGGCGGAAACCATGCAAGGCACCAACCTGCTCATCGGGAGCAATTGGGGGTTTAGCATCTTGCTCAAGGACACTTCGACACTAACTCTGGAGGAGCCCGGGATCGAACCGGAAACCCCTGAGCCACTGCCGTCCCAATACACTGAAGGCATTTAGATCAGCTCAAGGTGAAAATGGAAACAGTGCAGAGACAAAAAGACAGAAAGGTCTCTGTGGTCCCCAGGGCAGCACAGTCACCATACGTATTATGGTTTATAACCCAAAATGTGATGTGGATGCCAGATCTTAGGAGCATACAGTTGATTATGTATATTAGTTATAGAAATAATTATTTTTGCTAATAGGGCAACATTTGATAAAAATCATTGAAGCCCTATAATCACCAATGATTAATGTGCTTTGAGTTATATAGATAATAACTACACTCAAATTCACTGCTTGCTTCTTTAGACTTGAAATGAAAGTTTAAATAATTTGAAATAGTGTAAATTAAACTGAGTCAAACCATGTGAGAGTTTAGTTTAGTTTATTTGCACATAAAAAAAATGACATTTGATAAAAACAAAACAAAAATGGAAAAACAAAACATTTATATGAAAAGGAAATATCATAATCAAAACATGATGTGCCAAAAAAACCCAGCTGGGCTTGTCGAGTGGCCTTCCTAAAAGCTATCTTCAAAGCTTAGAATATATAGATATATACTAGAATATATCTAAAACAACAATAATAACAATAAAACAAATATATGAAAATGTCAAAATATCCTTAATAAATGGGAATATGACTATACATATTTATACATACACATACCTGTATCCTCCTATAATTCTACAAACCTCTGTAGCTCTGTAGTAGTGTAGTGTGTGGTGTCATGGAAAGCTGCCCGGTTCTCATCAGTGACTTGAGCAATTGCTCTGAATTTGCACACAGCCATTGACCATTACCATCTGAACTTAAAGGATGACTTCACCACTTTTCAACATATCTTCATATAATAGGTCCTCACTAATGCTCATGATAAAATGATTAAAAAAAAATCTACTTGGTCTGTGTCTCATAGGAGGGCTGTGGACAGTCCAGAAACCCGTCTACCAGTGACATCATCGTTAGGCAGGATTTTTTTTTCCCAAAAAGATTTTAAAAAATGTATTCAGATTTTTATTAAGGCGACAACAATGGGATCTATTATTGCATTGCAACTTTCCAGGAATACAAAGCCTGCAGTTTCTATTAGCTTGGATTCCCCATCGATGATGTCACTGGTAGACAGGTTTCTGAACTGTCTACAGCCTTCCTCTGAGACACAGACTGATAAGATTTTTTTTTTACCATTTTATCATGAGCATTAGTGAAGACCTATTATATGAAGATATGTTGAAAAGTGGTGAAGTCGTCCTTTAACTGCGGAGCCCGTTTCTCAATTTCATCAAATCTCAGCTTATTATTAGCGCTTATGTGTCAAACAACGGGAGCTAACGTTGACAGGTTTCGCACGAGAAACAAGCAGCAAGGTCTATGAAAACAATAACCCCACGTTTGCAACTACTTTCGTCTGCGCCCTTCGGCTCCGTGGTGTGTGTGTGTGTGTGTGTGGGGGGGGGGGGGTGGGGGGGGGAGATGATCGCACCACAACTCGGGTCCGCGGCCGTGTATGCGCGGACACGCACGTGCGCATGCACGTTGGGGAGGCACATGTCAGAATGTACATTATTTGTGTTCGCGCGACGGCCGTGTGTGTGTGTGTTCGCGACGGGGGGCGGCTCTGGCCGCATGAGGATGTACCGTGGTGTGTGTGTGTGTGTGTGTGTGTGTGTGTGTGTGTGTGTGTGTGTGTGTGTGAGTGTGTCTGTGTGCGCGTGCGCTCGCGCGTGTGTGTGTTGGCGACGGGGGATGGCTCCTGCTTTTACATCTGTATATGCGCGGGTGGTTTGTGTGTGTTCTGTGCCTCCACAACGCAGCGATGGGATGTGCGTGTGTGTACACACTACAAACTCACTTTCCATCTCTGAAACTGTCTGTTCACAGCGCATAAGCCAAACTGCACACTTTGGGTGCTCATATCCCCCTACGGGTATGGTCTAGTATTATATAAACACACACACACTGTCACGGCCCCTTGGCCTGACCACACAGGGCCTGTGTGGTTGTATGGTGTACTCCCCTATGTGTCTCTATCTCTCACAGATATCCTATAGGCGTCGGCCAACTTGGGGTTCCTCATTAGGTGCATTGGGAGCACCTGATCAATGCTCCCTGGAGCCCTATATAAAAGTGGGTGGCAGCCATTCTAGGAATCCCTCACCAGATGACAGCACCCGTTTGTTTCTTTGCCTTATGACTTAGTTCACACACTTTACAACACCCCACACTACATTGAACACACATCCATACATTGCTGACACTACTGATTACTGAATTACACACCTCATACCTTTTGTACAGCATTATTTAAGTTCATTTGTTAATAAATCACTGTTACTTTTAAGCACTGCCATGTGTCCTCCTCAATTTGTCATGGCCCACGGGCTGGGTTGTGACAACACTCACACACACACACACATACATACACACCCTACAGCAGAGTGGTTAAGATGTGCTATAAGTTGGATAATAATAGTTGCAGTGTTTGTCTCTTGAAAGAGCTGAGGCTAGTGCAGTCTCTAATATGAGGTGGCAAGCAATTCCAAAAGTGGGGTCCTCTAAATTGGAACTGAGAGTACCTCAGTCTATGTTCCTGTGAAGCTGTGTGTTGGTGCAAGTGGATGTGGTCTGTGGTTACAGAGAGTAACTTACACCAGTGCTTCTCAAACTGTTTCATGTCAAGGACCCCTAAATTAATTTGGCCGCGGACCCCCATCTGAAAATATGTTGGGCTAGGGAGGGACCCCCATACCACATTTGAACCACATTTGTGGTGTCAAAAAGAAAAAAGAAAAAAATATTTCATGATTTTTTTTTAAATAGGGGATATAGGGTTAAACTGATTTTGATATATGAACACATTTTTTCTGGGGAAACCCACTCAAGTACCCCTGGGGGTCCCCAGACCCCACTATGACAACCCCTGCATTAGACCACAGACCACCATAGCTCTGAGGGTGTAAATATGGGATATGGAACCAATTTGGTTCCATTTGTACACTCTCAGAGTTACAGACCCATAAGGGTCCATTTGGTTCCTAACAATCAAATAATTTAGCTGGGGACCACCTGGAACCCCCTCAAGGACCCCTGGCTGTCCCCGGACCCCACTTTGAGAACCAGCTTACACCTCTCTGGGTTTTTAGACTTTAGACTTTTTAGTATTAGTGTTCGTCTAAAAAGTGTATTTTGAAAAAAATTTGGACAGTCATCTCTGCTGTGTTACAGGTTTTTTTTCTCTCTCTTCTTCAGTTAAGCAGAAAATGGTTCCCAGAAGAGAAGGATTTATCTTGTGATCTTCACACCTTGAGAAGTGTGTTGGTTTATTTTCATCTTCATCCTGGTGTTTGGCTGCAGGGTTATTGTTTTAGGCCTTGGTGCTTTCATGTCATCGGGGCCTGACCCTATGGGCTGATTTTGTAGTTTGTTTTCCACTCCAGGTGAAAAACTACAGCAGGGTAAAAACATGGCAGGCTGCATAACACTGACCTTATCCACGAGTTCCCAGTGTCCCATGAGGCCCTGCGTGAATGATGGGCATCACTTCCTGTGGTCAGTCATTCAATTCATTTCAGTGATCCATCCATCCATCTTCAACCTCTTATCCAGAGTCGGGTCACGGGGGCAACAGTTTCAGCAGAGACACTTGCTCTTAGCAGTAGCTAAGACTGCTGGCTGCTGTTGCTGCTGAATCTCTGCATGGGGATTAAATGGTGCTCCTTAAGTGACTTCAGCGCTTGATAATAAGCATTGATCATTAATTTGAATCAGCTGTGAGGAGGATCTTGCAGAGTAAGTAGACAGACTAATGTGACCCTTTTTTACTTCTATCAGGTTGTGTTCCCACATTATTGTTGACTGACACGGATCCCTCAAATGAACAGAATGACTGACAACAGGAAGTGATGCCCATAATTCACACAAACCCCTTTCCCCAGTAAGCTCCTGATAGTACACAGTGATGTATGCAACACGGCTGCAGCTAATCAAATTAATAATGTGTGTTAGATTTTAGTGTCAATACTGTCTATCATGCTTGCTCATTGGCCCTTGGCTCTGTGACACACCAATGAAAACGTAACACTTATTATTAATGTGTTTGGTGCAGCTGTGTTGTTTACTAGTGTTTTTTATCTGCTGTAGTTTTTAACCTGAACAGGAAAACAAACTACAAAATCAGCCTGGGGTGTCATGGCCCTTTACATGGCCCTTTGGGTTTCACAAGAAAACAGGTTTATTCAGGGTAATTAACAAAGGTGGGGTGGGGGAATAGATGCGGCCAAACATAAATCATCTTCCCATTCGGGGTATTTTCATCACAACATTCATCCGTTAGTAGTGTCCCGCATAGGTTGCCTAAAAACAGAAAGAACAGTCCATTAGTAATGAGCTAACTTCAACTCAAATGTTGGGAAAATAGTGGAGTGTATGCCTTACCGCCCGACAGCGTCCAATGCAGAGAAGAATGAGCCTTACTGAGCTGAGGTGAGCCTCAGCCTTTTATGGCCCAGGCTGATCAGAACCCAGGTGTCCTTACTTGGTAATCAGACACAGCACTCATCATTTCGAGCTGATTGAGGAGGTGGGCAGGTAGGTACCGCCCCTCAATCACTCTGCCTAGGGCCAACCATGGTCTGCAGTGCTGCACCTCAGCTAGAGCACACCTCTTACCTTTCATGGGACGCTGGTCAGAGCGGGCCCACAGAGACACTCCACACTATGAAGAACACAAGAGGCTCTAATCATTCTGTTCTGTGCTGCTCTATGGCAGAGTTGTGTGAACCAGTAGTTCTCACACTTTATTCCAAGGACCCCCAGGTTGGTGAGCATTAAGGCCACGGACCCCCATAACTCTGAGAGTGTACAAATAACCAAATGGACCCGTATGGTAGGGCCGGACTGGGACCAAAATTCAGCCGGCCCACCACCCCCTGGGCCGTTTTGTCAACGGGGGGGGGGGGGGGGGGGGACTGAAGGTCTACAACCACAAAAAGCAGATATGGACTAAATGTACACTCCATCATACATGTGATGGAGCACGCACACGTCAGAGCTGCAGTCTCTCTGTGTTGCTTAGCGTGTGCATGTGTTTGCAGCATGTGTTGCCATCAGGGGCGGAGCGTCAGGGGGAGCTGGGGGTGTGGCCGTTCCCCCGACCCGAGACTCCAGGAGCCCGCCTCTCCAGCCGTCGCTTCACCGCTGCAGCAGGCAGCGGGCCCATTCAAAGCTTTATCATCATATACATATACCCCCTCAACTATCAACAGTAGGTGGAGGGCCTATGCACATTTACTAATAAAAGCCTCCATTGTCTACAAATGTATTTTGCGTCAAATCGCCATCAACAGCTGCCAAAAAAAAAAGAAGTCCATTCCTACTACGTCATCCTCAATCATTTGTCAACAGTGTGTGAATGGGTTCCGCTGGCCGCACGGTGCAGCATTGTCAACAATGTAGGCAGTGGCATAACGGAGGGGTAGCAAGTGATGCGGTGCGGAGGGGCCACCAGCAGGGGGGGCCCCGCCTGCGCTGATACAAATATTTTTACAGCAAAAAAAAAGAAAAAAGTTGATTTATATTGGTCAAATAGAACCGAATTAGACCCGAATTAGACCTGAATTAGACCCGAAAAGGTTGTGCACGCACATGCACGCGTGCTGTGCGTGCATGCATGTACGTGAAACTCTCGCGGGGAGGCCGCGTGATTCTGCGTTACGCCACTGAATGTAGGCTATCATGTAGCCTATATCATGCCCTGCAAATAGTGGCGAGTAGTAGGAATTTGAAATTGAATTTGTACTTGTACTTCCGGGGTGCTGAACTCTTAACTCATTCACTGCCAAGGACATAATTGACATGTTTTTATCCAAAAGCCCAGTCTGCCAAGGACGTAATTGATGTAATTTAGTTTGTTTGTGGTTTTATAAAAGATTGCGCTGTTCTCTATCACCCGAGTGACCAGTTTCATTTTCTACTCACACGGATCTGTAAATAACGTCATCCGAAGATTTCTGCCTCCATCCACTTCCTGCTTAGTGGTTTCCTGGAAGCAGCTGTATCTTGAGTTCACTGTTTTTGCCCTGCATTCGTCGAGACATAGTATTTTCAACGTGCTAGTCTAAAGGAAGGGATGGTCCCGGTTATAATTTTCTTTCTCTGGACGACGAAATCAGTAGGCATGCAGTGGGTGATTTATTTATGTAATTACTCTGGCAGTGATTGAGTTTGTGTGACAGATAACCGCAGTAGCCGAGGCTTGTAAGACCCGCAGTTGCGGGCATTTTGTTTATTTATTTAAAGAGACATAACGTCAAGATTTGATGGGTTATTATATCGCACTGCAATGCATCAGTATAGTGCTTGTCTTGACTCGAGCAATTGTCTTTTTTGTGAGGGGGGGTATCGGGCCCCCCCCCCTCCGGACCGGCTTTTATTTTTTCCGCCAGTGGTTGCCATGTGTGTGTGTGTGTGTGTGTGTGTGTGTGTGTGTGTGTGTGTGTGTGTGTGTGTGTGCGTGCGTGCGTGCGTGCGTGCGTGCGTGCGTGCGTGTGTGGGGGGGGTGTCAGTGGTCTAAGAGCAGAGCAGTGGCTTTTTACTTATCTCATCATCAGGCGGTTTATCTGTAAATTCACACCTTTCTTGTTGACTGGAAACAAACATGCGTCACTTCATGTGCTTCTGAAATGGGAAACTCCACACAAACCACAGTAAATACAGCTTCCAACTAGAAAGGGTCGCACCACAGAGGGCAGATCTCCGCCAGGCCTACCCAGGGCTGCGTTATGTTGCTTATCCACAGCATTGTATATCAGCTCTAGCCTGCTTTTGTGATTTTGCATCATAGGCCCAAAGTAAGTGGCAGCATGTGACATTGGCAGGGATGATGTTTGCCACTAGTCTGGTAAAGCCCCTCCCTCCGGAAAATCTATTTTCCATTTGATTTCAGGAAGGAGTCTGGCATGAGGTTCAAAACCACCGTGGTGCAACCGGCTTTGTCAGGCGTCTATGTGAACACAATTGACTTGTGTTCAGGGGAGGGAAGCCAGGCGGGAAGGGTGATATTGGTGATTGCATGTACTCCTACGGGCTGAGGCGGGGAGTATTACACTGCAATGCACTGAGGACTCTAGCTGGAGCACTCATCCAATGTCATTTTGACTATGCATGCACCTCATGGTAACCTAAGTATTCAATCAATAAAAAAAGATGTGATCAGCATCAGTAAGACCCCCTGCTGAAAATATGTTGTGCCAAGGACCCCCCACGCAGAATCTTAGAAAATAGCCGATCTGCTATTTTCAAATGGCCGATGTGATCACATACATATATACATACAGTTGGTGCCTACTCACTACTTGTCACGTGATTTTTGGGGGTTAAAGTGGTTTAACTGATTGGGATGCTATATTAACACATTTTGCTCAAGGACCCCTGGGGGTCCCCAGACCCATCTTTTAGAACCACTGAATTAGATGATCAGCCAAGTACACACAAGACAAGACAAGACAAGACAAGACAAGACATATACACAGGATGAATTCATCTTAGTACAGCATGTTGCTCTGTTGTAGTAAACAACCTTCACACAACAGACACATACATACAAATCAGTGTTGTCAGGCAGAGACCTTGTATCTCCATATTTCAACATTGTTTTTTCAATGCTCTACTGTTACATAAAACAAGTGAAAATAGCTGATCTACAAGCTCACATGTTGCATCGTTGTGGGCTTGTAGAGCTGCTATTTCTGCAATAAAAATATGTATTTTGAAAGTGAAAGTGTTTAATTCTGTCTGTTGGTTTTATGAATATTTAACCAACGACCACTTCAGTTTGTAGATCGGCTATTTTCACTACTTTTGTGCAACACTGTATGATAAAGTAGGGCATTCATTTACACAAGATAAACGATTTTAGGGGGTAAATTCACTGTTTTCCATGTAAATTCAGTATTTTCTTCTTTAAAAAAAAGTTTAACATGTTTATTATAAAAACATGTAAACGTTTTTCAATAACAACTAGGTTTTAATGTAGATATATGAGTTTTATTAAAATGGATACTTTTATTTAAAAAAAAAGGTACATATAATATTAATACTGGTACAAATAATAAATTGTAATATTCAATGTACAGTAAGGAATACATCATGGAAATAGCAACAACACTGTAAAATAAATTCCAACATGAATAAATTAAACTTAACTGCTAATAGTATTTACAAACACATCAGGGCTTTGAAAAAAGACAATATCTTTGCTTTTCTAATCCAGTAACATATCATCGTAAACCAGCTCATAGAAAACCAATTAGAACCATAGTTTAAAAATCCATCTAAAACCAATGGCAGTCGGCAGTAAGTTACTGCAGTCTGCCATGGTTTGAGTCAAACTATTGACAAAATTGAAACTTTGTCACAAGATAAAACAGATATCAAGAAGTACATTTTTAGTTATAACTCAATTTTAATCAAAAATGCTGTTACTGCACTCTGGCTTTGTAGAGAAGTATACTTCTCATACCTATGTCCTAAAAAAATACAATCTTACAATAAATGCAAGGAATCTCTGTACGTATGTGCGTCTGTAATTCACGAGATCTCCATATATGGGCATATCAGTCAGATCAGCAGTGTGACGTAGGTGTCACACTCAGTTTGCAGTTATTTCAAAATAAGAAGATACAAAATAAAGGATGTTATGTATATGTGGACAATCAAAATGTGTTAGAAATATTTGTATTTGCATGTGGTTTTATGATTAAAAGTAATGTTCATATGCTACTTTGACTATCAAGAAAATTAAACATGCCACTTCATGTCAGAAAGGTTGGTGACCCCTGCCATATACTCATGCCATCACAGAACTCCATATATGGGCACAAAAGGAACACAGACAAATACAGAAATCTCCAGATATGTGCATAAATAAAACATTGCATAACTGGGTGGGGCATGCATTTCCAACTTGCATCGTTCCCGAGTTCTATTTACAACATAAGCAAAATACAACACAGTCTCATATCATGGAGACATACTACACTATCTTCACAAGAGCCAGCTTAGCTAATGTGTGTCTTTATCTATCAATCCATCCAAAGGGCTGTCACGATTACAATATTTAAGTTGACGATTAATTGTCATACAAATAATTGTGATTAACGATTTAATCGTTTAATTTTTGGCATTGAATATTGACACATACAGTACGTATATTATGTACAATAATACTTCATGTAATTTCAGTTTGGCCTTTTAGGCTTCGTAATAATCAATTCATTCATGTACAAATGCATGTAAGCTTGTAGATCCGCTATCTCTGCTATTTTGGGAAAATGTATGAAACTTTATGAAAATTTTTCAACATGGAAAGGATTATGACAATTATAAAAAAATAATTGCAATTATCTCAAATATTATAAATATAGCCTACAAAATACAAAATATTATTATTATTATTATTATTATTATTATTATTATTAGATTATAAATTATAAATTATAAATTATAAATTATAAATTATAAATGATACAAATATATAATTGTATAACAGACCTATCGATCGATCGATGGCATCTCAAAGCGGCGATCAGGACAGGACAATGGCCCAATTCTAATGTCAGCCCTGCACCCTCACACACTTAAGTGAGGTCAGCTGGTAAGAGCTTGAGGGTGAGGCAAGGGCTCCAAATGATATAAAAAGAATGGGACGTATAGCACTTTAGATGAGTCCTTCATTCATGACACTTTACATCACTTTTAAAACTCATCCTGTCCTTATTTACAGTCAGCGTTAAAGGCTGTGATTGTTGCTTACTATATTCACATTATTATCTCTGCCAGGCCGAAAGGCATGGCGAAAGTATGTTTTGCACCCCGTCCGTCCATCCGTGAGTCCGTGTGTCCGTGTGTCCGTGTGTCTGTCCGTCCGTCCGTCCGTCCGTCCGTCCGTCTGTGAACAGCTAATCTCTGTCCGATTTTCCATATTCTATCCTGATTGGCTAAGATTGACTTCCAAAGTTTGCAGGATTGGTTTGTTTTGAACAAAATACCTAAAATCATCAACGCAGCATGCGATTTCCGTGAAATTTGTGCGCACCTTCCCACTAGGCCGAGGAAGAAATGCCACCCTTTTCACATTGGCCTGTTATAGCACCACCAGCAGGTCTAATTTAGCAAAACACATTTTTGGAACAAAATGCCTCAAATTATGAATGCAGTGTCCGATTGAAAGGCCTAAGAAGAAATGGCACCCTTTTCACGTTGGCCTATTATAGCGCCACCAGGAGGCCACAATAACCGCTACCTGACCTGGCGGAGACCTGAGCACTTTTTCTAGTTCAGTTTGTTTTAATTCGTTTTTAGATTAGGAATTGTAATAATCATAAAGAAAATGGTATTTCCAAATTCTGTGTATAATGTACTCATTTCTTATCTCATGTCCTGTATTTTTGTCCCATATCTATATCTCTTCCCTTCCATCTCCCTTTGAGAACGGTGAGAATAATGTTTGTTTACATTAACCGTGATGCATGACTAATTTGCATCCTTAATTGATTGACGTTTGGAGGATTCCACTCATTGCCCTGGTAACGCTATGAACTGTGGGTAATCCCCCCAAAGTCTGCATTGATGCTGACTTAACGAACGGAAAAGCTTAGCACAAAGTTTAGCGCAATAACAACCAAACAAACAACAAACATTGACCACCCTAATACTTTTAGTCTCCTCATAAGCGGCTGTAGGTGGTCTCCAGGTTGGGGGTCATCTTGGACCTCAGCTGTGATGTCAAGGTGTGTGTCCACATCATCATACACCTCCTGTGGATCCTCTACCTCATAGATCACTGCATCTGTACACGTGCACGCGCACGCGCGCACACACACACACACACACACACACACACACACACACACACACACACACACACAAATGCAAATCATATATACAATAATTCCATGTTTTTCTTCTTTTTTTGTGACTTTAGACAATGCCCAATGTTGTATTGTGTTATTTCAATCTTATCATTAGACATATTCAAAATTCAAAATTTCATAATTATTTGGTGGCCAAGCTCATTTGTATTTGTAAGTTTTATTATTATTATTATTATTATTATTATTACGGGGCCAGAGCTCAGCTCTGGACCTGTTTTAATATTGCCTGTATTCTGTTTCTGCCACTTTTCGCAGTTCTGGCTGAACCGTGCTGTCGCTTTTTACGAAACTTGGCCATATGGTAGATGGTCATGAAAAACTATCAAGAAATAATTCTCACAATCTTTCGTCAAAAGGTGGCGCTATAGCAAAATGCCAACTTTGAACAGGTACAACTCATGCCCTGTTTGACCTACAGCCAAAACTTGGATACACATATGCGTCTCTTCATGCTGAACAACTTTCACCCTCTGACTTTTGACCTCTGACCTTTAGATCTCCCACCATTTTGAATTATATGAAAAACAGTTAAAACCTCCTGGGATTTTTGAGTAATCTGCACGAAACGTTTTACACATGAAATTTGGACCTATGCCGACAAACCTGTGCAAAAGATTTTCCATAAGTGAAAAAATTAAGCTTTAATGAGCCAATGAATATTGCAGTTTTATGACAATTATTTATTTATTTATTATTTATTTATTTATTTAACAGGGACAATGCACATTAATCAACATGTCAGTTATTCACGTCCATGTAAATGAGCCAGAGTTAGCCAGAGTTGGCTAATTTTCATCTGTAGTCCCTGAGCAGGCTGTTAAAAAAGTGGTATAATTATCGATACAAAAAGAAACATTGTCAACAATACAAACAAGCAGACGTAGTACAGACAAAACAATACAGTAAAATATGAGAAGACAGTGATTAATGGGTCCTAAATTTACTCATGATTACAAATTTGGTTAGCTTTAAGCCATCTTTTGAGGTTGAATTTGAAAGTTAGATAGTTGGTGGTCTCTCTTACTTCGGTAGGAAGACTGTTCCAGTGATGGGAGGCTCTAACAGAGAAGACTGTTTTACCAAACACACTCTGTCTGAATGGTACCTCACAGTCTCCTCTGGTAGTTGCCCTTGTTGTTCTGTCACCACTTTCTCTTCGCTCTATGCCCCATCTGCCCATCTGCCCCTAACACATACATGCAGACTCACATTTCTTTGAAACTTTGCGTTAATGTTGAGGGTCATTCCAAATATTACTGAAACCAATCTTACTCCAATTGGTCAAAGGGGGGCGCTATAGCGATTTTTTGAAAGTGCAAACTTTAAACAGGCAAAAGTCATGCCTCGTTTGGCCGACAGCCATTAAACCTGCTTACACATGTGCCTTGACTCATGAGGAACACATGTATCACGTTGACCAGTAAGCTCCGCCCTTAGATTGTCCGCAATTTTGAGCAGTTTGAAAAACACTTAAACCCAGGATTTTTCAGCTATTTGCGTGAAACTGTATCATCTGTGTGATCTCCTTTTTCACAGGTTCTTGTCTGTTGGTCCAATGGCTTCTCCCTTAAACGTGTGCCTCACCACCTAAGGTTGCCAGTTCAAGCCTCACTTGATGCGGACTTCATTAAAGTTGCATTGCACACAACATGATTGTGTCAATTAATACATGTGCAATTGTTAAACATAACCTGAAATACTTATTTGAGAGGGTATGTTTTTGCAATGTATGACATACTTCATTCTGAAAATAGCCGATCTACAATCTCAAAACTTTTCAGATAGCAACGTGTTTCTGAGCTTGTAGATCGGCTGCTTTCACTGGTTCACTTTTATCTTCAACAGACAACCTCAGCCTGGACAAAGCTATAGCACTATAGGTAATGTTGCAGCCCGTCAATCCGAAGGTTGAGGGTTCGATTCCTGTTAATGGCAATAGGTTGACACGTCCAATCAATCCATTCTGCTTCCATCCTTCTCTCTCTTCAATCTATTGTTTCCATGTCTCTCTCTCTCTTCAATATATTCCGTTTCCATGTCTCTCTCTCCGCCCTTAGATTGTCCGCAATTTTGAGCAGTTTGAAAAACACTTAAACCCAGGATTTTTCAGTTATTTGCGTGAAATGGTATCATCTGTCTGACCTCCGTTTTCACTGGATCAGGTCTGTTGGTCCAATGGCTTCCCGCTTAAGTGAATGTTTAATAACATCAAGGTTGCTGGTTCAAGCCTCACTTGGTGGAGACTTCATTTAAAGTGCATTGCAAACAACAAAACTGTATTAATGAATACATATGCAATTGATAAAGATAACATGAAATGCTTATCTGAGAAGGTCTGTTTTTGCAATGTATGACATACTTCATTCTGAAAATAGCCGATCTACAATCTCAAAACTTTTCAGATAGCAACGTGTTTCTGAGCTTGTAGATCGGCTGCTTTCACTGGTTCAGTTTTATCTTCAACAGACAACCTCAGCCTGGTCAAAGCTATAGCACTATAGGTAGTGTTGCAGCCTGTCAATCCGAAGGTTGAGGGTTCGATTCCTGTTAATGGCAATAGGTTGACACGTCCAATCAATCCATTCTGCTTCCATATTTCTCTCTCTTCAATCTATTGTTTCCATGTCTCTCTCTCTTCAATCTATTCCGTTTCCATGTCTCTCTCTCCGCCCTTAGATTGTCCGCAATTTTGAGCAGTTTGAAAAACACTTAAACCCAGGATTTTTCAGTTATTTGCGTGAAATGGTATCATCTGTCTGACCTCCGTTTTCACTGGATCAGGTCTGTTGGTCCAATGGCTTCCCGCTTAAGTGAATGTTTCATAACATCAAGGTTGCCGGTTCAAGCCTCACTTGGTGGAGACTTCATTTAAAGTGCATTGCAAACAACAAGACTGTATTAATGAATACATATGCAATTGATAAAGATAACATGAAATGCTTATCTGAGAAGGTATGTTTTTGCAATGTATGACATACTTCATTCTGAAAATAGCCGATCTACAATCTCAAAACTTTTCAGATAGCAACGTGTTTCTGAGCTTGTAGATCGGCTGCTTTCACTGGTTCACTTTTATCTTCAACAGACAACCTTAGCCTGGACAAAGCTATAGCACTATAGGTAGTGTTGCAGCCTGTCAATCCGAAGGTTGAGGGTTCGATTCCTGTTAATGGCAATAGGTTGAGATGTCCAATCAATCCATTCTGCTTCCATCTCTCTCTCTCTCTTCAATCTATTATGTTTCCATGTCTCTCTCTCTCTTCAATCTATTCTGTTTCCATGTCTGTCTGTCTCTCTCTCTCTCTCTCTCTCTCTTCAATCTATTCCGTTTCCATGTCTTCCTCTTCAATCTATTCCGTTTCCATTCAATCCGTTCTGCTTCCATCTCTCTCTCTCTTCAGTCTATTATGTTTCCATGTCCATTCAATCCGTTCTGCTTCCATCTCTCTCTCTCTTCAGTCTATTATGTTTCCATGTCTCTCTCTCTCTCTCTTCAATCTATTCCGTTTCCATGTCTCTCTCTCTCCCTCTCTCTTCAATCTATTCCGTTTCCATGTCTCTCTCTCTCTTCAATCTATTCCGTTTCCAAGTCTCTCTCTCTCTTTCTCTTCAATCTATTCAGTTTCTCTCTCTCTCTCTTTCTCTTCAATCTATTCCGTTTCTCTCTCTCTCTCTCTCTCTCTCTCTCTCTCTTCAATCTATTCCGTTTCTCTCTCTCTCTCTCTTTCTCTTCAATCTATTCCGTTTCTCTCTCTCTCTCTCTTTCTCTTCAATCTATTCCGTTTCTCTCTCTCTTTCTCTTCAATCTATTCCGTTCATCTCTCTCTCTCTCTCTTCAATCTATTCCGTCTCTCTCTCTCTCTTCAATCTATTCCGTCTCTCTCTCTCTCTCTCTCTCTCTCTCTCTCTCTCTCTCTCTCTCTCTCTCTCTCTCTCTCTCTCTCTCTCTCTCTCTCTTTCTCATAATTATGTTCTTTTAGAAAGTGAGCAACAGCAACAGTCCACCTGGCCTATTCCCATGGATTGGATCTACCCACCTCACCTGCCCTCACTCACTCCTCATTAGTCTCTCTCTCTCTCTCTCTCTCTCTCTCTATTCCCTGGCCCCGCTTATCGCTGCTTGCAGCTATATTTATTATTATTATTACCCTTATTATTATTATTATTATTATTATCATCATCATTATTATTATCATTATTATACATAACGGTGTAACAGTGACTCCAACTTTCCTGCATGTTGAGTGTTGGTGTCGTGAGGTTGTGGGTTGAGGACCACGGTCACTTCCTCCTCATGGATGACATCATGAGACAAGGAGGAAGTACTTCCTGCATCGTTCAGAGTGACGTCTGCTGTCTCTGACCTGCATCCTGATTTCAACATGACAAGAGAAGCACAAGAACTCTCATTGATAACTCATTGATAGATGCTGTTACTGTCACCTTTTGGTTACTACAGACATCTAATTATTTTGTATTTGATTTGTTTCCTTTGCTTGACAACAAATGTGCATAATGTGATTTAAATAGCATGTTGTTTAGACAGATGCTAAGTTAATTGTTTACCTGGTATCCTATAGTGTCTTTGACAAACTACATTGTTCTCTCTGAACTCTGTTTATGTAATTATTTACCTTGACATTGTTGACTGCAGTTCATGCGTACTCTGATTACTCCGGTTACTCTCATTACTCTAAAAATGCCCTGTTATACAGTGATACTGTATTATACAGTACAGTGGTGTTATACAGTCAGTGAGATAATGCATGTGTGTCACTGTCTGATTAGAATGTATGTACATATCACTCACCACGTTGATGTAAGACTTTCATTTTATTTGCAGTGATGCCAATCTCCTCATATTCAACACCTTCATCCTCTTTGTCTTTTTGTGAAGATTGTCTTACTAGATGACAACACAGTTAGAAAACTACTTGCAAAAAAATAAGTCTACTGTTGTACATGCAGTATTACTGAACTTAATCATTATTATTATTGTTATGTAGGATAAAAATGTCTTCACAACGTTGCGGACGGACACACACACACACACACACACACACACACACACACACACACACACACACACACACACACACACACACACACACACACAGTGGCCCTCATTTATCAACGGAGCGTAAAAAACGGCTTATATTTTTCCATATATTCGGCCGTACACCAACGTCAAAGTCACATTTATCATAGGATCCTATTCAGCCAATCCTAGTGTACATCAGGTCAGAGCTTTGATAAATCTCACGTCTGAAAACGAGCGTCATTTAAATAACACACCCTTAAATATTCTCAAAACGCCACGATGAAGAACCAGAATACGACCAAAGACATCATGAAAAGCCAATAAGAAAGAGTTTCCCCCGCTCGCCTCGACACACACGCCTCTCTCTCTCTCACACACACACACACACACACACACACACACACACACACGCCCAGCTGTTTTTCATGTAATCCATACCGTAGCGGTACAATCTTTGTCACGTAGGCTTAAGTTGTAGCCTACATGAATGACATATTATGATACCAATCACATCGCCATGAATGGAATGGCTTGTGAGCTTGTAGATCTGCTATTTTCAATGCAGCCAGATCTGCAATCTTATCTGAATGACTGTTAAAGCAGTTTGTTTAATTACTTTATAAAATGTTATATTTTCACATGTATTATTTATTAGTGTAGATATACATTTTGGAGTGGATACATGTGTCCAGATGCCTGTCAGACAGTCAGACAATGCTGCTCCGCAGGTCTAGAATGGAATAAACGGGCGCAGCCAACGTCAACAACTGCTATCGACCAGACGTGAAATTTCAGCGTACGGTAGGCTGAAACCAACGTCAGGATATATTGATAAATGCCAAAAGTTGCGGTGATCTCGCCGTACACCCATTATTTGGTCTGCACCGCGTTGATAAATGAGGGCCAGTGTTTCTGCCAAATATCCGTTTCTTTCTTGCCAAGTATTACAACATGTCATTAATTGAATTTACATGATTGACATGACAGATTATTGACATAATGTTCAAGTCTCTTATTGACACATTTCATATAAAATAGAACATCCTATAGGCCTAAAACCACGTTCATAGAATACATAATATAATGTTACTCACAGTTGGTGGCCTGGCCTGGAATCAAACCTGGGACAACCAGGGCCTCCGGCTCCACAGGCGTGCTCTCTAATGATTCTGCTATGACCGCTACATACATACAGAATGGTATTAATACAGATGCTAGGCTTACCTGGTATCTATAGTTTCAAATGTACTGAATGTTATTTAGATAGCATGTTGTTTACACAGATGCTATAGGTTCATTGTTTACATGATATCCTATCCTATATCAAAATTCCCTGGAGGATCAACCGACGGTGGGCGGACGGTGGGCGGGCGTCACAAACGTAACATGCGGACCTGCGAGGCGCCCCGTTGCTCCGATCCGCACCAAACCGATCCGCACCAGACAGATGCTACTGTAGGTTCATTGTTTACCTGGTATCCTATAGGCCTAGTTCAGGGGTTTTCAACTGATATTGACCCAGGGACCACCATCCTGACTAAGAGCAAACTGGGGACCACCACTATTGGCGTGGTGGGTCCATCATAGACCCACCCCACTTTTTTCCCCGATATCCGATATTCCGATATTGTCCAACTCCTAATTTCCGATATCAACCGATACCGATATATGCAGACTTTTTCACCAAAAGTCAACTAATTGTCAGGAACATCACATATCTAATCAAATAAAATAGCTATAATATCAACATAATATCTAAAAAAAATACAGTGATTTTGTTTGTTTTCAATGAAGTGAGTCCTGTGACTCAATGGTGAGTCCCACTAATCTTAGATTAGATGTTGGCCTATTTGACAGTGCAGAAGCATAATTGCTTTTATGCCTATAACATTAACGAGCGTCAACGAGTGTCAGCTGGACACAGACACACACACACACCTGCCCTCTGCAGTGCTCTAATTTGAAAGTGACTGGGGTCTGTCTCTTTTCTCAGCAAAAGCCCTTGAATATGATGGAATATGATTAAAGATTACTGTGATTATGGAAAGCTCACATTTCATATCACACACACCATACAGTGAGAACTCCTGAAACTTATTAAAAGCAAAAAAATAAAAATAATAATATTATTGGCCGCGTTTCCCAAAGAGATTCGTAGAGATGCTGCGTAGAGATCCTGCGCAGGTTGTACGACGGGTCTTACGTGCGTCCACACAGGCTGCGCAGTACCATAGCAGCCACGTAGATTTCAGGTCATGCGTAGCCTACGCAGCTTGCGTAAGAGCCTGGGACCCGGCGAAACCTACGCTCTACCCTCATTAGTAGCAGCTGGTTGTGCCCTACGTGCTATCGGTTCCCACGTCCACGGCGTTACGTGTCTGCTAAAATTACATTCGGGAGACAGAATGGCGTATCCTACTCTCCTCCTACTCCTAGGAGAGGCGTAGCCCTGAGTGCTGTCCTACGCAGCAGTTTGTAACGAGCGCCCTGGGGCGCTCGTAACACCCATCGTTGCGAAATAGATCTATGAAAAGACCGACCGACCGACCACACACACACACACACACACACACACACACACACACACACACACACACATATAATTTATATATATATATGAAATTACGGCCGGGCCGGTGCGTAACGTGCATGCCTACCCAAAAAAACAGACATACAAGCTGTCAACGCACTGCGACATGCCGTGTCGATAGCTTGCAGATCTGTTCTTTTGGGTAGGGCGAGCGGCTGCGCTGCTTCGTCCTCTATGCATGAACCCGAAGTTTACAAATTGTACTCTCACGGATGATCCGATCGTCTGATAAAAATATTAAGCATATGCCAAGTTAACTAAAGGTATATAAATGATGCTGAGCTAAACATGTTTCCTTAATTTCGAAGTTTTATAGTTAAACGCTATGATTAAAGTCCCCAGTTCCTCTCACAAAGTGACAGCTCTTGCGCTCGCCATGTTTATGAACGGTTAAAAAATCTTTTGAAAATAGCAGATCTACAAGCTCACAACGCCTCACAAGCTTGTAGATCTGCTATTTTCAAAAGATTTTAATACATATTAAATTTGGGAAATGGGACATTCTGCATATCTTCACTTTTGGTATTTTAAGTATATTTAATTTATTTGCATAATGGGGACACTTTAGTGTTTTATTGACCTTGCAGATGCCACCTCACCGCTGTAATTTAATTCATAAATATATTATTCAAAAGTTGTATTTGGAGTGGACTGCGTCAGGACATCTGACAGTTGGCTCTGGTATTTTTATGATCCATTTCACTTTCGCAAAGGGTGTTTAAACTGCTGTGTAGCGTAGGACAGCATTACGTAGTTTACGTAGGCTTTACGTAGGCTTCGTCCAGGAGGTCTTCACGTGCATGCTGTCTCGCGAATGTAGTTTTAGCACACACGTAACGCGAACCTACGACGATGGTATCTCCTGAAGCCAGTTTAGATGGCACGTAGGGCACACACAGCTGCTACTAACGAAGATAGTGCGTGGCGGGGTTGCTACTGCGCAGGTGCGTGGAGGCTCTTACGCAGCTTCTAGGCTACGCACGAGCTCAAATTCGTTTGGGAAACCCGGCCATTATTATTTATTATTATGTTTTATTCTGAATGCATGGCCAGGGACTACCTGCAATACCTCCACGGACCACCAGTGGTCCGCGGACCACCGGTTGAAAACCCCTGGCCTACTTTATTTGAGGAACTTCGTTGTTCTCTCTGCACTCTACTTACTGTATGTGACCATTTATACTGTGTTGTTTATTGGTTGTTTATTGGGTGAATGCTGCTTACTCTGATCTCACACTTCTCTGGATAAGCTGGACAGCTCTGGATGAGAGGGTCTGCTAAATGTCTAGTCTGTAAACTATGCATGAAAGAGGACTAGTATGGTTTAGTTCTGAGGTTGAATCACACTGTGTCGACTATAATAAGATAACACAACCTGTTGATGAACTTACAAAAAGTCCTCTTATACAGCTATACTGTATTATACAGTACAGTGGTGTTACACAGTGTTATACAGTCTGTGAGACAGAGTTAGATAATGAATGTGTATCACTGTCTGATGAGAATGTAAATATCACTCACCAAGTTGATGTAAGATTTTCTTTTCATTTGCAGTGATGCCAATCTCATCATATTCAACACCTTCAACGTCTTTGTCTTTTTGTGAAGATTGTCTTACTAGATGACAACACAGTTAGAAAACTACTGATGAACACATATAGTTACTGTTGCACGTGCAGTATTACTGAGCTTAATTATTATTATCATAATTATTACTATATAGGATAACAATATATTCACACACACACACACACACACACACACACACACACACACACACACACACACACACACACACACACACACACACACATTGTTTCTGCCAAATATCAGTTTCTTTCTTGCCAAGTACTGCAACATGTCCTTCATTGAATTTACATGATTGACATGACAGATTATTGACATAATGTTCAAGTCTCCTAATGACACAGTTCCTATAAAAGAGAACATCCTATGACTACAACCACGTTCATAGAATACATTAATATAACGTTACTCACAGTTGCTGGCCTGGCCTGGAATCAAACCTGGGACAACCAGGGCCTCCGGCTCCACAGACGTGCTCTCTAATGATTCTGCTATAACCGCTACATACATACAGAATGGTATTTAGATAGATGCTAGGTTTACCTGGTATCTATATTTTCAAATGTACTGACTGTTATTTAGATAGCATGTTGTTTACACAGATGCTATAGGTTCATTGTTTACATGGTATCCTATCCTATATTAAAACTGCCTAGAGGGTCAACCGACCGTGCTAGGTTCATTGTTATAATAGGCCTAGTTTATTTGAGGAACTTACTGTATGTGACCATTTATACCGTGTTGTTTATTGGGTGAATGCTGCTTACTCTGATCTCACACTTCTCTGGATAAGCTGGACAGCTCTGGATGAGAGGGTCTGCTAAATGTCTATTCTGTAAACTATGCATGAAAGAGGACTAGTATGGTTTAGTTCTGAGGTTGAATCACACTGTGTCCACTATAATAAGATAACACAACCTGTTGATGAGCTTACAAAAAGTCCTCTCATACAGTGATACAGTGCAGTACAGTGGTGTTATTATACAGTACAGTGTCATAGTCAGTGAGAATGAGTAGATAATGAAGTGTGTTTCACTGTCTGATGAGAATGTAAATATCACTCACCAAGTTGATCCAAGACTTTCATTTCATTTGCAGTGATGCCAATCTCCTCATATTCAACACCTTCATCCTCTTTGTCTTTTTGTGAAGATTGTCTTACTATATGGCAACACAGTTAGAAAACTACTGATGAACACATATATAGTTACTGTTCAAATGCAGTATTACTGAACTTAATTATTATTATTATCATCATTATTACTATATACTAGGATAACAATATCTTCAGAACGTGGCGCGCGCGCACACACGGACGCACTTACGCACACACATAAAAATGACTGTCACTTCATATAACATACTGATGTTCAACATTATTTTTGGCTCTGGCAACAATAAAACTAAAATCATTGAAAAACATTTTAATTTAAATTGGTATCTACTAGAAACAACATGATGTTATGTGTCCAAATACTGGCATCTAGTGACCAGATAGCATTACTTCATCTGAGTGTTTATGTCAAATATCAGTTTCTTCAAATGACAGGACAAGTATTAAAACATGTCGTTCAGTGAATTTACATTAAATTAAATTTACAGTAAATTAACATATTATTGACATGATGTGTTGACCCTCTTATTGACAAAGTGCATATAAAAGAGAATGTCCTATAACTACAACCACTTAAATAGAATACATTAATATAACGTTACTCACTATTAACAGTAGCAGGTGTTCTCACACACAGGCCGAAGAGAATCAGCAGCAGCACAATCACAAGGGCTGTGACAATCCTAAGGATCTCCATACACTCCAATACAAATGTATCACCTGAAGTTCCTGAAATCCCTTTGTTGGTTGAATAAAGCAAATTAGTCAATATCGCTATCATCATCATCATCATCATCATCATCATCATCATCATCATCAAAAACAATCAGCAGAATTGGTTCACTCATCAGTGTCTTGGGTAAAGACACTGACTCCTCAGTGTCTTGGGTAAAGACACTGTCTCCTATCACAAGTATATAAAATAATTCACCTGAACAGTAGACAGACACCAGTCCTCCAGCACACCAGCCCAGGACTGTCTCACACTGCCCAAGACTGGACTCAGAGCCCGGGCAATGGACGTGGTAAACATCTGACCCAGTTCTTCCATGTGTTTTAAAGGGCAGAGCATTGCCACAGCCCAGCTCTCTGCAAACTATTTGTGAATGTTTGTCATCCCAGTGATCACTGCACACCCTGATGCCATCGATCTTCACCTCGATAGAGTATCTTCACATTTCCAGAACAATAATCTCTGGAATCCTTGAAATCGGCCTTGACACTGGCTGCATGGAAACGGTATAAAAACTTCATGTGAAACTTGTTTTCTATGCATGTACGAATATAACATAAAATCACAAGGAGCCTACCACTGAAATGATATTATTGTAGACAATGTTTTGACTTTAACTAAATTGAATTATGAAGATGAGGTATAAATTGACAAAAAAAACATGGTGTACAGTCTAACTATAGCTTATAAAATCAAATCTGAAGACATCTCTCTTTGCTAATACCTTATACTGACTATATTATACTATACTATACTATATCGTCGCTGTCCAGCAGGAACCAGCTAACTCCATTGTCAGCTTTAAAATAAAAAAAATCATAAATCAACGCTATTATGTCTGTGTAAAAAAAAATGGAACCAATGAAAAGTATTAAAAGGCGCCTCGGACAAAACCTCCCAACTCCATTGGATCCTTGCAACTCCCCCCTCTCCTTCTCCTGCTGCCGTTGCACAGCACAGCGCAGAGCGCACTGCGCAGTGAGTGCACACAGACAGGAGGAGCTAACCTGACTCCGCCAGATGGTATGTGACGCAGTATGTGACGCAATCTTCTTCCATCTGGCAGAGTCAGGTTAAGCAGCAGCAGAAACAAACAGTACGACGCAGGGGTTTTCCCCCCTTAGTCTGTTAAAACTATGCAGTGTACCTGTTTATCAAACTTAGCACTGACGCTAATGTTATGAAAACAAGTCATTCTATTTCTAAAACATGGACCGGTATTTACTAGGAAAAATAAAGCTATCACCAACTTTGATGAGGCAGTATTGCTTTGTTTTAAAAACATACGGTTTTCTTCATTTCCTGAAAAACTTTCAGGAAAAATGAACGTTTTGGAGTTAGCTGGTTGCTGCTGGACAGCAGAGATATATTCTGCAACTTATTTTTAATGCTCTGTGTCTTCATGTCTTAATGTTTGATGTTTTATGAAAAGCACTTTGAATTGCCTTGTTGTTGAAATGCAATACAAAATGACTTTCCTTGCCTTTAACAATCTACAAACAATTAGTATTCTAATTTTAGTGTAGGTATTTTACCCAAGCAAACAACGAAGGCCTGTTTGTAACAGTTGGTCTCTGGGTCTTTTTTCACGATGATGCTCTCAGTCAGGTTGGTGGTGTGATTGGCCGGGTGCATTGCCAGGATGGTCACATCCCCCTTGATGTTCTGGTCGATCTCAGAGAAGGCAAGTCCACAGCCCAGGTCTTTACACAGCATTTCAGAATTAGCTTCAGTCCAGGTGTGTGCACACACCCCCCCACAGCCTGCATGGGTGCACACCTGAACTGTCCCCCAACACTGATCTGACAGTGTTGCTGTTATATTACCTGTTGAAATACATGTTACAATCAAAAAATAGTGAGGACATCATATCATGTTCTGTAGAATACGCATTGTGATCATGTTTGAGGAGAAATGAAAGTACCACGATAAATGGAACAGCAACATTTAAAAAGGGTAGCACATTACCTGAACATTCTACCAAAGCGAGGTTCTGATTGGATGAAGTTGTGTTGTCCTTTGGACAGAGGAAGACTGATGTCTCTGTGGAGGAGCAGTTGTAGGTCTCACTCCAAACATCATGTTCCATTCCAGGTTCTCCAGAAGGAACATGAGAGAACAGGGTGACATTAGTAGCATTCCCACAATGCATCTGTCCACACACCACATCAGCAGTGTGGTTCCACGTCTCATTGGTCCCTGAGAGCCAGTAGTCCTTCCCAGCATGCTCTACTGCCACCTGACCAGAACAGGACGTTCCATTCTTCATGAACACCACCTCAGGGTCTGAAAAGCAGATAGGGGGGGTTATCACAGAATAGCTTGTGTGGAGGTGTGGGGTAGCACCAGAAAAAAGCTATAAGAAGAATAGTCAAGAACGTAAAATATCATGATCACACAAACGAATGCCGCCCCCCCCCCCCCCCCCCATGGCCCCTGGTCTACTTAGAGGAGAACGGGGTTCCATGCATTTTACCCACTTGGGTGTAGTAAAAACACGCAAAACAGCTCTTTTAACACATCGGGTGCCAAACACGGTAAAAAACGTGTTTTCAGAGAGTAGCTTATAGGTGCCAAACGTGGTAAAAAACGTGTTATCAGTCTTTTTGTTTTTTTTCCACAAGGGGGGGGGGGCTAGCGCAGCTCTGGAATCACCCACGGTGACTCTGAGAAGGAAGGGACAGACGGATCGCCGTGCCAAAAAACATGGCTCCCCGTCCGCTCCCGTTCTATCTCCTTGATAAAAAACCTCTGTATCTCCTTAACTTTTTACATTGGGGAAAACGAGTCATTATCGAAGAAATTCCACCCTTTTCACATTGGCCTATTATAGCGCCACCAGGAGGCCACAATAACCTACCTGACCTGGCGGAGACCTGTGCTCCAAGGAGCACATTTTGTGCTCCAAGGAGCACATTTTTTATATATTTTTATTGTTGATATATCATTTGTTAGTCTGAATTGAATTATGCTGCTGCTACCATGACCCCTTCAGAAGCATTCATAGTAATGATGAAAGTTACTTTAAATAAATAAATAAAAACTCCTCCAACACCTGTCGATACTACAATAATGCATCATCATGCTCTTACTTTCACAGGTGACATGAGCAGTGGAAGTGCATGGGACAGAGTCATTGTACTTGGCCTTGCAGTGCCACAGTGACGTCTCAGTGCCATTACAGTTGACATTGTCCAGTATTCCATGTTGTCCAGTGCTGGTGGTGCTGGTGTAAATCACCTGCAAGACATTCAATGTATTCTGAATAAAATGCATTTCCTTTGCAAAACAAATAATTTCTGAGATTTTTTTTTTCTCACATATAATGTTGCAGGTATACCAACATTCAGCAGCTGTCACGGATTCCCCTAGGGAAGTTAAATGGTATGGAATTTGTTGCCAAGTTTGGACATTTTTCTTATGATATTTGCTGACTTCTGATGTGGATGAGGAACTTGTGCAGAGATTGTGCAAAATGTATATAAGTAGAAAGATACAGTAGTAATAACATGGTATTTAGAACCACAGCACTAGAAATGTACTGGACATGCCAAGCCACTGTAAAATGCTGACTGTTCATTTAAAGTGTAAACATTGACCCGTAAGGTCTGTGTGTGTACCACAGATACATGATTTATTGCATATATCAACCATAAAGAATGAGAGCTCACCTTGCCACAGCCCAACTCTCTGCAAACCACTTCTCCATCATGTCTGTCCCAGTCTGAACCACACACAGGCTGCAGACCCATAGAACTATTGATATAAACTGTGCCATAACAATAACTGGGACTGTGGTTGTCCATGAGAGTTATGTTGATATTTTCTGTTAAAACATTAAGAGATTTTACATTGGGGGGAAAATCCATTCAATAAGTGAAATGCATTTAATTTAAATGATACAATTTATAAATATATAAACATGCTCCATTTAATCTGTTTTATATCATCTTTGAAGTCACAGAAATGAATGACCAAATATAGGCATAATACCTGTGTCTAAGCTGCTTAAATGTGTGCGGTTTTGTATCCCCAATAAAATGATACAACATACTTAAAGGGGTGGTGCCATGGTTTTGCACTTTTTCTGTTTTTCATGTGTCTATGAGGTTGTAGAACTTCATTAAGCCCCCTGGTGGTGTTT
The DNA here is from genome assembly GCF_963280865.1 of Gymnoscopelus braueri. Taxonomy (NCBI): domain Eukaryota; kingdom Metazoa; phylum Chordata; class Actinopteri; order Myctophiformes; family Myctophidae; genus Gymnoscopelus; species Gymnoscopelus braueri. The sequence continues at coordinate 3,603,964 of NC_137624.1, read as the reverse complement.
TTATGGCGTTGCATGTCTTCTCTGACTATTTTGAGTTTCTACCTGGAGGCTGAAACCTTGAGGTTCAAACGTGCCAATAGAGAAACCGCGCTTTTGTGACATAGTAAAAACATACCCTCCCCCTCATTATCATAACACAACAGGTGTGGGCATGAGGAGGAGGAGGGACTAGGACAGGTGGGTGGTGCTAAGGTGGTGGAGGAGGTGCTAAGGTGAGAACCAGGTATACTTAATGAACGGAGGCGTGTCCACATAAAAACATAATTTTAACAATTTCTGTACACTTTTTTGAAAAAATTCTTCCTCCTAGTATAACCATAATACCTGATGATTATGTTTTAGGGGGGGGGGGGTAAAATCACTGAAAATCACGGCACCCCGTCTTTAAGATGCCATGAAATTAAACTTATGACTTTTATGTCATGTTTTTCTACTGTGTGTGTAAAGCAAGATAAATATCATGGTCTAGCTTAAAGCTTAGATGAGAGATGTAGAAAATCTAAAGTATATTACCTGAGCAGTTCAGTGTCGGTGGAACTGATTGGCTCCTGTCACAGGTAAAGTTGTGTGTGACACTGACTCCACATCTCAGTTGTTTGCACATCATATCAGCTGTTATTTTGGTGTTTTCATTACAGGTAATATTCCAAATTTCCTCCACCACCAAGGTTCCAGAACAGACATTGTCCCCATCTTCTAGCATGGGGTAATCTGTTAACAGACATGTACCAACACTTTAACATACATATTTATGTGAAAATGTACCAAAACACTTTAGCTACTAGCTACTATATAAAATACATATTATATATACAGTAGCTACTATATGAAATATAAAATGAGATACTATAACTACTATATAACATACAAAATTACATAAACAACTATATAAAATACAAAATGACATAATGTACAGCAACTACTACAAACAAAATACAAAATGCTAAAATGAAGACTCCTACAGAGTGTCTCTTATCACAAGTATATCAAATAATTCACCTGAACAGTAGACAGACACCAGTCCTCCAGCACACCGGCCCAGGACCGTCTCACACTGCCCAAGACTGGACTCAGAGCCCTGGCAACGGACGTGGTAAACATCTGACTCAGCACTTCCATGTTTTTTAAAGGGCAGAGCATTGCCACAGCCCAGCTCTCTGCAAACTATTTGTGAATGTTTGTCATCCCAGTGATCACTGCACACCCTGATGCCATCGATCTTCATCTCACCAGAACAGTATGGTAGGCTAACCACAGGGTTATCTGGGAAAACAGATACAACAACAAATCAACATAAATAAATAAATCCCTAATCCCACAACCACACAGATGTGATAGCGCTGAAAACATAATAGAGCTCATGTAGAGATGTCATTCAAACCATTTACTTTAATACACCCACCGGTAAAATGAATGGTTAATGGTGCATTTATATAGTGCTTTTATCTAAAGCGCATTTAATAGATTGTGCATTACATTCACCCATTCAAACACACATTCATACACTGATGGCGGAAGAAATCATTGCAAGGCACCAACCTGCTCATCAGGAGCAATTAGGGGTTCGGTGTCTTGCTCAAGGACACTTTGACACTAACACTGGGCCTGATGAGGCCTGAATATCCCTCATCCAATTATGATCAATGGTCCTTTTCACCACTTAAACATACATCTGTTTTGATATTAAATCATCTTTTGAACACAATCCTGTATGTTAATATAACTCTTAATGTGTATAAATGGACTGGTAAAATCATGGGTGTCAATTCATTGTATTATTTTTTTATACAATTAAATTACGTATTATTATTCATTTGTTGTTGTTTTAGTTTTGGATTATGAAATACTATTTATTACTCCAGAATTGGAGATGTAGTAGTAATAATAGTTATTACCCTGGCATTGGAGGTAGACCCCTTGATTCCCGGAGGTTGTAATTTCACATTCACAGTCCCAGATGGTCTTCAGGTTCTTCACGTCACTACAGTTGAAGCTCTTCTCCCACAGATCAGATGAACTATTTGATGCTGTATGGTTTATATAACCGCCACGGTCCAGATGACGGCACAGTTTGTCTCCCTCTTTGTCTGTCCAGCCATGGCTATAAACCATCCTGGAACCATTCTGGCTGTAAACAAACACATGTCCCTCAAAGTGCCTTCCATGCTGCTTTGGACGTTGTAATCTGATCTTCTGCCAGTCTGAGAGGTAACAGAGACAGAAAATAGCTGATGAAAACCAATACATATTAATCAGTTCAAGAGGTTGTTGATGTAAACTCATATCCTACCACAGTCCATGTTCACAAATGGACTGTTACTGTAACATGCACATTACCTGTACAACACTTATTTAACACATTGGATGCCAGAGGTTTATTAAAATACTGTACGTTCAGTGCCTGCATTTCTTCCATCCACTTACGTTGATACGTTTCGTGCTGTAGAAGCCCCGACGCGGAAGTGCATGTAAACAAAGCGTGCGTGCGAGACGGCGGAGGGTCCCGACTAACGCCTGGAACAATAATATTTCTAACGCGATCCTCCATTGCAGAGTGATCGCCGATCGAAAACGGCTCACTTCCACCACGTTAAAAAGAAATGGAGATATTAAGCTTTTAGTCAAGGAGTTAACATTGGAAAGGCCGACCGGAAGGATTTTTGACATGGATCCACATCCGGCCTCTCCTTCTCAGAGACTCCTTGGATGATCCCAAAGTTTCGTTAGAGCGCCCCACGTGGGCCCCACGTATAAATAAAAAATGGGTCAAAAACGGTCCGGACCGTTTATGGCACCCCCCGCATGGATTCTCAAAAACGGTCCGGACCGTTTTTGGCACACAGTGTGTTAAGTGATGTTACGTTACGTTATCCTTTTAGCCTAAATGTTTTACTGTAGGCCTACCTCTGTGCTGTTTACATTTCTTGACAGATTGAAAGTATTAAATCAATCAATCAAAAGTCAGGTGGAATCAGATGAAAGCATTTAAAACGTACCAGAACACTGGAGGCCACCAAGAGAACAATGTCCTTTGTCCTGTAAAGTAATGTTACAGTCTGCCACCTTGTGGCTGTTTGCAGGACAGCTCAGTCCTGACACGACTTCAGGTGGACTTTGCGGTAAAGGTCCAAAGAATTCAACAGGCTCGCCGGTCTCTCCACATTGCAGCTCTCTGCAGATGGTATTTTGGACATTGGTGTCATTCAGGGTTTCTTTACAGACAGGGTGTCGTTGGCCTCCATAGCGTATCTTCACATTTCCAGAACAACGATCTCTGGAATCCTTGAAATCAGCCTTGACACTGGCTGCATGGAAACAGTATAAAAACTTCATGAGATTTTTTTTTCTATCTATGTACAGAGATAACATAACACTAAAACAACAAACATAATATACTGTACATACATACATACATACATGCATACATGCATACCTACATACAGTACAGTATGTATACAATAAATAATATGTCTTAATGACATAAATATACTTTAACGATTACTGCTAATATTAACACGTATGTGTGCTTTACTACAGACTGGTTCCACAGCTTTACTTTCTTTACAAAACTCTTGAACATGTTGTCTCTACCCCGCTTTCTCTCAGTCTCTCACAGAACAACCTGCTGGATCAAACCAGCCCACTCCACTGAAACAGTGTGGCTTAGGCTGCCTTCACTCTGCAGTCCTGATTCTTCTATCTAGACCTATCAGCAGCATTTGACACAATGAACCTGACACCTTTTCTGACCATGCCATCACTGGGACAGAACGTATTGTCTTTGCACCTGTGACTTTTTACCGTCTGTTGTTGAACTAGGGTTCATGCTTACTCTGCTTTCATACTTGTCAGTCACTCTGCATAAGATTGTCTGCTAAATGCCTAAATTGTATTTGTAATTGCAATTGCATACAGTATACCAGACCAATTATGACATTATTTCCAGCATGGGCAAACAGAACAAGAGGCATCAAGATAAGCGGATGTAAATGGAGTGAAACAATCACACAAACACACCATTCACAACATTACAGAATGGACATTATGTTTCTCCACTATTTATATTTGATTATTGTTATCTTATGTTTCTGTCTGAATTTAACTGTGCTGCTGCTACTGTTTAAGGAACATTCGTAGTACTGATAGACATTGACAAAAGGTTACAATAAATTACAAACAAATCCTCCCCAAACACCTGCAATAATATACAATATTACAATAATGCATCATTATGCTCTTACTTTCACAGGTGACATGAGCAGTGGAAGTGCATGGGACAGAGTCATTGTACTTGGCCTTGCAGTGCCACAGTGACGTCTCAGTGCCATTACAGTTGACATTGTCCAGTATTCCATGATGTCCAGTGCTGGTGGTACTGGTGTAAATCACCTGCAAGAACACATTCAATGTATTCTGAATAAAATGCATTTCCTTTGCCACACAAAAGTGTGTGTGAGTGTGAGTGTGAGTGTGAGTGTGTGTGTGTGTGTGTGTGTGTGTGTGTGTGTGTGTGTGTGTGTGTGTGTGTGTGTGTGTGTGTGTGTGTGGTGGGTGGGTGGGTGGGTGTGTGTGTGTGTGTGTGTTGTGGAGTGTCGCTTGGGGCCCGAGCTATCTGGCGTCTCCACCAAGGCGAGCAGAGGGCTGAGGAGAGGTTTCAGCACCAGAGACAGTGCAGAGCACTTGGGCAAGTAGTGGAAGGAAGGTATGTGCCTGTTTTCATCCTCAATCAGCTTGATATGACACCTCAGGTCTGATTGCCAGAGTGGTGACAGCCTGGTCTGATCAGCCCAACCCTATAAATGTTTGCTGAACCTCTCCTCAGATGAAACTCACTCCCTTGGTGAATGGACGCAGGCTCGGGTGGTAAGCTAAAACACACTCCAACATGTGTCCTTATATGGCTTGTTAAGACTGAATGTGTCCTTATATGGCTTGGCTTGAATTAAGACTAATTATGGTTTCTACTCTCTTCCTAGGCACCATAGGGCACTTCATACATGGACTAGGAACTGTTATTGAAATACCCCAATCCGGGAGGAATTTGTGTTATAGTTTTCCCCTACCCGCCTTTGTTAAAGTTTCCCCCCAATAAAAGACTGCTGTTTATGCAAATCCAGTGACTCTGTGGTTGGTTTTGGTCAGCACTCCTCACAAAATGGTGGAGAATACGGGTACCTGCTGATCATCACCGACCCAGGGGGGAAACATGGAACATGCTGTTGCACTCAATGCCCTGTTAACGAGCCAAGCGGATCTACATGCGGCAGTACAGGAACTGTGCAAGAAGTTTGAGAGAGATGCCAATGTCTTAAGATCACCCAGTGAGGTGCTTACCAAACTCGGGCCTGAGGATGACGTGGAGGCCTATCTAGAGTTGTTCGAACGCACCGCCACCAGAGAGAAATGGCCACAGGCCGACTGGGCCGGGAACCTGGCTCCGTTCCTGAGCGGAGAAGCTCAACGGGCCTGCCGAGACCTCGACCTGGCAGACGCAAGGGACTACACCAAGTTGAAGACAGCCGTCTTGTCCCGCCAGGGCTACAGTCTGCCAGCCCGGGCCCAGCGGTATCACAGCTGGGTGTACAACTCGTCTCTCCCTCCACGCCCTCAGGTAGCCGCCCTACTGAGACATACACAAAGTTGGCTAACCAGCGACGGAGAACCGCCCTGGATTGAACGCATTGTGGTAGATAGATGTATCCGTGCCTTGCCGCCCGATGCCCGCAGATATGCGTCCCAAGTGAGCCCCGACTCACTCGATGAGATGGTTGCGTTATTAGAAAATTATCAAGTGAGCACTGAAATGTTAAAGGCTACTAAAACTGACAGCGCAAGGGCTCCTGTGGAAGAGAGAGCCGTACGAGACAGAGGGAGAGGATTCCCGCCAGCGACCCAGACGCGGCCGAACCGAGCCCCGCTGGCACCGGTCTCGGTACCACGGGCGCCACAGCAGCGGAGATGCTACATTTGCGGTCAGACGGACCACATATCCTGGTCCTGTCCCGACAAGGACGTCACGATGGCGTCCGCTGTCAGCTCGGAAGCGCCCCGGCCCAGCCTGTTCGTGACATCCTGCTGGGCTCATGAGGAGATCCAAAAGGCAACACTGCCGGTGAAGGTGGACGCCCTGTTGGACTCGGGCAGCGCCATCACTCTGGTCTGGGCAGACCTGGTGGACACGGTAGATGCCACAACAGTGCCGGTGACCTGTGTCCATGGGGATGTGCGCCGGCATCAAGAAACCCGACCGCCCAGACATGGACGAGCCCGCCGAGCGAGACGACGTCCACTACCTGCCTGCCCAGCGTTCCCAGGTGACATAGAAGGTCCACTGAGTGAGAGCTCCGGGGGTGACGGCACCGGCAGTGAAGGAGGGAGGAGCGGGGCTGACGCCGACAGAGCGAGAACGCGAGGCCAGGCCGAAGCGACTGACCAGTCCTCAGAGCCGTTCTCTGAGTTTCCCCAGTTAGAAAACCCGGAGTCCAGGACGCCAGGGAAGTTTGCCAGTGCCCAGTGGTCCGACCCCAACCTGGAACAGGCCCGCCAGAGTGTGTCAGCGGTGGATGGACAGCTGTGCGAGGGGGTGAGTGTGCTTTCCTCACCACATTTCCTAGTTAAAAATAGCCTGTTGTACCGTGGGGTAAGAACTGAGGGGGGGGACAATGTTGAACAGTTGTTGGTGCCTAAAATGTACGTTTCTAGAGTGTTGTACCTAGCGCACACCCACCAACTGGGCGCCCACCTGGCGGTACAGAAGACTTACGACCGGATCCTGGGCCGGTTCTACTGGCCAGGGATAAAGAAAGCAGTAGAAGACTACTGCCGAGCATGCGCTGTGTGCCAGAAGACGGCACCCCGACCTAAGCAGCGAAACCCGCTGGTTCCCCTGCCTATTATAGAGACGCCCTTCTCACGCTTAGCTATGGACATTGTTGGCCCCCTCCCAAAGTCTGCCCGAGGCCACAAGTACATTTTAGTAATTATGGATTATGCCACCAGATACCCCGAGGCCATACCCCTTAGAGTTGCCTCATCTAGAGCAGTGGCCAGAGAGCTATTCCTGTTGTTCACTCGGATGGGAGTGGCTGAAGACATTTTAACGGACCAAGGCAGCTGTTTTATGTCCCGGGTGCTTGCTGCTATGTGTAAATGGCTCAAGGTCAAGCAGTTGCGTACCTCGGTCTATCACCCACAAACCGATGGCCTTGTAGAGAGGTTTAATCGCACGTTGAAAAGCATGTTGAAGAAGTTGACCGACATCGATGGGAAGAACTGGGACCAACTGCTGCCCTACGTACTCTTCTCCATTCGGGAGGTGCCCCAGGCCTCCACTGGGTTCTCCCCCTTCGAACTCCTGTATGGACGGAACCCCCGAGGCCTCCTGGACCTGGCCAAAGAGTCGTGGGAGAGCCAGCCGTCCCCTCATCGCAGCGTCATCGACCACGTGGAGCAGATGCAGGACCGGATGAGGAGGGTGTGGCCTATGGTTCGGGAACACATGCAAAAGGCCCAGGCAGACCAGGCTCGAACCTACAATAGAGGCGCCCTGATCCGAGAGTTTAAGGTGGGGGAGCAGGTGCTGGTATTGGTACCAAGCCATGAGTGTAAGTTTCTGGCTAAGTGGCAAGGGCCCTATGAAGTTGTGGAGAAAGTGGGACCCGTAAACTACAGGGTAAGGCAGCCGGGCCGGCGGAAGGGCCATCAAATTTATCATGTAAACATACTGAAGAAGTGGCTGGCCGCGGAGGCCCCTCCTTGTCCGGCCCTGTTAACATCTGTCTCTCCTCAGGAACCAACCCATGTTGTTATAGGGAAAGAGCTCTCCCCGTCCCAGCAGCAGGATCTTCGGGAGCTCCAGGACCGGAGTCAGGATGTGTTCTCAGAGTTACCAGGCCGAACGACAGTCATGGAACATGATATCCACACCCCTCCAGGGACTGTGGTGAGACAGCAACCCTACCGTATCCCGGAAGCTCGCCGTGAAGCTGTGAGTGAGGAGGTGAGAAAGATGCTTGACCTAGGAGTCATCGAGGAGTCCCACAGCCCCTGGTCCAGTCCGATAGTCCTCGTGCCAAAGCCAGACGGGACCATCAGGTTTTGCAATGACTTCAGGAAGCTAAATGACGTGGCCGTGTTCGACGCCTACCCCATGCCCAGGGTGGATGAATTGATAGAGAGACTCGGACCCGCCCGGTTTCTCAGCACCCTCGACCTCACAAAAGGCTACTGGCAGGTGCCCCTGACCGCACGGGCGAAGCCAAAGACGGCCTTTTCCACACCTGAGGGTCTTTATCAATACACCGTCCTTCCATTCGGGGTCCATGGCGCCCCGGCCACGTTCCAGCGGATGATGGACCGGATCCTGCGGCCCCACCGCTTGTATGCCGCTGCCTACCTGGACGACATAGTCATTCACAGCCCCACCTGGACGGACCATCTGAGGCATCTAGAAGCCGTGCTGGGGGCTCTCCGCCAGGCCGGGCTGACGGCCAATGCGACGAAGTGTCGAATGGGCCTGGGAGAGACCGATTACCTGGGTTACACCATAGGCCGGGGGTGTGTGAAGCCGCAGACCCGAAAGGTGGAAAGGATACAAAACTGGCCCAGACCAGCGACTAAGAAGCATGTAAAATCGTTCCTAGGCCTGGTCTCATATTATCAGAAATTCATCTCCAATTATGCCACTATTGCAGCGCCGTTACACGATTTGACCCGCAACCGTCTGCCACACCATGTCCAGTGGACTGAGGTAACAGAGGCCGCTTTCCAGAAGCTCCGACAGGCCCTATGTGAGGGACCGGTCCTGGTAGCCCCTGACTTCAAGAAGCCCTTCGTCCTGCAGACGGACGCATCTGGAACCGGGGTGGGAGCGGTGCTGGCTCAGGTGATCAATGGAGAACACCCAATAACGTGCATTAGCCGCAAGCTCCTAAAACATGAACGCAACTACTCCACTGTGGAGAAGGAATGTTTAGCCATCAAGTGGGCCGTTCATCACCTGAGATATTACTTGTGGGGACGGGAGTTTACTCTAGTGACTGATCATGCGCCTCTAAAGTGGATGGCAACCAGTAAAGACCGGAATGCAAGAGTAACCCGCTGGTTTTTAGATTTGCAGGACTACAAGTTCAAGGTGGAGCACCGACCAGGCAGGGCCATCAAGAATGCGGACGCTCTATCCCGCTTATATGAAGACCAAGAAACAGAAGCTCCCGACCCAGGCGGCGAGCTTAGGGGGGGGATATGTGGAGTGTCGCTTGGGGCCCGAGCTATCTGGCGTCTCCACCAAGGCGAGCAGAGGGCTGAGGAGAGGTTTCAGCACCAGAGACAGTGCAGAGCACTTGGGCAAGTAGTGGAAGGAAGGTATGTGCCTGTTTTCATCCTCAATCAGCTTGATATGATGACACCTCAGGTCTGATTGCCAGAGTGGTGACAGCCTGGTCTGATCAGCCCAACCCTATAAATGTTTGCTGAACCTCTCCTCAGATGAAACTCACTCCCTTGGTGAATGGACGCAGGCTCGGGTGGTAAGCTAAAACACACTCCAACATGTGTCCTTATATGGCTTGTTAAGACTGAATGTGTCCTTATATGGCTTGGCTTGAATTAAGACTAATTATGGTTTCTACTCTCTTCCTAGGCACCATAGGGCACTTCATGCATGGACTAGGAACTGTTATTGAAATACCCCAATCCGGGAGGAATTTGTGTTATAGTTTTCCCCTACCCGCCTTTGTTAAAGTTTCCCCCCAATAAAAGACTGCTGTTTATGAAAATCCAGTGACTCTGTGGTTGGTTTTGGTCAGCACTCCTCACAGTGTATGTGATAGTGTGTGTGAGTGTGAGTGTGAGTGTGAGTGTGTGTGTGTGTGTGTGTGTGTGTGTGTGTGTGTGTGTGTGTGTGTGTGTGTGTGTGTGTGTGTGTGTGTGTGTGTGCTACATGCCCAAAGTGTATTGCAGCCCTGCTACACTCCTCCCCTCTGGAGCTACCAGGCCCTCCAGGCGACCTTGATCCTGAGGCATTTGACATTGTGGAGCAGTATCTCATAGTTTTTGAGAAATTGAAATAAACTAAAAAAAAAGCTACTTTTTAATTTACATGCACCCAGCAATATGTATTTTCACACAGAAATGGGGTTTATAATCAATGGAAAAAGTGGGCATGGCCACTTTCCTGCCAAGGAGAGGTTTTGGTGCAAAACAAATGCTTGCAAAGATTCAGAATAATGATAAACACCTGGTTTGACCCCTCATAAGCTAGAATTAAAGGTTGCAGATATCCCAACTTTCAGCAGCTGTCACAGGTTCCAATACGGAAGTTGAAGTTCAACCTTTTGAAACGTGTTACTAGAGCTTTACAAAAACATGGATGAACACGTTTCTTGGTAAGGAATGTATTGTTAACTTTGCCACATGATATTTGCTGACTACTGAATGTGCAAAATTGACTTGTAAGGTCTTTGTGTCAGTGTGCCACAGATACTTGATTCATTGCATATTAACCATACAGAATGAGAGCTCACCTTGCCACAGCCCAACTCTCTGCAAACCACTTCTCCATCATGTCTGTCCCAGTCTGAACCACACACAGGCTGCAGACCCATAGAACTATTGATATAAACTGCACCATAACAATCACTGGAACTGTGGTTGTCCATGAGAATTATGTTGATCTTTTCTGTTAAAACATTAAGGGATTTTACACATGGAAAAAAATTAATTAAATAAGTGAAATGCATTTAATTTAAATGATCAAATTAAGACACAAAGAAACATGCTCGGTTTAATCTGTTTTGTATCATCTTTGAAGTCACAGAAATGATTGACCAAAAGAGAGGCATGTAGTCTAAACTAGGGTTTAACATTTTCCGGGAAATAGCTAATTTTAATTCCCGGGAATTTTCAGACCTTTTCCCGGGCTTCCCGGGAATTCCCGTTAAAGGGTAAAAAAATAAATAAAGTACCCACTAAAATGCATTTATATGTAGATACTTAAATAGCCAATTTTATATTGAGGTGCCCAAATGTCCCTATTGTGTCCACCTATGAACTTGCACTAATAATGACTTAAGTTGATTTTTTAAATCATATAAATATAATATATAAATATAATATAGTGCCCTGGCGGAGATCTTCTGTTGCGCAGCAGCGGGTGAAGACAATTAACTTAAACGAGGAGCTGCGCTGTGCACCCAACACGCACTCAAACAATGTCAAACTCTAGCTGCTGAAATAAACGTTCCATTTGTATCATTATTGACAAGAGAATTTGCAAAAGGATTATTTATTTATTGTCCATCAGAGCGCCGGTGAGGTCACAGCTTATCTCTACTTTTGTAGGATATTGATTTATTTGATAGCCTAAACTTGTAATTTGTTTGCAGTTATTAATTTATATTAGGCTACTTGCTGGATATTAAGACTCCATTTTGGGATGTTGGCTGTATGTTGTCAAATGTATTAATCTATATTTTGTTGTTGATCAAATGTCGGGTTTTGTAGTGTGATTTTGATGTGCACATGCATGCGCTGCCACTGACAATCAATGAGACAGACAGCTGTTGTGCAGTTCACTTGTTCTACTGAGTGGGTAGTTCTAGTAAAATGGTAGTTTGAACGTTCTAAAATGCAAGTGTAGGTAGGGTAGGCTACATTAATGATGATAAAAAATCGGACCACCGACCACATCGGTCTAATTCTCTCCTCTCTCTCTCTCTCTCTCTCTCTCTCTCTCTCTCTCTCTCTCTCTCTCTCTCTCTCTCGCACGCGCTCTCTCTTGCTCTCTCTCTCTCTCTCCAGTCTCTCCTCTCTCTCTATCAAAAGCATTGCTTGGCTTGCGCGCATTTTAAGATGGAATATAGGCTCGAAATCAAACCTACCCACTGTTTATGCAGCGTTTCACTTGATGTTGAATCTCAACTAGTCAACTGGTGTCTACCGTTTGACAGCAGAGGAAACGGTGAAATCAGCGTGCGCAGGGCAGGCAGGGGGGCATCACGGCCACTTGTGTTTTATTTTGTTCATTACTGTTACAGTGCGTCCCATATTGGTTCTCACAACGGGACGATGGGACCCTGCCTTGGTCGGCAACGCGGCAAGTAACTTGGCTAATTATAATAGTAATTCCTCCGCGCTGTAGATAGGCCTTTCTACTAATTAGTATTCATTTCTAACAAGAAAAAAAAAAAAACGGGATCCCGGGAACCCAAGTCAGTTCCCGGGACGGTAAATAACCTCGGGATTCCCGCATCCCGGGATTCCCGGTGTTAAACCCTAGTCTAAACTGCTTAAATGTGCACTACACATTCCATGCCAGAGTAAATATCATAATGTACTCACCAGTGCCAGCGATTTATTGTTGTTTTTTTGTTTTTTTTTCACGTCGCCACAGACATCGCTAAATCCGTTAAAATCGCGCGTTCAACTGTTTGTAAACACACAGGGGATCCGTGTGAGATGCCCAGCGAAAACCGTTTCGATCCGCCATCTTGAAGCTACAGCGCTTTATGCTAAACAGCAATCAACGATGAGAAAAACAACAACCGAGAAAATTGACATTTAGTTTCCACTTTAGAGTGGAGGCGGATGGGATCCGGAATTTCCGGATATGGATAATTCCGTTTCCGGTGGTGCTACAATGAAATGTGGCGTGGCGAACGAGGCCTACAATGAAATGTGAACCTGTGAGTAAAAAAAAAAAAAAAAGACCACTTCGCATAAATCTACGCGACTGGCACGCTGCGCAATTAAGTAGGTTCGCGTAGATCGACGCGATTGGCACTCAATGTGTTAAGTAGCCTATCCCCAATAAAATGATACAAAATACTTAACAGGACTACCATAATAATTAAACTTATGGCTTTTATATAATGTTTTCTTACTGTGTGTGTAAAGCAAGATACAAATCATAGTCAAACTTATAAGCTTAACGCAGGAGTTGACTCCTTTTTCCAAACCAGCTGCTGTGCTGAAACTATGAGATGTATGTGTAGAGCCCTGCAAAATATAGGAAATGAATATGTGGCATAATTATGTTTATTATTTAATTTCTCTCAGCAATGAGAGAGAGAGAGAGAGAGAAATACTTTATTAATCCCCAAAGGGAAATTGTGGTGTCACAGCAGCACAGTGTAACAATAAATAAGTAAGCAACAGACAAACAAAAACACAACGAAACAGATGGACACAACATAGACCAGGGTCGACAACATGCATTTAGGGAGAGTTCTTAAGCATTGTAGAGTCTGATGGCAGTTGGCATGAATGAGAATCTGTACCGCTCAGTGTGCATGTTCGGGGGGAGAGTGAGCCTCTGGCTGAAGGTGCTCACCCTATCCTGCAGCTCGCCATAGAGTGGATGGGAGGGGTTAGCCAGGATGGAATTTAGTTTGTCCCTAATCCTCCTCTCTGCGACCGACTGCAGCCCCATGCGGAGGCCAACCACAGAGCTGGCCTTCTTGATGATTTTGTTGAGCCTGTTTAGCTCCCTAGCCTTGATGCCCCCACCCCAGCATACCATTGCATTAAAGTTTTTATTTTGTGCACCAACGTATGGGCCCCACCATTTACAAAATCCAAGCGCTTGGTATTAGGGTTTGAACATTTTGCTCTGTGTGAATTGTGACCACACACACACACACACACACACACACACACACACACACACACACACACACACACACACACACACACACACACACACTATTGTTGTGTTTGCTTGGGATATCCCTGAAAAGGGGTAAAGTGTTATTTCAAGTTTAAGAAGTGTTATTGTCTTTAGTCTTTAGTCTTTAGGTTTGTTAATTTCAAGGTGGTCAATCTTTCATTTTTTTATTGTCTCCGCCAGGCCGAAAGGCATGGCGAGAGAGTATATTTTACCCCCTGTCTGTCCGTCCGTCCGTCCGTCCGTCCGCCCATCCGTCCGTCCGTCCGTGTGTCCGTCCGTCCGTCCATCCGTCTGTCAGCAGCTAATCTCTGGCACCGTTGGCTTGATCGCAGCAAAACTGTGCACACACACTCCCTGGATACCAATTCAGAACCTCTGCCCCAAAATGTTCACATGGGCCTGTTATAGCGCAACCAGGAGGCCGATTTGTGCAAAACCCATTTTTTTATATTACTCCTACAGATTGTATCCAAATGTCATACAAATCGGTAAACAGTATCTCTATAGTCAGGTGATCAACCCGGATCTGTCCGATTTCCCAGATTCCATCCTCATTGGCTAAGGTTGGCCTCCAAAGTATGCAGGATTGGTCCGTTTTGAACAAAATACCTCAAATCATGAACGCAGCTTGCAATTTCTGTGAAATTTCACACGCACATTCCCATTAGGCCGAGAAAGAAATGGCACTTAAACATTTTCAAATCTGCCACATGGTGGCGCTATAACAGGCCGATTCGTGTTTTTACCAATAACTGCACCGATCTGTGTAAAACTTTGTTTGCATACTCTCTAGAGGCCAAGGAAAAACCTTTGCCCTGCATTTTTTGCCTTTTATAGCGCCACCAGGAGGAGGCCGTCTAAAGTAAAATATATTTTTTGATATTAAGCCTTCAGATTTTATCCAAATTTCACGGAAATCGGTACACATGATCTCTATAGTCATGTGATCAAGACGGATCTCTTTGATTTCTCATATTCCATCCTGATTGACATCTAAACTTTGCAGGAGTGGCCCGTTTTGAACAAAATGCCGCAAATCATGAACCCAGCGTCCGATTGCGGTGAAACTTTGCACACACATTCGCACTTCGTCGAGGAACTTCGTTTGTTATTGTTATTCCGTTTATATAGTTGCCCTGAGCGCTTCATTTTCTACTATTTCTGAGGTTGTTATTTTTGGGTACTGTTACTAACTATTCACTTTTCATTCTGGGGAATACAAAGAAAGCTCATAGTTTATCGGTTAGTAATCTCCAGTGGAGGCACCGCACCATAAGTATTCTGTTGCTATCAACCCAAGCCTGCATTATTACTGGTAAACTAGGTGAATCAGCCAGTTCAACACCAACAGCTGAGAACACAGGATCTTGTTTATGTATATCGTCAGTGTCCAGCCGGGACCAGCTAACTCCATTTTCAGTTTTTTGTTTTTTTTTTCATAAATCAATGCTATTGAACCCCCTCTACATCTGTGTAATTTTTTTTTTAATAATAACATATGAAAAGTATTAAAAAGCGCCACTGACGAAAACTCCTAACTCCATTGGACCCTCAAACTGTCCGTCAAAAACAAACAACTCCCCCCTCCTCTTAGGCTCTCAGAGAAGCTCTGCTCTGTATGAGGCAGACAGGGAGAAGATTTTTCAATGCCTTTGGGAGAACATAAACTGGGAAGAGAAGAGAATGTATGTGCAAGGTTTGATAGATGTCACCCCAGTAAAGAGGAGAAGGGTGTCTTCACAAAGGTCATCTGCTCGTGTTTTCTTTTTAAATGTTAATGGACAGAGAATGAGTGTGTGCAGGAGTTTGTTTCAAACATCTCCAAGAGCTCAAGGAGATCATGCCAAAAGACTTTCACAGCTTTTATGACAATCTAAAGCACTAAGAAACACCCACCACACACACGCAACACACAACACACAACAGTGTGATAATAAAATGTTGATAGGTATATGATAGGTAAATTCAACTGTGGTTGTTATTGTTAGTGCAGTAGGCTACAGATTTGATAGGCTACAGATTCTATTTTTCATGAATGTATTTTGTATTTATATGCTATTTATTTATTGTTGATGTGCCATGATTGCTTTTGTTAAATACATGATTGAGTATTGAGGCAGAATTGTTTGTTGCACTCAACTGTAGAAGAACAACAGTGGTAACAGTTAGATCCATGGTTGTTTACAATGCATGTTAAAATAAAAGTTGTTTAAGTACAGAATTCAGCTTGATCTATACTTAGTATATGATGATGGCGCTCACCATAAATAGCTGATCTCCAAGCTCACAATGCGTCGTGATGTGTTGTGAGCTTTGAGATCCATTGCCAGCTGTTCTTATCAATGATGGACAAAACCTCCTAACTCCACTTGCGCTGGATTTGTGTTTGGACAAAACCCCTAACTCCACTTGAGCTGGATTTGGGTAAAGTGGTGATAATATAATGACACATGCAAGTATCTGATAATATATAAAGTCACAATACCAAGTTTGATGAGGCAGTATTGCTTTGTTTTAAAAATATAAGGTTTTCTTCATTTTCAGAAAAATTGGTATTTTGTTTTTCATTTCCTGAACAATTACCATTTTGGATTTAGCTGGTTCCGGCCGGACAGCAGAGATATGAGACATTTGGACCATTATAGTGAGGAAAATGGTTACATATGAATAATAATATTACCTGAGCAGTTCAGTGTGGAGGGAACTGATTGTCTCCTGTCACAGGTAAAGTTGTGTGTGACATTGACTCCACATCTCAGTTGTTTACACATCATATCAGCTGTTATTTTGGTGTTTTCATTGCAGGTAAAATTCCACATGTCACCGTCCTCCACCACCAAGGTTCCAGAACAGACATTGTCCCCGTCTTGTAGCCGTAACATGGGGTGATCTGTTAACAGACATGAAAATGTACCAACACTTTAACATACATCTTTATGTGTGTGTGTGTGTGTGTGTGTGTGTGTGTGTGTGTGTGTGTGTGTGTGTGTGTGTGTGTGTGTGTGTGTGTGTGTGTGTGTGTGTGTGTGTGTGTGTGAGAGAGAGGTGATCTGTAGACATGTATGACACATATGCATGCAACTTGCTCTGATGAAGGCTATATGCCCGAAACACATCAGAACTAGAAAAAGAGCACAGGTCTCCGCCAGGTCAGGTAGGTTATTGTGGCCACCTGGTGGCACTATAACAGGCCCATGTGAAAATGTTGGGGCAGAGGTTCTGAATTGGCATCCAAGGAGTGTGTGTGCACAGTTTCGCAGCGACCGGGCCAACGGTGCCGGAGATTAGCTGGTAACACACGGACAGGACAGGACACACGGACGGACACACGGACGGACGGACAGGGGGTAAAACATACTCTCTCGCCATGGGGAGACAATAAAGAAAATGTTTAACAGAGTTCAGTCTTGCAAACAGAGTGCTTTCCACATATTCATGCATGTCTGTATGTGTGGTTTGTGACTGACAGCTGTTGGAGATAAAAAAACAAAACAGTGAGGTAATATAAACAAACGTACCTGAACATGTGATGAAAGCAGGTTTAGAGCATGTAGCAGTCAGAGGGTCTTTAGGATCACACTGCCACAGATGGTCTTCATTTCTGGTGCCTGTACAATGAATTATCTTCTTGCCTTTGGAGGTGAATCCCTCTGGTGAGGTCATTTTGGTCGGGTCAGGCACATCTTTTGAGATTCCACATTTGAGGTTGTTGCACACAAGGTCAGCTTGTTCATTTCCTTTAAGTTGGAAAAAAAACAACATTACAGATAAGATATTTTAATTGGAATTATATGAGATATGAAAAAAGTACTCACTGCTACTTCTATTACTACTACTACTAATGATAATACTAATCATAATCATAATCATAATCATAATCATAATCATAATAAGAGCCCGGACTCGATAAATTCACAAAAGAAAGTGGGAAAGGGAATATTTTCATGCTGTTCAATCAAGGTAGTGTAACTCTTACCCCAGTTGTCAGAACAAACATAGTATTGTGAATTTCCCTCATTAGACGTTGTGTTGAATTGGACAGCTCCGGCACATTTAAAACCATCCAAACTTATTTCAATCTTATCTACAAGTAGAAAGAAAGAAAGAAAGAAAGAAAGAAAAAAAGAAAGAAAGAAAGAAAGAAAGAAAGAAAGAAAGAAAGAACGAACGAACGAACGAACGAACGAACGAACGAACGAACGAACGAACGAAAGAGAAAGAGAAAGAGAAACAGTGACTTCGAAATTAAAGTCATGTGATGTCCATCACTCACCATAAAAAAACATATCAATATTCTTCCAACCTCAAGAATGTTTAATGAACTGGAATGGAAATATTTTCATGACTTTTCTACAATGGTGTAAATAATCATAATGGAAGAAGGGTAATATTCTGAGAAGAAAACTTTGTAAAATGTGTTATATTCATGAGAGACAATATTCTGTGAGAATATAGTCATGATTTACGATCAGAAGCTTCTGGGCAACCTCATGAAATGGATCTGATCATCTCCAAAATGTATGAAATGTTTTAGTACATTTCTAGATAAAAAATAATCCTTTTTAATCTCAAAACAACATTCCCTCATCAGGATTTAAAGGTTGAATTGGCCTGAATCTCTGCCTTCCAAAACAAGGACTAAGCCTGGAACTACCTTCGTGTGTGTGTGTGTGTGTGTGTGTGTGTGTGTGTGTGTGTGTGTGTGCGTGCGTGCGTGCGTGCGTGCGTGCGTGCGTGCGTGCGTGCGTGCGTGAGTGCGTGCGTGCGTGCGTGCGTGTGAGTGCGCGCACAAAACTGTCAACAACAAAGTGATGATATTAATACTGAGGTGTGTTCTTACCTGAACATGTGATCCATTTAACTGAGTCCTGAGTGGAGACGTTGACCCCCAAACCACTGAAGTTCTGGCAGTTCCACAGCTGATCCTTGGTCCCGTTACAGTTCACACCATTGATCCATACCTTATCAGTAATATTAGTTATATTGTGTTTCATTATATGGGTACAGTTCACATTATTGATTTTTAGTTATATTGTGTTTCATTATATAGATACAGTTTACATTATTGATCCATACCTTATCAGGTATATTAGTTATATTGTCTTTCATTATGTATGAAGATCCATTCACAGCCTGTCCACAGCCAATACTCCTACACACCACATCTTCATTGTTCTGGGTCCAGTTATCATGACCAACGAGGCCCCATTCATAGTCATGATGTATTTCAATGTAACCCTCACATGGGTTGGAGCCACCTTTAAGGATCAGCCTAGTCACACCTGCATGGTTACATTTCATGTTAAATGTACATATACACTATTTAAAAAACAAACAAACAAACAAAAGCAGATAAAGCCACAAATGGAAAATGTTTAATTGTGTTAAATGTTGTGAACCTGGCAATATGGATTGAAGAAAGAAACAAAGAAACAAAGAAACAAAGAAACAAAGAAACAAAGAAACAAAGAAACAAAGAAACAAAGAATTTACAAAAGCCTGCCAGCTGTAAATATTGACCCACTGTAGACTTTAGTTTCATCTCACCTCTCACATCCATCCTGCTCTCTGGTGACTCTCCAAGGCCAGAGATGTTACACTTGTAGAATACTTCATCAGACTTGTAAACGCTGTGGATGGTCATCTGTCCTGTAGACTCAGTAGTGATGAGGGATCCATCTTTATAGAAATCTGCTGGGAGGTCAGAGGTTGTTTTCCATGTTGTCCTGTCTTTGTACAAGCAGCGGAATGTGACATCACTTCCCTGTATCACAGGATGTACAGGACTCTCCAGGATCACATCTCCACCTAGAACCAACAGTGAGTTATGAACATCTATAGAACCAACAGCAGTGAGTTATGAACATCTATATAACCAACAGCAGTGAGTTATGAACATCTATAGAACCAACAGCAGTGAGTTATGAACATCTATATAACCAACAGCAGTGAGTTATGAACATATATTTAACCAACAGCAGTGAGTTATGAACATCTATATAACCAACAGCAGTGAGTTATGAACATCTATAGAACCAATAGCAGTGAGTTATGAACATCTATAGAACCAACAGCAGTGAGTTATGAACATGTGATTGTTGGAGGCTCCACAACCTAGATGACACATACAGTTGTCATGTTTTACGCTAAACTGAGGGAAATAAAGCATGAGGGAGCATTGGACTGACCCCACAAAGACAATTCCAGTCTTTGTAATAAGCTATTGGATTTGTATGCACGCACACACGCACACACGCGCGCGCGTGCGTCAAAGAAGTCAATTTATGATTCAATATATTGTTGTTTTGTTGTGAGAATATATTTCAAATTTATTAAATTTATATTCTCAGATCCACTGTCCTGTCATCCCTCCAGAATTCCATCAACATGACATCAGGGATGTTTGTTTGGAAACAAAGAATCAGGATATATAACAGTAATACTCAAAGATCTATACGTTGGAAATAGGACTGTGGCACTAGGACTTTTATGTTAAGTGTTAAGTTATTATTCAAACTTAAAATATTCTTTATCAAGAGAACAGACGTAACCACTTGACCTACAAGGTTAACACAACAACACTATACTGATAGACATACTGTAGTTATCATGTGACATCATTTTGTTGTTCTCTTGTTTGATCTCCTTCCCACTTGCCCCCCCCCCCACCCCTCTTCTTCCTCCCCCTCTTCTTTCTATGGAAATAACGATGGGAACGATGCACGAAAATGAATTTCACCCACTTTTTTTACCTTGTAAACCTGTGATGTGACAATAAACCTGATTCTGATTCTGATTCTGATACCTATTGAATGGAAACACATCAATATCTGTGTTAACATTCAATGATAGTATGTGAATTATGTATGTCTAACCATTACAATATATTGATTATATACAGTACTTATATTGATTGTACCAGAGATGATAATGTTGATGGACTGGCTGAGTTGTCCTGACTGGGACTCACACCAGTAAACACCACTGTCCGCAGGATACAGCTTCCACATGTAACAGGACCCTATACACAGAATCACAATGAAAGAATCATTCATTGAAATCAATCAATCTGAATGCCAGTCCGTCCGTCCGTCCGTCCGTCCGTCCGTCCGTCCGTCCGTCCGTCCGTCCGTCCGTCCGTCCATCCGTCTATCTATCTATACCTACATACCGTAGTTCATAAGTTCAAAGTCCTCCTTCCCCTCACTGGTCTTTCTTCTCACAGACCACCCTGGCACAGACTTCCCTTCTTCCTCACAGCTCAAATGGATGGAGTCATATGCAAAGAACTGAGATCTGTCAGGACTGACTCTCACTGACACTGTAGAGAGAGAGAGAGAGAGAGAGAGAGAGAGAGAGAGAGAGAGAGAGAGAGAGAGAGAGAGAGAGAGAGAGAGAGAGAGAGAGAGAGACACACACACACACACACACACACACACACACACACACACACACACACACACACACACACACACACACACACACACACACACACACACACACACACACACACACACACACACACACACACACACACACACAGATGAGAGTGAGATACAGTACATTCTATCTGTAGACATGATGTGTTGTGATCAGATGTGAGCATCTATCTGTCTGTCAGTATAAATAACAACATGAACATTAGACCAGGAGTCTTCAACAGGGGGTCCAGGACCCAAAGGGGGTCCTCAGAGCTACTAGGGGGGGGGGGGGGATATTTTGTAATAGGTTAACAAGTGCTTTACAATAACAACAGTAAATAAATCCACAATAGAGATAACAAATAACAGTTTATAACAACAGTTTATAAGTTCAGAAAACGATGTGCGATAGAAGTGAGTTTTTAGAGGACACTGAGTTTGTCTTCCTGAGATCCCCAGACAGGGAGTTCCACAGCCGAGGGGCCCTTGAGCACGACAAAAGCCCGGTCGCCCTTATAGTGACAGGGTGAGACTTTGGAACCGTCAACAGGACACTGCTGGATGATCTCAGGCAGCGGCCTGGCTTACAGGGAGTTAAAAGATCACAGATATACACAAGTATATCTTGTTGTACGCCTGGTGTTAGAGTAGGACCCAGGGCCCTATCTTGTGCACCGCCTTACCCCTTATGCCTAAACCTAAGGCATATTTTACCAATTTGATTTTTTGTTAAATAGTTCAAATAGCCGATCTACATCAACACGTTGTGAGCTTGTAGATTGACTGAATAAAGACGGTGCAAAAATAAACGACAACGTTTCGATGTCAGATTACGTCTTCGTCAGGAAGACGTAATCTGACATCAAAACGTTTATTTGTGCTTTACATCCTGTTATTAAAGTAAAAGGCTCCAATCATCAGAGTTGCTCCAGTACTTTCTATTATAATAACTAATAAATTAGTCCGCTTCTGAGACGCACCGGATCAGCATGATTTCGGCTTGAGGCGCGGTGGAATATCCCTTTAATCTTGTAGATCGGCTATTTGAACTTTTTTTAAAATGATTTTCAAAATAGTAAAACAAAAATTAGGCATAAGGGTTAAAGGAAGAGCACCAGGGAGCTTTTCTTTTCAAAAGTAAAAAAAAAACATGTTCCTGTTTTTCCACGGCCAGAGCCGGTAGACAGACACCCGATGGAGAAGTAGAATGGAAACTGAAAGCCCTTCAGACCACCATGTATTTCAGTCCTCTCTCTGTGCCTGGTGACAGACCTCGAGCGGTGAACCAGACTTGTGATCACTCACACTCGGTGATATAAAGGTTATTAATTAATTAATTAATAAATAAGCATGTGCTGCTTCACAAGAACACCGCGATTGTAAACAGCGGCTGACAGCACACACACTATTCTGCCCACACACCTTTGGGAAAGCGCACAGCGGACTCCAAAACCACCCGCAAGAGCGCACAGACTGCAATGGATTGCTGGAGACGGCCAGGACGCACAGCGCGGCACCTCTCTCTACTAGGCTATTATTGTCAACAAATCTCTGTGATTCTAATATTACTATAATCAGCAGAAGGGGGGTGTCAAAGTGGGGGTGTTTTTTTGTTTATTTCTGGAGCCAAGGTATGGCACCTGCCATACCCAAGTGATGCCCCTGTTTAGCAACTTCAACCCGGAATAGGGCCAATAGGCTGCAAAACATTACAATTAGATTATGAGGGGAGAAGCAACTATCGTTTCTGCTTTTCGTCAAGTTCTGCTACAGCAGAAAGAAAAATCATTTCATAAATCATCATTTAATTTCAAGTACCAATTTACGCAACACTTTCAGATTCTGGGACAATGTGCCTCGAATCATTCCGGCCCCGGGCAGACTGCACAAAAAAAGTGAGTGTATAGCAGACATGTCGTTGATCATGTTATTTACTTTATTATAGACAGTGTAAAATAATGTATTTCCCACGGCCATTTTCAAAGCATTTCAGTACTGTGACGTCAGCTAGAATATATGTGTGACGCGTTGTTTTGGCTTGGCTGTTTCCGAGGCGGTGGGATCATGTCTAATAGGCACATCTTCTGACAGCTCTCAACATAGACCCTTTCAGTGTATAGTTGCATTGGCAAATATTTTCACAACTATTACACAATTAAATTGTGACAAAGTAGAGGCAAATGTGTTACTCCCCCTTTAAGGCGGTGGGCAAGATAGAGCCCCCAGTGTGCTACCCGTTACCACAGTTATAAACAGGCACCGGCCTGCTTGGGAACGATGGAAGTCAGTAACAACGTTGGGAATTCATTCCCCAGGTAAATGGAAACATTATTATAGAAATAATAATGAAACACTCGCACACTATTATAGGGCTCCTATGATAAAGTGCTTTATTTTCCATGCTCTTCATCAGACTCATGGATGGGAATGCATCCCCCATTTACACCCCCCCCCCCCCCAGTTGGCAAGTGTCACCAAGAGCTGATTTAGGCAAAAATATTATTGTACTCAAAAAATGAAATAGGCCATTATGTTAGGAAGGTGACGTTGTAGTTGTTGTTAAAGTACCTGTTGTACATGTTCTTACACCCACAGTGTGGTACAGTACCTCTAACATTATGACCAAACTTTTAAAATATGGAGATACAAGGATCCATGATGTCATAAAAAAATACTGACATTGTGTCAGCACAACATCAACACACACACACACACACACACACACACACACACACACACACACAC
The DNA here is from genome assembly GCF_963280865.1 of Gymnoscopelus braueri. Taxonomy (NCBI): domain Eukaryota; kingdom Metazoa; phylum Chordata; class Actinopteri; order Myctophiformes; family Myctophidae; genus Gymnoscopelus; species Gymnoscopelus braueri. The sequence goes on along the minus strand of NC_137624.1, from coordinate 3,580,132 downwards.
ACACACACACACACACACACACACACACACACACACACACACACACACACACACACACAGTTCTGAATGTATACATAGATAACAGAATTTCTAGATTGGGTTGCCAACATTGCCACCCAGCAATGAGGGAATCTCACACAAGCACACACATACACACACAAGCACACACACACGCACGCACGCACACGCACACGCACACACACACACACACACACACACACACACACACACACACACACACACACACACACACACACACATACACACGCAAGCGTGCGCACTGTGCCTGCCCTGTCAACTGAGTGGCACCCCCAGGGTCCTAGCGCCCTTCCCATACAGCACACAAACACAAAGGCAGGCAGCCTGGAGTATGCACAGAAAGCAAAATTGTCCCTTGTCCCTTTACCCAGGACAAATGACATCCCGTACGGGATGCGTCTCTTTAGGTCTAAATACGGGGCGTCCCGGCTAATACGGGACTGTTGGCAACCCTGATTCTAGACTAGATTGTAATCTAGAATCCTTGTTATAATCATTTTTCACTCATCAGTTACAGTATCTGTGGCGACTGGCGAGGGTCACAGTAATAGTAGTTGATGTAATTCTCACTACAGATTTGATCTATTATTGCATCATGAGAATACTCCGTACAGCCCCCCCCCCCCACCCATCAGATGCTATCCATTGTGGGATGTGTGGTCTGAGAGGTGACAGACTTATAAAGTCAATGCAAGTGTCCACATCAGTTTCGCGGTGTGTAAGGACCTTTAAGGTCCTTACACACCGGCGAATATGCGAATATACGCAAAATTCGGACTCGTTCCGAATAATTAAAATACGCTTTTTCGCTTCGCGAAACTGATGTGGACGCTTGCATTGACTTTATAAGGTTTTAAAAAAAAACGTATTTATTCGCATGAAGAATTCGCCCCTGTGTGTAAGGACCTTTAAGGTCCTTACACACCGGGGCAATTTTTTTCATGCGAATAATACGTTTTTTTAAAAAACCTTATAAAGTCAATGCAAGCTTCCACACCAGTTTCGCGGAGCGAAAAAAGCGTCTTTTAATTATTCGGAACGAGTCCGAATTTTGCGTATATTCGCATATTCGCCGGTGTGTAACCGCCTTTAGACTTTGTCAGATTGGGCCATATGATCCACAGATGATGTATACATTTTGTTTTCATGCCCAATCATTTCAAAATTCAACAACAGATGATTGTATGATTGTAACACAGTATTGGTCACAAACGGAACATTTTAAAAGTTTAAATAAAAACTTGTCACTTGCCTTCTGAGGTCACGGGGCTGGTGGCTGCTATGCAGAGCAGCAGCAGCAGCTGCAGAAACCACATTGTCACTGTACTGTAGCTCCTGACTAGACTGACACACACACAGAGTCATCACAGTGGTTTATAACATAGACATAAAAAGGTAGACGCCTCCTCCTACTCTGAGAAGTATTCTTTGAGACACACATACGGGTATTTCGGGGCGTGGCCAAATCCACCATTACTTTTCCTGGTGAAATGACACAGCTTTCACCATTGGAATTGAACTACGGAACGTACACGTTGTTACATTTTATGGGTTTATTTCGTCATAGATCAACATATAGTGAAGTATAGAAGTGCAGGTCATTGCAACAACCACCGATCTTGTGAAAAATGAAAACGGGACCGCCAAATATTCTAAACGTTCCGCAATTCTGCCAATAATCATATTCTTTGAGACATATCCGAGTTGTTGCCAGGCCAAACAAAGGCATCATGTGACATTGATTCCCTTCCCCTATTCGCTCATTCTAGGACATGACGTATGTGTAGGCAGAAGAATGTATCTGCGGGCGCCATATTGGGGATGGCAAGCTCATAAGAGGCAGCCGCATAGCAACTAGTTAGTTAGTTGGAACTTGTCAAACTCCACACTCGGATTTGTGAAATAAATGTGATTTTACTGCAGTCTAAACAGGGCCTCAGGTCAGTTTGTGTGCAGCTTGGAGCTGTAGTACAAACAGACGTTTGTGTGCAGCTTGGGATGTGATTGGTTTAGAACGAAGATGTGTTCAACAGCCATCATTTTATGTTATTGTCATTACTTATTGTGTCGTAATTTGACAAATTGAGGCTTCACCACATCGCCAAACTATAAATTACAGAGTGGCAACACAGCGAAAGTTGTGCAAAAATAGTCATCTTCCAGGGATTTTTATTATTTAACTTAATAATTATAGTGGAGAGACCGTTTGCAATGGACATAAAGCATTAGAAGGCTCGGCTGCCACTTCCAATATGGCGATTGCGGTACAGGTCGCTCCAATGAACTGCAGCGGCCAATGAGGTATCTACGTTTCTATACCTATGGTTTATAAGGTACAGTACACTGCTGGAGGGCCACCCACAATTAACCCTCACTGAGTTCAATTAGCATTGAGGATTTGACTGTGTAGATAAAATCATTTTCCCCTCACTGGTTCCCCTTCTAGAAAGTGTTGTGAGCAACAATGTACTAGTGAGCCATCCTGAGTCTGTCCATCCTCATATGCTATTCGATGTTACTGTCTGGGTTCCTACTTTAATTATCTAATGACACTGTGGTAACAAGGAGAGATTTGACCTGTGACAGTTAAAGCCAATGTATTATTTGAGCAACAACGCAGTGTTTGACACTTGAGTTTAAATGGGCCTTTAGCCTACTGTACATATTACTGTATTTTATGACATGAAAGGCAGCTATTGTGCTCAGTGACATCGTTACGTTGTTTTATGTTTTTTTTGTACTTTTTAGCCTTCCTTTCTTTATTCATACCACATAGCCACACACAGCTCCAATGTCATCATCAAATATGCTGATGACATGACAGTGAAAGGCCAGATCGTCAACAATGATGAGTCTGACCACAGAGGTGAGATCAGTTTACTGGCTCTCTGATGCCAGGAGAAAAGCCTCGCCCTCAACGTCAACAAGACCAAGGAGCTGATGGTGGACATCAGGAGGCAGAGGAGAGAGCATGAGCCTATCTTCATTGATGGAGATGCAGTGGAAAGGTTCAGTGAGTTCAAGTTCCTCTGTGTACACATCGAGGAGGAGCCCTAGTTAAGAGTCTTGCTCACTGACACACATCGACACATTACTGGCCTGGAATCGTACCTGGGACAACCAGGGGCTCTGGCTCCCAGGCAGGTTCACTAACCACCACTCAGCTATGGCCGCTCCATGCCATGTCACATACCATGCCATGCCACATGCCATCTGGTCGCTCTACCAACCACTCTACCCCTGAGCCACAGCCGCCCCAATACACTGAAGGCATTTAGATCAGCTCAAGGTGAAAATGGAAACAGTGTAGAGACAAAAAGACAGAAAGGTCTCTGTGGTCCCCAGGGCAGCATAGTCACCATACGTATTATGATTTATAACCCAAAATGTGATGTTGATGCCAGATCTTTTGGGCATACAGTTGATTATGTATATTAGTTATAGAAATAATTATTTTTGGTAATATGCTAACATTTGATAAAATCATTGAAGCCCTATAGGCTAATCACCAATTATGAATGTGCTTTGAGTTATAAAGATAATAACTACACTCTAATTCACAGCTTGGTTCTTTAAACTTACATGAAATAGTGTAAATTAAACCGAGTCAAACCATGTGAGAGTACCTCAGTCTATTTTAGGAGTGTTTATGTTCCCATGAAGCTGGGTGTTGGTGCAGGTGGATGTGGTCTGTGGTTACAGAGAGTAGCTTACACCAGCGCTTCTAAAACTGTTTCATGTTTTTTTTTAAATAGGCGATATAGGGTTAAACTGATTTTGATATGAACACATTTTTGCTGGGGAAACCCACTCAAGGACCCCTGGGGGTCCCCGGACCCCACTATGAGAACCCTTGCATTAGACCACAGACCACCATAACTCTGAGAGTGTACAAATGGAATATGGAACCACTTTGGTTCCATTTGTACACTCTCAGAGTTACAGACCCATAAGGGTCCATTTGGTTCCTAACTATCAAATAATTTAGCTGGGGACCCCCTGGAACGCCCTCAAGGACCCCTGGCTGTCCCCGGACCCCAATTTGAGAACCACCAGCTTACACCTCTCTGGGTTTTTAGACTTTAGACTTTTTAGTATTAGTGTTCGTCTAAAAAAGGTCATTTTGAAAAAAAGTGTTTACCTGAAAACTCATAAACCACAGGATGTGGACATCTCTGCTGACAGTCATCTCTGCTGCGTTTTTTCTTTTTTTGGTTCCCAGAAAGAGAAGGATTTATCTTGTGATCTTCACACCTTGAGAAGTCTGTTGGTTTATCTTCATCTTCATCATGGTGTTTGGCTGCAGGGTTCTTGTTTTAGGCCTTGGTGCTTTCATGTCATTTAAAATGTGCAGGTTGGGGGACACAGCATTGAAATGAAACTTGTCTCTGTCCCCTGGTTCAGAAACTCGGGCCTGACACCCTATAGGCTGATTTTGTACAGCAGGGTAAAAACATGGCAGGCTGCTTAACACTTAACCTTATCCAAAGATTGTTAATTTAGGAAGATACACAATCTCCATTGGAGCCACTAGAGGCGAAATAGTACACAAATCCTACAAATGGTCTCCTAAGTAGGCGTGGTTTGCTTCTCCTGCTACCATCCCACCACCCTCCCCTCTCCCTGGCTGACAACATCATGTGGATGTGCATTTGTGTAATTTCTTCATTAAAGAAAATAAATGCTTGATAAATGTTTGAAAGTGCACTGTTATTGGCAAAGATGCTTTTAAAGAAACCCATAAAATTTCCACCACAAACACACGTATTATTCAGTCTTATGCTAGATGTGCTCCTGTTTCTGCTCAACATTGTAACAGGGCCTTTTATTTATAAGGTATATATTTTACCACTATAGACTATAGTGTGTTTAGCATGAATGTTTAACAAAATGTCATGATTCCCAAATCATACCCCATCAACCAAGACAGTTAAAAATGGAAAATTATATTATTGAGCATTGGAACACACATTTTACTTAATTTTTAATATGTCCATAATGATTTCACGTACTATAATTCAGAATCTCAGTTTATCCGTTTTTAGAGCATCTTATGGGGACAGAGCATTAAAGTGTTAAAATCTAATATAATAATAAAATATAATACAGAGCCATCTATTTCTCGTCCGTCAGACTGCAGATGGACCCTTCAGATATCTTCCCAAATCTCGCGAGAGTGTGTTGCTGGGATAGAGAAAAGTCGATAACAAAGTTTATTTTCTCCTATTTGTGTCTCTAAAAAAAGCCATTTTAGTATGAAAATCTTGTACATATTGTTTGGCTTGTGATGATTGGGTCCAATATTTAGTTCAGTGACTGTTTTATACCTAGGCTATTTGAAAATAGCCGATCTACAAGCTCACAACGCGTCGCGATGCGACGTGTTGTGAGCTTGTAGATCGGTTATTTTCAAATATTTTAGTACTTTTACTTTTGGTACTTTAAGTACATGTTGATGCCAATAATTCTGTACTTTTACTCAAGTAAAAAAATTTATTCTGGACTTTTACTTGTAACAGAGTATTTTTATATTGCAGTATTGGTACTTTTACTTAAGTAAAGAATTTGAGTACTTTTTCCTCCACTGGCTGCAAGTATAGTTGCATGTTGCACGGAGTTGCATTGGTGTGGACTGGCCTTTAGGGTGCGGTCACACCAAACTTAGCCTCTGAGGCGGATTCTGCCAATACTTTTCAATGGGAACAGAGCCGGGATTTTTTGGGCAGAAATCCGCAAATGGCAACAAACCGCTCCGTTCCCTTTGAAAAGCATTGGCAGAATCTGCCCACATAGGTAAAATTCCAGTTCGGTGTGACCACACCCTTCCAATGGAATTAATTGGTGAATTAAAGTGTTTTGGAAGACAGATTTTTGACTTAAGTAAACGTAGTAATACCGCAATATAAAATGACTCTGACTCAGTAAAAGCTGTGTATTCAAATTTGACTTGAGCAAAAGTACAAAAGTATTGACATCAAAATATACCAGTGCCATAGTAAAAGTACTCAAATGTTTCAAAATCATAAGAAAATGCAGCTATTTGGTAGTGGTATGTTTTGTAATATAATTTAAATCTCCAAGGTTTATCTATAGCCTATCTCTGGAACTCTTGCCTACTGTACCAGGCAGTGACAGTCATAATGGCTGTCAGATGATCTGGTCTTGGCCTTCCCACAAATGAAACAATCTGTTCTTATGTTAAACTGCAGGTATGCTCTCACTATCTATATATTTGCAACTTGTTGCTCATTGATTTCGGTGATGATAAGATACCTTTATTTTAAAGGAAAGTATGTCATATATGGAGACAGAGGTTTTATGAACATCATTATCTCTCTGTTGAGACACATTTAGTAGGCAATGTGTTGAAGGCCTTCTGCTGTGGGCTTTTTGACATATGGATCTAGTTTCTTTCCTTTCTCTAAATGTTTACCACAGATGATACAAATATTTGGATCCAATGTTATGTTTTTGCATCCAAAGAGCCTAAATGTTTGTCATTTTGTTGTTTAAGAAACATGTATCATTCAGAATTTCCATAATACACTCTGATTGCCCCCCTGGTCATAATGAATGAATGAATGAAAATTCAGACAATTATGAAAAGTCTCGGTATTGACTATTGCGTAAAATAACAAAAAAATGCTAATCAGAATAAAATGACCGATTTCAAATGTATTATATTTCCTCCAACACTATATCTCAATGACATGATTTCACCAGTGGGGGTCTAGTCAGTGCTGTGCATTAAATAATCAGGTAGTGGTAGCATTCTCTCTCACAACAGTTTAGTTGGGGCCATTGATATTGATGCTGTCAGGTGACCTTGCCATACCTAAGCTCTGCTAAATTGACGCTGTTGCACATTTTTTGATTTTTAAACCTTTGGTTCAAAAAACAAGGATAGGTATAAAGGAAGTTTACCACACAAGGCCTTATAAATAAATAAAATACAATGTTGCTCTCTACGAACTGCAAGAGATGGCCCACTTTATCATATAAAATACAGTGATGGGTGAGATAATCATCGCCAGTAATAAAACGGAAAGCACTGTGGTAGACTGCTTCCAGAGGCTTCAGTGTGGAGAGTGAAGCATGCATACAGTACATCCCCATAGTCAAACACAGACATTATTACAGATTGAACAATAGTCTTTCTGCTGGTAAAAGAAAAACAAATGTAATGTTGAGGTACTTTTACCTTGAGTATTTCCATTTATTGATACTTTAAACTACTACACAAGGAGTAGAAGGGGGCGGCAGTGGCTCAGGAGGTAGAGCGGCCTCTTGGGTAAACGGAAGGTTCCCAGTTCGATCCTGCTCCCCCTGAGTTAGTGTCAAAGTGTCCTTGTGCAAGGCACTTGCATAGTTTCCTCCACCGTCGACATGTGAATGGTAAATTGCTTTGGATAAAGGTGCTATGAATGCACCATTTACCACTACATCACAAAGTTTTTTTTTTCTTTTTTACTGCACTAGAATTATTTATCAGCTTTAGTTACTAGTTACTTTGCAGATCTAGATCATTAATACAAAACATGCATTAAGTGACAAATGATTATACTGTACACAGTAATCTACCCAGAAGCACATCAATTAAATGAGTCGTTCACCCAAAAAATCAATTACACACCCCATGAAGGCTTGAATTCATGGAGATTTTTTTTTTTTTTGTCGCATTCATTTTGTGGGTGAACTACTCCTTTAAAATCTGCCCCACCTTTACCAGCTGCAATATTAAAGCGAACACATTAAATGACAATGTAACCCATTTTCAACCTATATCTTCATATAATTCCTCACTAATGTTGATGATAATATTGTACTAATGGGGACAGTCTGGTGAAGACAATACAATTACAAACATACTGTACCACACTGTCTATAAGACCTGTTGTCTATTTCACCCTACTATATAGTTCACTTGTATCTATCTACAATATCATTTGAGGTCATGATTTATCACTTCAGCCCTATTTTCAATAATTTAAAAAATAGAATATTTTTGCCTATATGACATGCCCCAAATAGCTACTCCAGGGTTAAAGAGGCAAAAAAGAAAAAGGAGAAGAAGATTTGTAAACAAGCAAACAAACACGCACGCACGCACGCACGCACGCACGCACGCACGCACGCACGCACTCACGCACACGCACGCACACACGCACGCACGCACGCACGCACGCACACACACACACACACACACACACACACACACACACACACACACACACACACACACACCATCATCATGATCCTTGCAAATGTATTGTAGTGAATTAAATGTTGCTACTTCTACAGGCACTGGAGCTCTATAGTCAACCTAATAACGATGGAGACTGTGTTGTGATTGATAATGACAGTGGGAATCTACGATGGTACGACAGAGCATGCACATACACTCACCGTTGGATGTGTGAAAGAGTTGTGTGGTGAACTCATCGTGGTCACAATGTATTAGCTATTTGCATAGCTGGTAACATTAGACAGTGAAAAATGTTCTGGTGCTGTGAGCGACATGGCTTCTCAGAGGAAGTTACTTCACATGTGACAACGCATCGGAAAAAAGGCTGAAACTCAGGCCTGACTTAGTATTCACTTAGGAGTGATTGTCAATGTGTGGGCTCTAATAACTAGCAAAACACTAAACTCGGGAAAAACTCGGCAAAAGCTAAGGTATGGCAAGGGTAGGGTTGCCAACTCCCAGAGATTAAAATAAGGGACACCTATCCTGGGCGCGCGGCTGAAAACACATTTGGGGGTCAAACCCCCCAAAACCCCCGAAATGCATAGAAAACTATGCATTATACCTATATAACACAATACAAACACAATGGTCTTACACCTGCATTAGGCTACTGCATGATTATTATTTTTTTTCCTGGAGCCAACGTATAGTACCCGCCATACCTTGCCATACTCAATTGACGCCCCTGCCCTCGGAAATGCAGGTTCCACACAGAGATTCCAGACTAGTATCACTTAGGGGTGTCACGATTCACTTACCTCACGATTCGATTCAAAATCGATTCCTAGGGTGCCGATTCGATTTAAATTGCGATTCTGCGATTAATTGTGAGTAATTGCGGTTCGATTCGATACTGCGATTTATTGCGATTAAATCCTAGGGTGCCGATTCGATTTAAATTGAGATTCTGCAATTAATGGCGATTCGATTCGATTCTGCGATTTATCGCGATTAAATCCTAGGGTGCCGATTCGATTTAAATTGCGATTCTGCAATTAATTGCGATTCGATTCGATTATGCGATTTATTGCGATTTTCTTCCCCAAATCGTTTTGCTTTAATTATACTAGAACATTTTAAAACAATTCTGAACAATATAAACCATGAAAAGTTGAATCATACACTTCAATGCAGCCAGATCATGTCAGTCAGTCTTTCTGACATTTATTTCAGACAAAGTGCCAGTGAAAAAGGTACAACCTCTTCAAAATAATCTTTGGGTCAAAAAAAAATGTTAAATAAAAAAAAAAAAGAAAAAAAAAAAAACATTTTTTTTTTTTTTTTTTTTCAAAAATCGAAAAAATCGATTCTGAACATTTGAAACGATTAAAAAAATCGTGGCATTAAGAATCGCGATTTATTCACGAATCGATTTTTTTTGACAGGCCTAGTATCACTGCGTAGATATTAGTCTGGCCATGCCAGGCTACTGTTGGCTCTTGGTTCCAGACCAAGAGCCAACAAGTCCTTAAATTCTTCACCTCACTGCTACTGTACATGGCAAGGCCAATTTTTTATTTGTATAATGTCGTGCCTCAGACAAGACCCGTTCGCAATAGCTCTGCCAATAGGCTCTATGCACACCGGCCATATTGGAAAGAAATTGGGCCCCTTCCCTACTTCCTTCACAGGTGTTACCAATGATACTAATGAAGGCTCTGTTTGGTTCCATTTGTATACTCTCAGAGTTACACACCCGTACGGGGCCATTTGGAACCCCCTCAAGGAACCATGAGGGTCCCTGGACCACACTTTGAGACCCACTGGTGTAGCAGAGTGTTTCCAGTGAGCCAACACGCACAATATCAGCACTCTGACTCTGTTTGACCAGAATGGAATAGAGCCTTCATTAGTATTATTGGTAACACCTGTGAAGGAAGTAAGGAAGAGGCCCAATTTCTCTCCAATATGGTGGCTGTGCATATAGAGCCAATTGAGCTTAGCTCTATTGGCATTGGTGGGTTGTGCTTCGGTTTGCCGAGGGGGAGAGCGCGGGATTCCATCCCAGCTCGGTGTGAATCAATACATACAGCACATTTATTTATTCAATGTGCTTTACACAAGAGCAATGGCGGTTCAATATGTATCAGACTTGACCGCTTTCACTTTCACTTAAAACAAATAGGAGATCTACAAGCTCATAATGCGTGGCAGTGAGCTTGTAGATCAGCTATATTTGCTACTTTTTTGTGATACTGCAGTATGAAGAAGTGGGGCATTTATTTATGGGGAAACGCACGCACGTACGCACAATAGACAACATTACATAAAGATAATTCCAAGTGGAAAAGCAAAATGCAACCTTCTGCAATCCACTATCTTGACAATAACTGCAGTCTCTCTTATTCACCACTGGGGGGCAGTGTCTCCTCTAAACGACCAGTTTATCTACTGACAGTAACACTGTGAAGCTTTCAGATATTATAGAAATGTTATTTTATTTTTTCTCTCGCTCCTACTAGGTTCATTGTTTACCCGGTATCCTATAGTTTCAATGTAGAGATTGTTATTTCAATAGTATATTGTTTAGACTGATGCTAGGTTCTTGGTTTACCTGGGATCCTAGTGTCCTAAGGCAGTGGTTCTCAAACCTTTTCATGTCAAGGACCCCCCAATTTGATAAATATTTGGCCGCCGACCCCCATCTGAAAATATGTTGTGCCAGGGACCACCAGAAGCAAAGATTTGTGTTAAAAATGTTCGCTAATGTTCAAGATGTTTGAAAAAATTGCAGATCTACGAGCTGATGGCATGGCACGTATGAGCTTGTAGCCTAGGTATAAAATAGGGCTAAAGTGGTTAATGTATGTTTTTTAATGTAATAATTTATATCTGCAAAGTAACTAGTAACTAAAGTTTTCAAATAATTGTGGTTGAGCATAAGTACAATATTTGCCTCTGAGATGTAGTGGAGTAGAAGTAAAAGTACTGAAAGCTGGAAATAAAAGTAGGTACCTCAAAATTGGACAGTAGTAGCCTACAGTACTTGAGTAAATGTACTTAATTACTTTCCACCACTGGTTCCAACAACCAATATTTCCGGCCAAACACTTTGCCAGGGAAAAGACAGAAATATCATTGAACCTCACATAATGTGGGCTATACTTCAATGTGGGTTTATAACTGTGTAATTAATGTCATCACAAAATGAGAGAGATGGAGGAAATACTCTACTCTTACTAAGTAAAAGGCCTGTATTTAAAACATATATATACTTCAGTATTAGTACAAATGAAATTAAAATATACAGTATATACAAAATACAACTATATACAATAAAGTAATCAAATCTTTCCAAATGTGACAGTTATTTTTTTAGATACAGTAGCAGATCTACAACCTGTGAGCTTGTAGATCTGCTATTTCCAGCGTGCGACACCATCATACGATGAAGTATAAATCAGGCTTAAAAAACACGCGCCCTGGGAAGCTTCTGATTGGAAGGGGCGTGGATTCCATGGCCGGCCAATCACTGTGAGTCATTTAGTTTCCACTTCCCCAACTTTGCAAGGGTGTATTTACTCACATCTGAGAAATAATTTCATTTCGGCATTGCCCGGACAACGTTACAGTCACAAAGCGTACAGTTAGAGTCGTGCCTGTAATTACACAGACCAGGCTTATGACTAATGTATCCTCACTGTCGGGTGGAAACCTCATATCTGTAGATCAGTGGTTCCCGCTGGTACTTTTTACTTGAAAATTTCCAATTTTCAGTACTTTTACTTCTACTCCACTGCATCTCAGAGGCAAATATTGTGCTTTTAGTCCACTACAATTATTTTAAAACTTTAGTCACTTTGTAGATTTTGATTATTATTACAAAACATACAGCAACCACTTCAGCCCTATATACATTTCGGCCAATTGAAAATAACAGATCTACAAGCTCGCGATGCGACGCATTGTGAGCTTGTAGATCTGCTATTTTCAAAAGATTTTTATGCATTTTATACATTTGAAAACTTGTGAAATGGGACATTCTGCATAATGAGTACTTTCTACTTTATATATATTTTGATACCAATACTTTTGTACTTTTAAATTTAGAAACTTTTACTTGTAACAGATATTTCTCCATTGCAGTATTGATACTTTTACTTAAGTAAAAAAATATACTTTTTCCACCACTGTGTAGACGTAAGCGCCACCCGCACCCTCAGATCTGCAAACAGCTTCCACATCCATGAGTCCCCAGTACCAAGCTCCACACCATGGGGGACCGGGCCTTATGCGGAACAGCCTTCCAAGTGATTTAAGGGCCTAAAAAAAAGACTTTCTATTTAGGAAAGCCTGTCTGCAAGAGCCTTTTGTGCTTGACATATTTAACCCTGTTTTTAATCTTCTGTGACTGATTGTTTATTTTTTTTAACTATGTAGCACTCTTCCCTGTGAGTGAAAAGTGCAATACAAATAAAATACTTTATATCTCCAATACTGTTACTTTCCAGGAAATAAAGAACATTGGATCCATATCCAATGTTTTATATTATTTATATCTTGTCGTACTTTTCATAGAGTTCAATGTTTATACAACCCACGGACACATATAACCACTTTCAAGCTGTCAAAAGTGTTCAAAAGCAGCTAAAATAGTAGATCTACAAGCTCACAATGCATTGCATCATGATTTCTTACTTTATTTGAAACAGGGCTTAAGTTATTCACATGTAGTCCTACTTTTTCCCCTTCCTAGAAAGGTAGTGGATTCAATAGTACTTGCAATATAGTGGAGTGAAAGTCACAATTATCCACAAATACATATAGAATACCAAAACGCTCGACCCAAAACAGTCGCCCCGGGCGCAAATCCGGCGACCTCGGAACGGTCTCTACCTGGTATTCCTAAACGTAACCTCAGTAAACTATGCCTAAACCTAACCTTATTCCTAAACTTAACCTCAGTAAAACTATGCCTAAACCTAACCTTATTCCTAAACTTAACCTCAGTAAAACTATACCTAAACCTAACATTATTCCTAAACTTAACCTCAGTAAAACTATGCCTAAACCTAACCTTATTCCTAAACTTTACTTCAGTAAAACTATGCCTAAACCTAACCTTATTCTTAAACGTATCCTCAGTAAAACTATACCTAAACCTAACATTATTCCTAAACGTATCCTCAGTAAAACTATGCCTAAACCTAACCTTATTCTTAAACGTATCCTCAGTAAAACTATGCCTAAACCTAACCTTATTCCTAAACGTATCCTCAGTAAAACTATGCCTAAACCTAACCTTATTCCTAAACGTATCCTCAGTAAAACTATGCCTAAACCTAACATTATTCCTAAACGTAACCTCAGTAAAACTATGCCTAAACCTAACCTTATTCCTAACCTTAACCAAACGGTGCCAAAACCTAACCCTATTCCTAAACGTAACCTCAGTAAAACTATGGCTAACTGTAAACGTATCTCTAACCTTTTCCTCAGTAAAACAAATACAAGAATACAAGAACCGCCCCTTTTTACCTGTCGCCGGTAAAAAATGGGGCCCATTTATAATATTAAAGTACAGATCAGTACTGGAAAAAATGGGGGCGATCGTGTTTTGGGGTGAGTCTTCCCGTTACCCATTTATATAGTAAAGTACAGATCAGTAGTGAAGTAAATCTACTTTGTTACTCCTGCCGCTGGCCACAGACATATTCAAATAGTATTCAAAGCCAGAGTTATGAGTCATCACCTCTTCTGGATTTGTCAACTCTTGTAAAATGCATTACAGTTTCATTGAAAGCACTGCCTGTGCCACTTTCAATAACTTGCCTGTAGATGTAGCCATGAATTTCAAGCCAAATAAAAATGTATTCTTGAATCAGGCTAACTAGAAAGAAAGAAAGAAAGAAAGAAAGAAAGAAAGAAAGAAAGAAAGAAAGAAAGCTTTAAATCCAAGGTAATAACAACAATGATAAATCGTAGGAAACAAGAAGCGATTAGACAAACAAAACAAAAAACAACAAAATAAATTGTAGAAAGAAATAAAAGGAGATAATTTTACTCACGACCCAAAAAAGGGTCCCAGCCCATTGTTTGGGAAACACTGCCATGTACAAGTGGTGACAACTTAACCACTTAAACCCCACCATCCGCATTGTGGGGGAAACTTTCGCAGCAAAACAGCAGACCTACCAGCTCACAATGTGTCGCAACTTGTGAGCTGGTAGTTCCGCTATTTTCAGCGAAGACACTGAACGCAGAGTGAAAACAGAAAAGTCACTAGTACAGAGTAGAGCCCTGAGGGACTCCGGTGAACCAAGTATAGGGTTTAACCCCAAAAAATATATATCAATTAATTTAAGCCTAGAATCAAGCCATCCAGGGTCCTGGTGAATCATGACCATACATTTTTTTTTTCTGTGATTTTTATTTATTTTATATTTAGTTATATGATATACTATATTTAATAAATACCCTTTGTTTTGCCGTTTTATGGTCATGATTCACCAGGACCCTGGATGGCTTGATTCTAGGCTTAAAATAATTGATATAAATATTTTTGGAAATGTCAATGGGAAAAATGCATTGACTATTTTGGAGTGGAACCAGAAAATGGCCGCCACTGCTATGCCCTATAGTAGATCCAAGCTCATAGCGTGGCTATGAGCTTGTAGATCTGCTTTTTCTTTTTTTTTCTTGTGAAAATGTGTTCAAATCATATACATTTTTTACTCAAATCTTTGCTTCATGGGGGTCCCTGAAACTGGAAAAGATATTTTCAGATGGGGGTCCACGGACAAATACATATAATTTGGGGGGTCCTTCACATGAAAAAGTCTAAGAACCACTGATAAATAGCAACATAAGTAATAAAAAGAGAGAGCAAAGATTTATGTTACAAATGTTTGCTTTAAAATATATATATATTCAAATATGTGCGCAAATTGTCACGATTTAAAAAGAATAGCAGATCTACAAGCTCATAGCGCGGCACCGAGTGCCGCGCTATGAGCTTGTAGATCTGCTATTTTTGAATAGCCAAAGGAATCCAAAAATTACACACAGATGCGTTTCCGGTCAGGTGTTAAGTGGTTAAAGGGGCCTTCCACTGCACAAAGCAGCTTATGGCTGCTTTTAGCCCAGCCAGGGCTGTTGCATTTAGACTTGACAGGGGATTTTTACAAGCCAACCCTCTTTCCATCCCATAATTAGGCCACCCATGTTAGCACTTAGCAGTCATGTGCATATAGGATAGTGCGATGATTCTCTACCTTTTTAATTTCAGGGACCCCCAGTTTGATTATGCACGAGGGCATATATGGGCAACTGGCGGCCCGGGAGCCACATGCGGCCCCCACCTTCACTTAATGCGGCCTGTAGGTTAATATCAGAATACTGATTTATTATTGATTTCAGCTGTTACAATGTCAAACATGCCAACATGACATGCTTTAATTACTTCAGTCTATATTAGTAGCTTAAAGAGTAGTATTAAAATTCTATTGTCTTTTTTTACGTCCAATGTATTTGTATTTATGTTCCTAAAGTTAACATAAGTATAACTAAATGCATTTGGAATTAAATACAAATTTTACTTTTCAGGATTCCAATTCAAAAATAACAAAAGTAGCCGATCGGCTACCTTCTCTACTTTTGTGTGACATAGAATAGCGAAGTACAGCATTCATTTACGAAAAAAGTTTAAATATACAGAGATAAGAGTTGTCTGTACAGTATATGCCACGTGGCCCTCTGGAGTGAGTGTGTAAATATAGTGGCCCTCTCCATCATCAAAGTTGCCCACCCCTGCACTAGGGAAACGGACCCCCATTAGTTTTTTTGTTTTTTGTTTTCTGGGACCCCCAAGCTACAAAGTTACATATCTGTAAGGGTCCATTAGGACCCCTGGTGAGAAACCATGTACATTTTGGCATTGGTATCCTCCATAATGAAGGCATGCCGTAATAACAATAGATTTTATACAGTGAAACTTAAATTCAAAACTTGAAACGCAAGTATACACTATATATCAAGGTTTAGTCCAGGGGTCCTCAAGAGAATTTCAGGCCAAGGACCCCTTAGCTGAGAGAGAGATGAAGCAGGGACCCCCACTGCATGTTGTTTAAAATTGTGTTGCAGATTCAACTTTTTCATAGATTTCATAGATAGCTAAATGATAAAATGATGAAAGATCAAATCTATGCTTTTTTAACACATTATCTTTTCTATTAATATGTTGGATTCATGTTAACGTGTATTTTAAGAGATTTAACTACTTAAACCCTCATTACTTAGTAATTACTTACTTAGTAATACTTAGTAAGTGACCTTCCAAGCTCGAGCTTGTAGATCTGCTATTTTCAAATATTTTTTATACATTTGAAAACCAATGGAACATTCTGCATAATGACTAGGCTACTTTCTACTTTTGGTACTTTAAGTACTGACTTTTACTTGTAACAGAGTAGCCTATTTCTACATTGCAGTATTGATACTGTTGATACTGTAAGAAATGTGAGTACTTTTTCCACCATTGGAAGTATGTGTCAGTCTGTCCCCCCGCCTCTATTTCTTTCTTTCTTTCTTTCTCTCTCTCTCTCTCTCTCTCTCTCTCTCTCTCTCTCTCTCTCTCTCTCACACACGCACGCACGCGCACTGTTGTACGGGCAAAACATAAACATGACAGTTTAGTGCTTTATTATGTAACTTCAGCTCGGCAGGAACAGAGCAGAGTGTAGAAGAGAGAGTCACGTCACGCTCTGATCTCGCCGCAAAGTGGGCTGATATAGTTCCAAACATTGGAACTATCTAATTGTGATTAGACAGGGCACTTCCGCATTCCCGCGTCTATGCTAGTGTCATAACAAGGCTCTGGGCATGAGCGGGGGATTGTGATTGGATCGAAACCCGTTTGACGCGAGTGGACTGACAGCCGTTGCGAGCCAATCGGGCCGCGCTCCGCTGGCAGAGGCCCCACCCCCCCTCCGCCCCCTTTTCCAAAACATTGGCTGTTCTCTCGTCGCTCGAGCAGAAACAGCTCGGTCCGTTACTTTAGTGCAACTAGTCGGTTAAAAAACACTTAATTAAACCAGTTAAATCCGACTTTTAACGTCATTTACTGATTTCATAATAGTTTTGGATATTCAGAAGTTGTATTTGACTATTTTTGACTCCTTTTTTTGGCGTTGAAAGAAGTTTTTTCTTCGGAGAAGAAAAAAGGGGGAGTTTTTCTTTTTCAGAGGGTTCCATGCGTGTGAGTATGCAGCTCGTTTGCAGTGGTGTAAAGTAACTAAGTACATTTACTCAAGTACATTTTTATTTAGGTATTTGTTTACTTTACTGGAGTATTTCCAATTTTAAGTACTTTTACTTCCTGCTCCGCTAGAGGCAAATATTGTACTTTTACTCCACTACAAGTATTTGAAAAGTTCAGTTACTAGTTACTTTTCAGATATTAATTATTACATTATAAAACATACATTAACCACTTTAGCCCTATTTTATACCTAGGCTATTTTCAAACATTTCAGTACTTTTACTTTTGGTACTTAGTACATTTTGATTCCAATACTTGTGTACATTTACTCAAGTACATTTTCAATTCCAGACTGTTTACTTTTACATTGCAGTATTGATACTTTTACTTAAGTAAGAAATGTGTGTACTTTTTCCCACCACTGGTATGCAGCTCGTTTCGTGATTCGTCGCGAAGCGGTGTCGCGCGCCTCGAAAAGCGCCGACCTACAAGCTCACAGGGCGTGGCGTCCGGGACGCGCTGTGAGCTTGTAGATCTGCTGTTTTCAAGGCAGCTGACTTGATGCCACTCTACCGCTGGGTATCGCTGTTCCAGACTGAACCTCTAGCCACTCCCACTGTTAGCTGGAGCTAATTAATTGATTAATTATAATTTAAATATAATATGTATTACTATTTATATAATTTAAATATAATATATATTATTTATTATTATTTATATAATGTATATTATGTATTATTATTTATATAATTTAAATATAATATATCATATCATTTAAATGAATTAATTATACTTATTAATTAATTAAGCAGGTTCACACAACCAGCTGGTGTTATTATTACTTTACTTTTTATCAGTGGGTGGAAGAAGTACTCAGATGTTTAACTTGAGTTAAAGTAGCAATACCACAATATCAAAAAAACACTCTGTTACAATTAAAAGGCCTGTGTTCGAAATGTTACTTGAGTACAAACGTATTGGTATCAAAATATACTTAAAGTACCAAAAATAAAAGTTAAAATGTTTGAAAATAGCCTAGGTATAAAATATGGATAACGTGGTTAATGTATGTTTTATAATGTAATAATTTATATCTGCAAAGTAACTAGTAACTCAAGTTTTCAAATAATTATAGTGGAGTAAAAGTACAATATTTGCCTCCGAGATGTAGTGGAGTAGAAATAAAAGTATTGAAAATAGGAAATGCTCCACTAAAGTAAGGGTTAGGGTTAGGGTTAGGGTTAGGGTTAGGGTACAGTACTTGAGTAAATGTACTTAGTTACTTTACACCACATATTTTTATATTACATATATTATTTTACTTTATATCTATCAAGTACCAAAAGTAAAAGTACTCATTATGCAGAAGGTCCCATTTCACAGGTTTCAAATGTATAAAATGCATACAAATAAAATGTATACAAATCTTTTGAAAATAGCAGATCTACAAGCTTATAGCTCGGCACCGAGTGCTGCGCTATGAGTTTGTAGATCTGCAATTTTTTGAGAATTGGTGACAATTTGTGCAAATCTTTCAATTTGTATCTTTTTTAAAGCGAACATTTGTAAAATATTTTGTTCCAGAAGCAAAGATTTGAGTTACAAATGTTCGCTTTAAAAATATATATATTCAAAGATGTGCACACATTGTCATGATTTTTCAAAAATAGCAGCTCTACAAGCTCATATGAGCTTGTTGATCTGCTATTTTTGAATAGCCAAAGAAATCTTAAGATGACACGGATGTGTTCCCGGATTGAAAGGGTTAACTGACTATGCTGGGGACCCCCCCCCTCCTAACCACTGATCTAAAGAAGCAAATAGGAAGTCTACATTTATGCAAATGGTGTTTGTGACATGTTTAACTTATGCAACACATCATGTGAGTTGAGCCATATGTTGGGCCAGTGTCTTTACTGTAAATCCATCAGGTTGTTTTGACCCATTTAGTCCGGGGAAGAATCTGTGTCATTTTTAGATTTCTTTGGCTATTAAAAAATAGCAGATATAAAAGCTCATAGCTTGGAGATCTGTTATTTTATTTTTTTATTGTGAAAATATGTGCAAATCTTTTAATATATATATATATATATATATATATATATATATATATATATATATATATATATATATACACACACACATTTCTAACTCAAATCTTCGCTTCTGGGGGTCCCTAGAACACAATACTTTCAGATGGGGGTTCATGGCCAAATACATATAATTTTGGGGGTCCTTGACATCAAAAAGTTTATATATATATGGCAACATACGTTTTTTCAAAAAGAAGAAGTTAGGATTTAGAAGACATTTGTAGAATCCCCCAGAAGCAAATATTTGAGTTACAAATGTTCACTTTAAAAGTATATATCTTCAAAGATTTGCACAAATGTTCACTATAAAAAAAAAGAAATAGCCGATCTACAAGCTCTTAGCGCGGCACTCGGCGCCGCGTTATGAGCTTGTAGATCTGCAATTTTTTGAATAGCCAAAGAAATCTAAAATGACACAGATGCGTTCCAGGTCTAAAAGGGTGAAGTCACTCGTTTTATTGTATGATGCTGAGTATGTATGTTGTTTGACTTAGCAAAGTTAATAGTCGTAATTTATGTATCAATTCCACTCATATTTGCAGTTCCTTACCTTAATAACTTACTATTCAAACATTTTGGAGAAAAAAAATCCAAAGATTTTCGCCTATAATTACATGTGAATAGCAGTGGTGGAAAGCAGTCAAGTACCATACTTAAGTGCAATTTTGTGGTACTTCTTTTTTTTACTTGAGCATTTCCATTTTTTTCATACGTTAACCCATTAAGACCTGAGGCGATTCTAAAAAAAAATCGAAATCCTAACAGTTTTTGGAAAAAAATCTAAAACATATTTTTTCAAGATTTTTCAAAAATAGCAGATCTACAAGCTCATTGCGCGGCACTCGGTGCCGCGCTATGAGCTTGTAGATCTGCTATTTTTGAATAGCCAAAGAAATCTGAAGTGACACAAATGCGTTCCAGGTCTTACTCAAATATTGTACTTTTTACACTACAATTTGACAGCTTTAGTTACCTGTTGCTACAGTGACAGAGTATGTTCATATTGTGGCATTGCTACTTTTACTTAAAGGAGTAGTTCACCCAAAAAATGACATATTTTCTGTCAATTGCACACCCCACGAAGCCTTGCATTCATGGATTTGTTTAGTTTTTTGTCGCATTCCTAAGACAATAATTTCACGGCCGGGTGTATTTCCGGTAGGAGACACAAAGAGTCTACTTAGTGTCTCCTACCGGATACATTAGCATCTTTCCGCCGGTAATGAAATTATTGTCTTAGGAATACGAGAAAAATTAAAAATAAATCCATGAATTCAAGACTTCACAGGGTGTGCAATTGATAGAAAATAAGTAATTTTTTGGGTGAACTACTCCTTTAAGCAAAACAATTGAGTACTTCTTCCACCACTGCAGAATGAGGATGCCAGGGTGAAAGTGCTTTAAACATGTATGTGGCTCACTGAGGTAGAGCGACCGCCCGAGAAACGGAAGGTTCCTGGTTCCATCCAAAAATAGCAAAATAATTGCGATTATCTCTAATCTTTTAGACAATTATGTCATTATTATGATAGGCCTAGTTGGTGTGTGTGTGTGTGTGTGTGTGTGTGTGTGTGTGTGTGTGTGTGTGTGTGTGTGTGTGAATGTAATGCACATTGCAAAGCGCTTTGGATAAAGGCCCTATACAAACGCATCATTTACCATTATGTGTTTTTTTGCAGTGGTGTAAAGTAACTAAGTACATTTACTCAAGTACTGTACCTAAGTACATCTTTGAGGAATTTTTACTTTACTGGAGTATTTCCCATTTTCAGTACTTTTACTTCTACTCCACTACATCTCAGGGGCAAATATTGTACTTTTACTCCACTACAATTATTTGACAGCTTTAGTTACTCGTTACTTTGCAGATTTCGGTTATTATCACAAAACATACATTAACCACTTCAGCGCTATATACATTTCCGCCATTTGAAAATAGCCGATCTACAAGCTCACAATGCGTCGCAGTGTGAGCTTGTAGATCGGCTATTTTCAAAAGATGTTTATCCATTTTGAACTTGTGAAACGGGACATTCTGCACAACGAGCACTTTTACTTTTGGTACTCTTAATTATATGTTGATGCCAATACCTTTGTACCTTTACTCAAGCAAATTTTGATTACCGGACTCTTACTTGTAACCGAGCATTTCTACACTGCAGTATTGATACTTTTACTTAAGTAAAAAAGAGTAATGTTTTTTCCACCACCGTTTTTTTGACAGTGTTATTAATGCAATGTGTAACAAACGGCATGCTTTCTGCCTGTCATCTCTCGCAGGTCTCACACGGCTCCGGGCTGTGTACCGATGGACGTACGCCGCTTGAAGCGACAACAACACAACAGGACTGAGAAGATTCTGCAGACCGCGTACGAAAATGACATAAACCCTGGAGACACGAACACGAGCTAAAGACATTCGTTTTTCCTCCAAAAACACTCCGCTTGAAGTCTACGATTCCGTCGGCAAAGCGGCGCAACTTCCGATGTGAACCTTCGGGACTCCTTAGTCCATATAGTCACAGGATACCGACACGTAAGTAACGCCAGTGGTGGAAAAAAGTCTGGTGTTAAAAATGTACCTGAGTAAAAGTACACAAGTATTGGTATCAAAATGTACTTAAAGTACCAAGAGTAAAAGTACTGAAATGTTTGAAAATAGCAGATCTACAAGCTTTAAAGCTTTACGGTTTAAAATAAGGCTAAAGTGGTTAATCTATGTTTTATAATGTAATAATTTATATCTGCAAAGTAACTAGAAACTAACATTTTCAATAACTGTAGTGGAGTAAAAGTACAATATTTGCCGCTGAGATGTAGTTGAGTAGAAGTAAAAGTGCTGAAAATTGGAAATACTCCAGTAAAGTAAATCAAAATTGTACTTAAGTACGGTACTTAAGTAAATGTTTTAAAAAAAAGTAGTTACTTTACACCTCTGAGTAACGCCGGCTGGTCGAACGCCTTTTCTTCTCCCAAAGGAAACGCCTCGACGTTAAAGTCATCAAAATGAGCGCCGAAGGATACCAATACAGGGCGCTGTACGACTACAAGAAGGAGCGCGAGGAGGACATCGACCTCCGCGTGGGGGACATCCTGACGGTCGGCAAGGGCGCCCTGGTGGCGCTGGGCTACGGCGACTCGGGCCTCGAGGAGCGGCCCGAGGACATCGGGTGGCTGCCCGGCTTCAACGAGAGCACCCAGGAGAAGGGGGACTTCCCCGGGACGTACGTGGAGTACATAGGGAAGAAGTGGCTCAGTCCCCCGACGCCCAAACCGAGACCCCTCAGGCCCTTGCCCGTGGCACCGGGCGGCTCGTCCAGGGCCGAGACGGACTCCGACTCCGAACAAGGTGAGTTGAATGGTTGAAAGTGATTAACTTTAATTTGTTCTTTCAAATGGACGTCAATCGACATATCCTAAGCTCAGTGGTTCTCAACGGGTTTGGTCTGGGGATAAGGGTCCAGTTCATGCATGGGCAACTGGCGGCCCGGGGGCCACATGCGGCCCCCACCTTCACTTAATACGTCCCATCAGGTTAATATGGGAATACTGATATATTATTGATTTCAGCTGTTACAATTGCAAACATGCAAACATGACCCGCTTTAATTACTTCAGTCTATATTGTAAATTAATGACTAGTGTTACAATATTATTGTCTTTTTTATGTCCAATGTATTTAGTTCATAAAGTTAACATGAGTGTAACTAAATGCATTTGAAATGAAATAAAAATTTTACTTTTCAGGATTCCAATTAAAAAATAGCACAAAAAAATATCTGGATTCCGATAAAATAAATCTGCGATGTGTTTTGAGCTTGTAGATCTGCTATTTTTGCTACTTTTGTGTGACATAGAATGGCGAAGAACGGCATTCATTTACGGAAAAAGTTAAAATACGAAGATAAGAGTGTCTGCCCAACAGAATATGCAATGTGGCCCCCTGGAGTGAGTGTGGAAACATAGTGGCCCTCTCCATCATCAAAGTTGCCCACCCCTGGTCCAGTTGGTCCCTTATAAGGGGATAAGGGTCCAGTTGGACCCCTATCGGGTCTATAACTCGCTCTCGGGTCTATAACGCTACAAATGGAACCAAATTTAGTCCTAGGGGTTTGTAATTCGGAGAGTAAACCAAATGGACCCATTTGGTTGCATTTGTACACTCTCATAGGTATCACTGATGATTTCACCGTGTTAGTTTGGGGTCTCAGTGATTAGAAAAATGGCATCTAATGGGGGTTCGTGGCCTTATTCATATCAAACCGGGCGTCCTTGAAATGGAAAAAGGTTGAGATTCACAGTTCTAACTGCTTCACCTTCCAGGTAAAGATTTGATACCCTGGAAGAATCATTGTCAGTTGCTTTCTGTTAGAACACTGCATATAACATAATTATCATATACTAATTATTAAGTGTGTGTGAAACTCCAACCTGGTTAAAGGAGTAGTTCACCCAAAAAACGACTTATTTCCGATCAATTACACACCTCAAGAAGCCTTGAATTCAAGGAATTTGTTTTTGTTTTTATCGCATTCCTGAACCAATAATTTGATAACCGGCGGTCTCTCCGGTACGAGACACAAAGAGCCTCCTTTGTGTCTCCTACCGGATGCATAAGCATCTTTATTATTATCATCAAATTATTGGCTCAGGAATGTGACAAAAACAAAAAAATCTCCATGAATTCAATGCTTCATGGGGTGTGTAATTGGTAGAGAATGAGTCATTTTTTGGGTGAACTACTAATGTATTTGCCTCTCGATTCAGGACACGTGTCAACCACATGAACAGCGCTCCCCAGAAGTTTGCCTATTATGACTCATAACAAGGCGAATATTCTGTGAAAATAGCAGGCTAGTATTTGGTGAAGTCATATTCGTTTCAATGTTGAAAAAATGTCATACTTTTTCAAATCTATTCCATAAAATAGAGGAAATAGCAAATCTAGATCGGCTATTTCCACAATTTAAAAAAATATACTGACAGTATAAAATAAGTAGACGTTTCTTTATATATTCAAGTTATTTGTCATATCTGCCCTGTGCAATGTGACATGTAATTCTTACTCATAATGTTCTGGTGTCGTTAATCGCTAATCACGATTTATTTAATAACAATAAAGCTTTATTTGAGTAGTAGCACCTTTCAAAACAAAGTGCTTTGCAGAGAATCAAAACACATCACACAACAAGAAATAGAGCAGAAACATGACACAGCAAATGCAGTTGGACATCAAAACGTTCGGGGAATAATGGCAGCTTTATAAAAGTGAGGTGTTTTTTTGTGTGACGCAACCCCTCTTCCTCTTAACCCATTAAAACCTGAGGCCGATTCTACAAAATGTCCTCTAAATCAGTTGTTTTTGCTATATCAGTGGTTCTCAAACGTTTTCATGTCAAGGACCCCCAAAATGATTATGTATTTGACCGCGGACCCCCATCTCAAAATATCTCGTTCCAGGGACCCCCAGAAGCAAAGATTTGAGTTACAATTTGATTTGAGTTACGCTCTAAAAATATACATATTCAAAGATTTCCACACATTTTTCAAAAAATAGCAGATCTACAAGCTCGTAGCGCTGCACTTTACGAGCTTGTAGATCTGCTATTTTTGAATAGCCAAAGATTTTTTTTTTTAAATGACGCAGATGCGTTCCCGGTCTTAATGGGTTAAAACCTTGAGGTTCAACTATAGCCTGTCAGCCATATGCACATTATGCTTCTTACTGTTCAAGTTCTCACAGAGGCAGGATGTATGGTTTCTAACCACTTCCACACTCACTCGTCTTTACTCAACCTTAGTTTCAAACTGCCCAGAGCTTTCAACATAGTTAGCCTATGGCAAACTCATTCAGTGACTCATGCTAAAGTATGGACTGTTTTAACTACTACATTAGCCTATCCTTCGTTCAGTGGTTCTCAATGTGGGGGTCCGTGAAGGGCTTCCAGGGGGTCCCCAAGAATGAGTTAATTTAGTAAGTAATTTAGTTGACACCACTTAATCCTACTTAATACTTTGGCTATTCAAAAACAGACCATCTACAAGCTCATTGTGAGCTTGTAGATCGGCTATTTTTTTGAATTTCTTCTTAGGCATTTAAGGCAAATCTTTTCTTCTGGGGGTCCCTGCCTGGCACAACATATTTTCAGATGGCGGTCCGCGGCCAAATAGATCTTAATTTGGGGGTCCTTGACATGAAAAAAAATTGAGAACCACTATACAGACTTATACATGGGCCCCTCCTTTTCCCCCTCTACACCAAATATCTTCACCGAAAATAGCTGATTTACAAGCTTGTGGTGAGCTTGTAGATGTACACTGTTTTTGCCAATGCTGGCCCCAGGATAGGGATGCTATGGTTCAACTGGTTAAAAAGGACACATAGGTTCATATTAGAAAGCTGACAGTTGGCCACAAAGAAAGGGGAAATGGGGCCAAGTTCTTCACACTGCAATAAATAACGGCTACTTTGACAACACTTTAAAAGTTATGATGTGCTTTAGGAAGCCTACGAATACTTAATACAAAAAATACAGTCATGTAATTCAATACCTTGTGTTAGGTAGTTGTTGCATCTAACAGCAGTTAATCATATGAAGCTATACTCCCTTTTAATCTGTTGTAAGTGCATGCATTTCTTTCCTATTATATGAAGCATTATTCATTCAGACTTTGCACTTGGGCTGGGCATGAAAATAGCGTGTCCATATTTGCAGATGTTTGAAGTTTTCTGTAGATGAATCAACTTCATTTCTTTGATGATCATCGTGACTAAGTGCGCTTAACCCATTAAGACCTGAGGCCGATTCGACACATGCCTTCTAAATCCGTAGTTCCCGCACTTTCAAGATTCTTCAAAAATGTTCAACAATAGCTGTGAGCTTGTACATCTGCTATTTTTGAATAGCCAACGCGAAAATCTAAAATGACAGAGATGCTTTCCCGGTTTTAACACATTGACCGCCAGAGGTTAATCTCATAATGTACTCACCAGTGCCAACGTTTTATTGTTGTTTTTTGTTTTTTTCACGTCGCCATAGACGTCGTTAAAATCCTTAAGATTGATCTGTGCACTGTTTGTAAACATCGCGGACATCTCCCTGTGTCTACCAGTCCAAACCACGTGTCAAACGGGGCATCCATTGTTGAGTTAGAACGGTTTATGTTAAACAGTGATCAGCGAGGAGAAAAACTACAATCGAAGAAAATGGCGTTTCAGTGTAGACTTTAGAATGGGAGCCGGCGTGATCGTCAAAACCGGATCCCAAATAATTCTGTTTCCGGTGGTGTTACAATGAAATGTGCCGTACCGGAAAATTGAAAAAAAAAAAAAATTCGAAAAAAAGGAAAAAGCACCACAGCCCGTAGGCTACGGTATCGGCGGTTAAGCGTTGGATTTAACGGCCCGTAGAACTACGGGCCCGGCGGTCAATGTGTTAATGGGTAAAGGACAAGTGTAACTAACGTTTATTTTATTCTTTCCATTATTCAAATGTATTTTCCTCTCTATTTATCATTTTCGTATACTTGACTAAACTAGTCATTGGGCTCTTGGTGACTGCATGTTGTGTCAGTTGAGTATTACAATTTCTTTCCCCAATAGATGTTATTGTTCTGCAAATCGCTGTCGTTGCAAAATCTTCCCGGACCCGTTAGCCGCATGCATACTTCTCAGATTCCAATGAGCCCATAAAGTATAAAGGTCCATTCACACCAACCACGACAACGATGACAATAACTATACCTATGTCTTTTTTTTAATGGTTCTAACTCATACATGGGCAACTGGCAGCCCGGGGGCCACGTGGCCCCCCACCTTCACTTAGTAAGGCCCCCACGTTAATATCGGAATATTATATTCAGATTATGTACAGATTTCAGCTGTTCCAATTCCAAACATGCAAACATGACCCGCTTTAATTAATTCAGTCTATATTAGTAGCTTAATGACTAGTATTAATATTCTATCGTCTTTTTTATGTATTGTATTTAAGTTCATAAAGTTCATAAAGTTCGAAATGCATTTGAAATTAAATTTAAAAAAATCTTTTCAGAATTCCAATTCAAAAATAGTAAAAAATAATATTCAGGATTCCAATTAAAACATAGCAAAAATAGCAGATCTACAAGCTATTTTTCAAAACGCGTCGCGCTGCGACGCGTTTTGAGCTTGTAGATCGGCTATTTTTGCTACTTTTGTGTGACAAAGAATGGAGAAGTGCGGCATTCATTTACGAAAAAAGTTCAAATACAGAGATAAGAGGTGTCTGCCTGACAGTATATGCAATGTGGCCCTCTGGAGTGAGTGTGGAAATATAGTGGTCCCTCTCCATCATCAAAGTTGCCCATCCCTGTTCTAACTCAAATGGGTGGCAGCACCCCACACCACGACAACTACAACTATGATTTTATGAACGATGGAAGAATTGACGGTCATTCAAAATCTACCTGACATCTGGGATGCAATCGGTCACTCCCCCTCGGAAGGTTGTGTTATTAAAGGGATATTTCACTTTCAAAAAAACTTTTGGTCATTTTATCGTCTACTCAGGCCTTTGTGAGCCCCCCAGACAGTTTTTAAGTTGCTCGACTCAGTATTTAGACATTTGATATTCATTTTATCAGACACGCCCCCTTCCTATACAAACCTATTGTAACTTCAAACTTCAATTTAACCATGTTAGATTCATCAAAAACACCCGTTGTTGGTTCTGGTGACTCACCCTGCCCCCCTAATGCGCGAGGGGGCCGTGTTTTTTCAATTACTTTTTTCATTTATTTTAAATATTTTTTTGGAAAAAAAAACAAATAAAATACAATAAAAAGATTAAATAAAATAAATGAAAAAAATAATTGGAAAAACACGGCCCCCTCACGCATTAGGAGGGCAGGGTGAGTCACCAGAACCAAGGACGGGTGTTTTCGACGAATCTAACATGGTTAAAATGGAGTTTGAAGTTACAATGGGTTTGTATAGGAAGGGGGCGTGTCTGATAAAATGAATATCAAATACCTAAATACTGAATCGAGCAACTTAAAAACTGTCTGGGGGGCTCACAAAGGCCTGAGTAGATGATAAAATGACCAAAAGTTTTTTTGAATGTGAAATATCCCTTTAAAGGAGAATTTCGCCCCTAGGCGTTTCCTTGCCTTTATTTGAGGTCGTTATCTCATCATAAGTGTGGTCCGGGACCCCCGGTTCATAACGAGCGGTGTTATGGTTCAGAACGGGAGTTTTTAGTTCTTGGCTAAATCCGGATATTTCTGTCGCTCGAAAATAGTTTGTTCTTGTATATATCTGTAGTGTGTGGTCCGTCTGATGTCGGTGCAATTCTTTTCTGTTGTTAAGCTGTGACGTATGCGCCCCGTCAGAACAACTTCCGGGTCCAAGTGTGGCAAACATTGTGCGTTGCGAGGCGTTATGAGTTTGTAGATCTGCTATTTTCACAATATGTGTGGAACTGAGTCAAACTAAATGTAATGCCTCAACTCCTACATTTCAAGTGTTGTCAGGGTGTGTGTGGGGGGGTGGTCCCCAGTTCAAATATGATTATTTTGGGGGGTCACAGCCTGAAAAGATTGAGAACCACTGCTCTAGCCTGCAGTGTGCCAGTGACACCTGGAACTAACTAATTAGCTGTACTTGTGGGTGTTATGTACCGAAAATAGCAGCTGCAACCTGCTTTGAGCTTGTAGATCGGCTATTTCTGGTCCTCAACATTTATGTAACAAGTATAAATCAGGCATTATGTTACTAGCATGCACACCTAGTAGTTAGTTACTGCTAAACAAGAATTCCACTCAGAATGACTTTAGATTCTGTATTCAGGTGACCATTTAAATAGATAATAATCTGATTTCATGAAAGAAGACCACTCGCTTGCAAACTTTCACTTTCTGAATTGTATTTAGCATCGCTTGTTTTTATTGTATATTTTTTACATGCATATCGATGTTGGGGTCCTTTTGACATGAGAATGTCTGAGAAACCCCATGTTCTGGATGTCCACGAATGTAACGTACATTATTTATTTCCATTATTTACTTCGAAATCAGAATGAGCCTGGACGCCATATAGTTGTTTTCCCATGGTACCGTGCATGTCCTTAAATCTCTTATCTCACATTAAATCACGGCTCCGGTTGCCAGGTTTCCAGTTGCTTTGCCCTTTTGTGGTGCGATTGTGAAATTCTTTGCATGGGACACGCTGTTTGTGTGACTGAAGAGGTGGGGGGGTGGCGGGATAGGGGGCAGGGGGGGTGTGTGTGTGTGTGTGTGTGTGTGTGTGGGGGGGGGGGTGCTGAAAGGCTGTTGGGAGCTTGAGTGGCAGCAGTGCTAAGATCTGATCCAGTGTGAATATGGCACCAGGAGAAGAAAAGTCCCATGTGTCTCCCAGGCTGTGAGAGAGAGAGAGAGGGGCCCGGGGCTGTGAGCCCCTGTGCTTGCTAAAGGTCCTATGTGAGCCCCTGTGCTTGCTAAAGGCCCTATGTGGGCCCCTGTGCTTGCCAAAGGCCCTATGTGGGCCCCTCTGCTTGCTAAAGGCATTGTGTTGGCCCCTGTGCTTGCTGAAGACCCTGTGTGGGTAGGCCTGTCACAATAACAATCGTCTAATCGCAATTACTTTAGCATAATCGTCACAATCGCCATAATAGTATCCATGTTGGAAATTTCCAGAAATAATGGAAAGTAGCCAAGCTCACAACGCGTTGCGATGAGACGCAACGACGCAACGTAATCGCAGTTATTTGTGTGACAATGAATTGTCAGGTAAAATGCCATGATCGTGACAGCCCTACGTGTGGGCCCCTGTGCTTGCTAAAGGCCCTATGTGGGCCCCTGTGCTTGCTAAAGGCCCTATGTGGGCCCCTGTGCTTGCTAAAGGCCCTATGTGAGCCCCTGTGCTTGCTAAAGGCCCTATGTGAGCCCCTGTGCTTGCTAAAGGCCCTATGTGTGGGCCCCTGTGCTCGCTAAAGACCTAGAAGGCTAGATACTCCTGGTCAAGTATTACTCAACTACAAGTAGAAGTTGTAAAAAAAAAATTCAAGCAAACTCTCAAGCAAATTCAAAAACAGCAAAGGTAGCAGATCCACAAGCTCAAACCGCATCGCGGCGCCTTTCGCACTCGTGGATCTACTACTTTAGATGCTCTTTGTGTGACACTGTAGTACGATCAAGTAGGGCGTTAATTTATGAACTCCAAAAGTTAAAATATGGAGATAAGAGGTTTTTACCCGACAGCAACAAAATGCCTAAATAAAGTACAGATACTAAAGGTACTTCCTTGCACCAATGCAACTAGTCGCAACTCCTTGCAACAAAACAGTTTTAAGGTCAACCGCACCAATGCAACTCCTTTCAACTGCCATTAGGGATAATGGTTGCAAGTAGTTGCATGTTGCAAGGAGTTGCAGGGAGTTGCATGTTGCAAGTAGTTGCATGTTGCAAGGAGTTGCAAGTAGTTGCATGTTGCAATTAGTTGCATGTTGCAAGGAGTTGCATGTTGCAAGGAATTGCATGTTACAAGTAGTTGCAAGTAGTTGCATGTTGCAAGTAGTTGCATGTTGCAAGGAGTTGCACGTAGTTGCATGTTGCAAGTAGTTGCATGTTGCAAGTAGTTGCATGTTACAAGTAGTTGCAAGTAGTTGCATGTTGCAAGTAGTTGCATGTTGCAAGTAGTTGCATGTTGCAAGGAGTTGCAAGTAGTTGCATGTTGCAAGGAGTTGCATGTTGCAAGGAGTTGCACGTAGTTGCATGTTGCAAGTAGTTGCATGTTGCAAGTAGTTGCAAGTAGTTGCATGTTGCAAGTAGTTGCATGTTGCAAGTAGTTGCATGTTGCAAGGAGTTGCAAGTAGTTGCATGTTGCAAGGAGTTGCATGTTGCAAGGAGTTGCATGTTGCAAGGAGTTGCAACTAGTTGCATGTTGCAAGGAGTTGCATGTTGCAAGGAGTTGCATATTGCAAGGAGTTGCATGTTGCAAGGAGTTGCATGGCAAATCGTATGGAGTGGGCTTTACTGTCCACCACTTGCAGGCATTCAGGGGCTGAACGCTCTGGGATGAAGACTGCCTGTTCTTCTTGCTTCCACAGAGTTTGTGATTTATTGCCGACCACGGAGGGATCTCGATCCCTTCCTCCCACTCTTGAGCGTTCTTCTCCCTCTCCTCCCCTTCTTCCGCTTTTTTTTTCTTTTTGTAAAAAAATGTTTTGATACTGTTCATTCCCTTGGCAGGGGGAAAGAGTCAGAGTTAGAGGTTTTGGAAAGGGGCCTCTTCTTTGCACTGAGCCACAGGAGGTTTAGGCAGCGTTGCCATGTCTGCTTATTATAAGCGATTTCTTTGGGGCTTGTTTTTTTCTGTAAAGTTGCTTGTAAATATTGGTAGTTGCGCAGCGGGTTGCGTTTTTATTTTTGTGGAAGACCAGTGGTTCTCAAACATTTTCAT
This sequence comes from Gymnoscopelus braueri, assembly GCF_963280865.1. Classification (NCBI taxonomy): domain Eukaryota; kingdom Metazoa; phylum Chordata; class Actinopteri; order Myctophiformes; family Myctophidae; genus Gymnoscopelus; species Gymnoscopelus braueri. The sequence goes on along the minus strand of NC_137624.1, from coordinate 3,548,114 downwards.
GTCAAGGTCGGACCCCCAAATCAATATGTATTTGTCCCCGGACCCCTATCTGAATCATTTTGGTGCCAGGGGCCCCGCACCAGATTTGTGTCAGAAATATTCCACATTAAGTTTTTTTCCCCCGAAAATAGACGATCTACAAGCTCACAACGCATCGCATCGCAACCCATCGTGAGCTTGTAGATCTGCTATTTTCGAATAGCCGATGTAATGTAGGCTTAAAGTGCTCATGCGGCCTAGTCACTTCTTTTGGGTTTGTTTTCATAGACCCGGTCGCTTATTCATCTCGCAGGATCTGGCAACACTGGGTTTAGGCCCCCACACCAGAGCAGCAGATGGAGAGAGAGAGGGGGAGAGAGGGAAAGAGGGAGAGAGGGAGAGAGAAAGTATCCCACACTCCCAGGCAGCTCTAAGCCTTTTTCAAACAGCAGTGTAGCTCCGCTCCTTGCCTGGGCCTCTTTGCTCCCTGTCAAGTATTACATGTGCTCGTTTGGTGAACTTGGAAGCCTACGTTTGAGCTTCCAGCAGTGGTGGAAAGTAACTAAGTACATTTACTTAAGTACTGTACTTAAGTACAATTTTGAGGTATTTGTACTTTACTTGAGTATTTACAATTTCCAATGCTTTTACTTCTACTCCACTACATCTCAGAGGAAAATGTTGTACTTTTACTCCACTACAATTATTTGAACTTTAGTTACTAGTTACTTTTCAGATATAAATGATGATATTATGAAACATACATTAACCACTTCAGCCCTATTTTATCCCTAGGCTATTTGAAAATAGCCGATCTACAAGCTCACAACGCGTCGCATCGCGACGCGTTGTGAGCTTGTAGATCTGCTATTTTCAAACATCCTAGTACTTTTACTTTTGGTACTTTAAGTATATTTTGATGCCAATACCTTTTTTACTTTTACTCAAGTAACATTTTGAACACAGGCCTACTTGTAACAGAGTATTTCTGCATTGTAGTATTGCTACTTTTACTTAAGTAAAATATCTGAGTACTTTTTTCACCACTGCGTGGCCGCGGGACAACTATTCCACAATGTCCGAACGCTATATAGAGTCTGGAACGGCAACCTCCCGAAAGCTGAGAAAGGATCAAGCCGTCATCTGTTCGTCATCTCCGTTTACGGAAATGTATTTTAAAATATCTTTTGCATTTTATTTCGATTATTTCGATTTTTAGACAAATTTTAGGACAAATTTGGAAGAGGAGAGGAGGCGTCACATCCGCTTTTTACCCTCGGATCATTTTCAGAGCTTCCGTGCTCCAGACTGTAAGACGGAAGCCTTTGAAAATAGTGGGAGGCAATAGTCTGGCTGGCGAGACTACAGTAGCGCTGAACAATTAACCGCAAATACATCGAAACCTATGTTTAGAACCAATAACCGACTTAATCTTGCTTGTGTGGGTTAATCGAATAATCGGGGTGCAAGTTTAGAAAATATATATATATATATCAACAAATTGACAGAAAATTCTAATATATTTTTCATAATTGACTGAATTAATTATTCTGAATAACCACTCTACGCTGTATTATACTTTGTTGTGTCGTACAAAAATTGTGAAAATAGACGATCTACAAGCTCACAACGCGTCACATCGTTACTGTTTTCCATATCATTTATCTATAAATAGTGGTTTTGTAATCAAGGCAAAAGTTTGAAATGATATTGATCTGAAGTCATGTGGCCCAGTCTGAGCCCTTTCCAAACAGCAGTGTCACTGCTCCTTGATCTTTTCTCCGTGTCAAGTATTACAAGTTTCCTAGTTTGAGCCTCCATTCACTTTGTGTGTGAAACAGAAATAGTTTTCGCTCCGCACCCAAAACCTCTCTGCAGAAAATAGACAATATTTATTTTTTGCCGAACGTTGGCCCCCCAAATATGGACGCTAGGGTTCATGTGATCATAAGTGAAGGTGCTTGCTTAGCAGAGCTGACTAGCCGAAAGACAGACATGTACGCAAGCAGACAGACTTGCGCAGGGGTCTTCAACGTTTTTCAGGCCAAGGACCCCTTAGCTGAGAGAGAGAGATGAAGCAGGGACCCCCACTACATATTGGATTCATGTTAAATATGTGTTTAACAACTTAAACTTGACCTTTTGGTTCGGTATCGGTACTTGGTCTGCTCTCTTTTCCCTCTATAGGGGTGGGCAACTTTGATGATGGAGAGGGCCACTATATTTCCACACTCACTCCAGAGGGCCACATTTCATATACTGTCGGGCAGACACCTCTTATCTCCGTATTTTGACTTTTTTCGTAATTAATGCCGTACTTCGCCACACAAAAGTTGCAAAAATAGCCGATCTACAAGCCGATCTAAACGCGCCGCAGTGCGATGCGTTTAGATATTAACGTGCAGGCCTTATTAAGTGAAGGTGGGGGCCACATGTGGCCCCCGGGCCGCCAGTTGCCCATATATGCTCTAGACCATACATCTTTGCCGAAAATAGCACATTTTTATCAATGCTTATTGGCTGGAAATGTTCCTTTGTCTGCTCTGTGTTAAAGACAGCCGTTACTCCTGGTCGGTGTTTACTGCATAGTCTATATTTTCTCTTCACCTGCCAACAGCTATTCTCAGAGAGAATTCTTCCAAATGGTGCAGAGCAGCGTTGCCAGGTCTGCTTATTTTAAGCAACTTTGGGCTTGCTTTTCTGTAAAGGCGCTTGTAAATATTGCTAGTTGCGGGTTAGGTTTTTTGGGGGCTTTCTAAACTATAGTTGCTTATATGGGCTTGCTGTCTGATGTTGTTTAAAGCAGTTATTCGCAAACATTTTCATTTCATGGAACCCCCACATGTATTTGTATGTATTTGGCCACAGACCCCCATCTGAAAAGATTTTGCGCCAGGGACCCCCATACAAATTTGGGTTGTAAAAACGTTACACATTTTTCGCATTTCTTCCAAGATATTTGTTGAAAATGGCAGATCTACAAGCTCGCAACGCGTCGCGACACGTTGTGAGCTTGTAGTGATTGACTTTGTAGTGAACTGATTTTGATGCTCTATTATTAACTCATTTTGCTGGCTACCTAGTCGCTTCTTTTGAGCTTCTTTTCTTAGACCTGTCTGCTTGTTTCTCTCTCTGGCAACACTGCTGGTGCGGAGAGAGAGAGAGCAAGTGTGTGCATAAACAGGTTGACTGCTTCACATGTCCCTGCAAGACTTCTTCTGCAACATGCCCAGTCATGTTGAGAGAAATATTTTTGATGCCATGCACCTCTTGGCTTTTCCCGAGGCTTGAAAAAGAATGCTTGTTGTTTGGTAGATTCTCTCCGTGCGTTCCAGGGTAACATTCTGTCATATCCTTGTTAAAAATGTAGCCACCCCCACCCCACGCATGATAATATGTAAATCTTAAGATAAGAAATTCATGGATTTAGCTACTACCTATCTCAGAGGCAAATATAGTACTTCTACTCCACTACAATTATTTGACAACTTTATAGTTACTAGTTACTTTGCAGATATAAATCATTGTATTATAAAACATACATTAACCACTTAAGCCCTATTTTATACCTAGGCTATTTGAAAATAGCCGATCTACAAGCTCACAACGCGTCGCTTCGCGACGCGTTGTGAGCTTGTAGATCTGCTATTTTCAAACATCCTAGTACTTTTACTTTTGGCACTATAAGTATATTTTGATGCCAATACCTTTGTACTTTTACTCAAGTAACATTTTGAACACAGGCCTTTTACTTGTAACAGAGTACATCTGCATTGTAGTATTGCTACTTTTAAGTAAAATATCCGAGTACTTTTTTCACCACTAGGTTATATTTTGATTTGATTGGCATCAAAAAGTATATTTTGATGCCAATACTTTTGTACTATTATTTATGTGTGTAAAGGGGCCAGGGACCCAGCAGCACTGACATGGTAAACTTTTATTATGAAGTTATGTTTTGCAGTAACGCTAGCAGGGAGGGTGGAAGGAGCTGGGAGCAGGTTATACGAGACACACTGACTCTGTGTGTGTGTGTGCGTGTGCGTGTGCGTGTGCGTGTGCGTGTGTGTGTGCGTGTGCGTGTGCACGTGCAACTGTGTGGAGAGGAGAGGAGAGCTCTGCATAGCTGGAGATTGAGATAATGTAAGCTCTCCTTTTCCTGGGCCTCTTTTTAGCTCTGAGAAGAACATCTGCTGGCTTTTAGGAAGCTGCATTGTTGCCTCCTGCTCCTCAAAGAATGCACTCTTTTCACTTTTAACCCATTAAGACCGGCAACGTATCTGTGTCATTTTTAGATTTCTTTCAAAAATAGCAGATATACAAGCTCATAGCGCGGCACCGAGTGCCGCCCGCGCTACGAGCTTGTAGATCTGCTATTTTTGGAAAATAATCGTGAAAATGTGTGCAAATCTTTGAATATATTTATATACATTTTTAACTAAAGTCTTTGCTTCTGGGGGGGTCCCTGGAACAAAATATTTTGAGATGGGGGTCCGCAACCAAATACATGGCATTTTGGGGTTCCTTGACATGAAAAAAGTTTGAGAACCACTGATATTATAGCAACATACGTTTTCTCGACATTTGTAAAATCCGAAGAAGCAAAGATTTGAGTTACAAATGTTCACTTTAAAAATATATATATATTCAAAAGATTGGCACAAATCTTCACGATTTTTCGTCTATGAGCTTAGATCTGCTATTTTTGAATAGCCCAAAGAAATCTTAAATTGACAGAGTATGCGTTACCGGTCTTAATGGGTTAATCAGAACATGTAGTGGCAAGTGGAGGGTCCTCCGACTCGACTCCTGTTTCACAAAAAAAAAAGTCCTCTCGTCTTTCTCTGCCTCTGGACCCCCAAGAGGTCAACACTTTTAATCCCTTTACCCGAGCGGATCAGATTTGGATTTGGCAGTGGTGGTAGTGGCTCACATTTTGTACTTAAGTAAGAGTAGCAATACCACAATGTAGACATACTCAGTGACAAGTAAATGTACCAGTATTGAAAATATACTTGACTGAGTAAAAGTAGAAAAGTATTGGCATCAACATATACTTAAGTGCTAAAAGTAAAAGTACTCATTATGCATTATGCATTTTCACAAGTTTCCAAATGTATAAATTCCTTTGAAAACAGCAGATCTACAAGCTCACAACGTGTCGCTTTGCGACGCGTTGTGAGCTTGTAGATGTGCTATTTTCAATTAGCCAAAGTATATGTCTGAAGTGGTTAATGTATGTTTTACAAAGAAACTAGTAACTAAAGTTTTCAAATTATTGTAGTGGAGTAAAAAGTACAATATTTGCCTGTGAGATGTAATGCAGTAGAAGTAAAAGTGAATTGAATTCCAGTTAAGTAAAAAATATCTCCAAATTGTACTTAAGTACATTACTTGAGTACATATACAGAGTTACTCTCCACCACTGGTATTTGGGGTAGTAAAAAAGAAAAGAAAACAGCATTGGGATCACGTTGATATGTAAGAAATCTATGTTGGGATTAGTCAGTTAATATCTTCAACACCCACAATCCAAATCTAATCCACTGGGATAAGGATTAGCAGTGAACTGCGGAATGAAGGCCTTATAATGCCAAACAATCACAACTAGTGTAGCCTATCCTGGGCATTTCACAATATGCGAACATTGGGTAAAAATTGTGGCGTGTTGTGAGCTCTTACATAGTCCAAAGATATTTGGTGTTGAGGGAAAAAAGGAGGGGGCCAAGTACTGGGGACCCGAAATGTCCAGGGAAGCTGTCAGAACCTTCCCTAAAACATCCGGGACAACGCTCCACACGTCCCAGACTCTTCTCCCTTCTGGCTCCCAAACTGTGGAACAAAAACTCCCCATTACAGTTTAGAACTGCAGACTCACTCACAATCTTCCACCGTAATCTGATAACTCACCGCTTCAGACTCCACCTTAGGCCGTAGCACTTGACCTAGCCTTGACCATGCAGTCTTATGCAAAGGTTAGAATGTCATTTAGATAGCATGCAATGTAGACAGATGCCTGGTTCATTTGTAGACCTGGCATCCTATGTGCAGGGGTGGGCAACTTTGATGATAGAGAGGGCCACTATATTTCCACAATCACTCCAGAGGGCCACATTGCATATACTGTCGGGCAGACACCTCTTATCGTAGTTTAACTTTATTTCCTTAAATGAATACTGTACTTTGCCATTCTATTCACACAAAAGTAGCAAACATAGCCGATCTACAAGCTCAAAACGCGTCGCAGTGCGACGCGTTTTGAGCTTGTAGATCTGCTATTTTTGCAATTTTTTTATTGGAATCCTGAATTTTCTTTTGCCATTTTTGAATTGGAATCCCGAAAAGTAATTTTTTTATTGAATTTCAAATGCATTTAGTTATACTTATGTTAACTTTATGAACTTAAATACAAATACATTGGACATAAAAAAGACAATTGTAATACTAGCCATTAAGCTACGAATATAGACTGAAGTAATTCAAGCGGGTCATGTTTGGAACTGTAACAGCTGAAATCAATAATAAATCAGTATGCTGATATTAACCTGCGGGCCGCATTAAGTGAAGGTGGGGGCCGCATGTGGTCCCCGGGCTGCCAGTTGCCCATGCATGCGCGTGTGTATGGTTTCAATGTATAGATATTATACTCTTCAAACTGATTATAGGTTCTTGGTTTACCTATGATCCTAGATTACTATTTCTATGCATTTGATGTAATCGCCTCGTGTTTACCTTGCTTACTGCATGTTGCTCTGGATTAAGAGCGTCTGCTAAATGCCTAAATTGTATAGAGTTTTAAGTGGTTGAGCAATTAAAACCTATGTACTTTGTTGTACGTCAAATAGCGAATAAAGCCGATCTATAAGCTACATCATGCTGTGAGCTTTCACATGTGCTAGTTTTGCTGAACGTTCGCCTATCATGCCCAGAAGGCTTTAATAATGCATTAATATGCACTAATGTGGTATTTCCCTACGGATGTACAGGCAGCTGTGGTCACGCGTGCATGCACGCAATCACACACACACACGCACGCAATCACACGCACACACACACACACACGCACATGCACACACACTGGAGGCTGCTACGTATATTTGTGAGAACACACGTAGTGGTGGAAAAAGTACTCAAATGTTTTACTTAAGTAAAAGTAGCAATACTGCAATATAGAAATACTCCGTTGCAAGTGGAAGTCCGGAATTCAAAATGTATACTTGAGTAAAAGTACAAAAGTATTGGCATCGAAATGTACGTAAAGTACTAAAAGTAAAAGTACTCATTATGCAGAAGGTCCCATTTCAAGTTCTCAAATGTAAAACAATCATTTGAAAATAGCAGATCTGCATTGTGAGCTTGTAGATCGCTATTTTCAAATGGCCGAAATGTTTTGTAATAATAATCAAAATCTACAAAGTAACTAGAAACTAAAGTTTTCAAATAATTGTAGCTGTAGTAAAAGTACAATATTTGCCTCTGAGATGTAGGGGAGTAGAAGTAAAAGTATTGGAAATTGGAAATACTCAAAATTGTATTTAATTACAGTATTGTAATTAAGTAATTGTACTTAGTTACTTTTCACCACTGACACAAACACACACACACACACGCACGCACACACACGCACGCACGCACGCACGCACGCACGCACGCACGCACGCACACACACACACACACACACACACACACACACACACACACACACACACACACACACACACACACACACACACACACACACACACACACACACACACACACACACACACAGAGTGCATGGTGGCCTGATTCGTAGTCATTGTGGTGATTCAGTATTGTAGTAAGTGCTGATTGCGGTGACTAGGGGGGCACAAAGCAAAACAGGACAATAAATGGATGCATGGTGAATGGAAACCCCCCCCCCCCCCTGCCCGGGTTATTATGGGCCCGTCATCACCGTGACATTTTAGTTGACGATCAATTGAACCGTTTTAATTATGTTTTTGGCACCGACCATTTTGGAACAGACTTACAATTCAGTTTGCCTTTAAGCTTTGTAAACAAACACACTCCACCAGGCATAGGGATGTGCTTTAAAGGGATAGTTCACCCCAAAAAAATTTTTTTTCCCCTATTGATTAGTCACCCCATGAATTGAATTCATGGATATTTTTTAGTTTTTGTCGCATTCCTAAACCAATAATTTGATGACCAGCGGACCGGTAGGCAGCGGTTCCGGTAGGAGACACAAAGGAGACTCTTTGTTCAAGTCTCCATGGGGTGACTGATCGATAGAAAAAAAGTCATTTTGGGGGTGAACTATCCCGTTAAGACCTGTGGCCGATTCTACAAATGCCTTCTAAATCGGTGGATCCCAAACTTTTTTGTGCCAAGGACCCCCAAAATGATATATATTTAGCCGCAGACCCCCCCATCTGAAAATGTTTTGTGCCAGGGACCCCCAGAAGAGAAGATTTGTGTAAAAAAAAAAAAACACTTTCAAGATTTTTGAAATAATATTCTCTGAGCTTGTAGATCTGATATTTTTGAGAACCACTGTTCTAAATTCGTAAGAGTTTTTTGATAAACTTATGTTGTCATATTATACATAGCTAAAATCTAAAATGACGGATGCTTTCCCGGTTTGAATGGGTTAATATCACAGATTAAGCTATTTAAACCTTTTATTTTTTCCTAAATTGTAGCTTGTTTTTGTATGTAACATAGTGCCGCTTTAAAGCTCTATTACGTATATATTTCAGTGAATAAATTTTTAATTTGTCCAATCTGTATGGTAGAGCATGTTAACCCATTAAAACCTGAGGCCCATTCTAAAAACACCTTCTAAATCCTGACCTAAGTTTTCTGAAAAACTTCAAATATTTATTCAAATTATTATTTTTTTCTCCCCTGAGCAAGCAAGCAGGCTCTATTACCTCAATGGTAAAAAAAAAAAGAAAGGAAATAAAATCAGCACTTGTGCAGGAGTAACCCGGGTTCAAATCCGGGGTAGAGCAGGAAAGTTACAACAGCTTTAATTCGGGGGGCAACAATGAAATCTATCCACATCGCAATTAGATTTCTCTTTTTTAAGCAGCCGCCAAACTATGTTGGCCCTTCACAGTTCCAGTAAAGCGTCTGGGGTTTATGGGTCTGTGTGCGTGAGAGCGAACACGTGGCTCCCATTACCCCCCATAAGATCGCCTCCAGAGACTGAAGTCTGAATTGGCAAACTCTTCTAGAGGCAGTGGTGTAAAGTAACTAAGTACATTTACTCAAGTACTGTACTTAAGTACAATTTTTAGGTACTTTTACTTTACTGGAGTATTTCCAATTGTCTATACTTTTACTTCTACTCCACTACATCTCAGAGGCAAATTTTACTCCACTACAATTATTTGAAAACTTTAGTTACTAGTTACTTTGCAGATATAAATCATTACATTATAAAACATACATTAACCACTTTAGCCCTATTTTATACCTAGGCTATTTGAAAATAGCCGATCTACAACCTCACTTGTAGATCTGCTATTTTCAAACATTTTAGTACTTTTACTTTTGGTACTTTAAGTACATTTTGATACCAATACTTTTGTAGTTTTACTCAAGGACATTTTTAATTCCGGAGATTTACTTTTAACAGAGTACTTCTACATTGCAGTATTGATACTTTTACTTAAGTAAAACATTTGAGTACTTTTTTCCACCACTGTCTAGAGGCAAAGCAATGTCTGCTAGCGGGATTAGCAAACCATGTTAGCAGTGAAGAGAGGTGAAAGAAAGAAGAGAAAGAAAAAAAACCACTGCGGTGCAGGGTCCCATAAACGAATGGGTGAGAATACGAGACAAACATAGTGTCAGGAAACAAGACGTTAGAATTATGCGGTTGGGGTAGCCAGTGGTGCAAGATTATTCACTTAAAGAAAAGTAGCAGTGCCACAATATAAAAGTGCTCTGGAGCAAGTAAAAGGCCTGTATTCAACATTTGACTTGAGTAAAAATACAAAAGGATTGGCATCGAAATATAGCCTACTTCCAGCACCAAAGTAAAAGTACTAAAATGTAAATATATAAAATACAATAAATAGAAACGTTTTTTCAAAAACAGCTGATATACATTTGGTAAAAAGAAAAAAGAAAAGAAAAAAAGTATGTTTTTTCCTCTTTGTTTTTTTGGCCTCTGGGGGTTTAGATCATTGTAGTGGAGTAAAAAGTACAATATTTGCCTCTTATATGCAGTTGAGTAGAAGTTCAAGGTATCACACAATGGAAATACTCAAGTAAAGTAAATGTACCTTCGAAATTTCCCTCGAGTACAGCACTTGAGTAAATGCACTTAAAGTTACTTTCTACCACTTGTGGAATAATAAGAGGAAGACTGTGAGTTAGAGCAGTTTTAGAGCAGTGTGTTTGTGTGTGTGTGTGTGTGCGCATCCATGTGCGTGCGTACGTGCGTGTGTATGTGTGTGTTGGAGAGGCGTAGCATTATGTAACAGGCAAACATGCCTGTTTAGCCTTTAGCTATAGGCTAAAGGGTCCTGCTGTTTACACCTGGCCTTCATATTTTGGGTATGTCATCATAGGCAAAAAAAAAACACTTTTTGAACGTGTCCAAGAATTACATATCCAAGAATAATATTTTCCTCATACGGTGAAGTATAGGGCGTAACCAGTGAAAGCCCAAATATCGCTGTTGTCGGGCAGAAAACTCTTATCTCCATATTTTTCACTTGTTGTGTTTTTGTGTACTCAAACAAGTAAAAGTCCGGAATTAAAAATGTACTTGAGTAAAAGTACAAAAGTATTGGTATTAAAATGTACTTAAAGTACCAAAAGTAAAAGTACTAAAATGTTTTGGAAATAGCTGATCTACAAGCTCACAACACGTCGCGATGCGACACGTTGTGAGCTTGTAGATCTGCTAAAAAATAGCCAATCTACAAGCTCACAACGTGTTGCATTGTTGTCAGCTTGTAGATCTGCTATGTTCGCCAAGCGCTCGCTTAACGTTCGACCCATTTTCGATGAATGATCCCCTATTTTCGCAGAATGTTTGCCTATTATGACACGCCCAGAATATGGATGCTAGGGATTCCTGTTCCTTAACAATTCCATCTTAACGGTCTGATTCCTTAACGGTATTCTTAAACAATTCCTATATTTTAACCCTTTAAGACCGGGAAAGCATCATTTCTGTCATCTTAACACATTGTGTGCCAGAGGTTTATTAAAATAGGGTACGTTCAGTGCCAGCATATCTTCCATCCACTTACGCTGATATGTTTCGTGCTGTAGAAGCCCCGACGCGGACGTGCATGTAAACAAAGCGTGCATGCGAGACGGCGGAGGGTCCCGACTAACGCCTGGAACAATAATATTTCTAACGCGATCCTCCATTGCAGAGTGATAGCCGATCGAAAACGGCTCACTTACACCTCATTAAAAAGAAATGGAGATATTAAGCTTTTAGTCAAGGAGTAAACATTGGAAAGGCCGACCGGAAGCATTTTTGACATGGATCCACATCCGGCCTCTCCTTCTTAGAGACTCCTTGGATGATCCCAAACTTTCGTTAGAGCGCCCCACGTGGGAAAAATATATATTAAAAAAATGGGCCAAAAACAAAGCGTTTATGGCACATAACGCATAGCTTCTCAAAAACGGTCCGGACCGTTTATGGCACACAATGTGTTAAGATTTCTTTGGCTATTCAAAAATAGCAGATATACAAGCTCATGAGCTTGTATATCTGCAATTTCTTTTTAAATCGTGAAAGTTTGTGCAAATCTTTTGAATATGTATAATTATTTTAAGCGATTGCTTCTGGGGATTCTACAAATGTCTTCTAAATCCTAACAGTTTTTTTTTAAACGTATGTTTCTATGTCAGTGGTTCTCAAACTTTGTCAAGGACCAAAGGACTTTGTCAAGGACCCCCACAATTATTTGTATTTGGCCGCAGACTCCCATCTCAAAATATGTTGTGCCAGGAACTCCCCAAAAGCAAAGATTTGAGTTAAAAATGTATTTGAAAAAATGTTCACGATAAAAAACATTTAAAAAAAAGCATATATACAAGCTCATAGCGCGGCACCAGGTGCCGCGCTATGAGTTTGTAGATCTGCTATTTTTGAATAGCTGCAGAAATCTTAAAATGACATGGATGCATTCGGGTTAAAACAACCGATATCATTTTGGCCTAACGGTATTACATAACATTGCAGTGGTTCTCAAAGGGAGGTGCCTCTGGGTTACTTGAGGGGGTGTTAGGGACCGTTTACAGGTCTGTAACGCTCAGAGCTATGCTGGGTCCTTGAAATGACAAAGTGTGACAGCTACCGGTTTTGCAATTGTCTAGCAGACGGAGACACGTCTACGTACCAGCTCTGACAGTGTGATAAACTGGTTCTGGAACCCATTCCCATTCCTTATAATGTCGGGTCCGGTTCCTCCTGTTCCGAATCCCAGCTCTAGCGTGAGTCGAGCAGTGGCGTAAAGTAACTAAGTACATTTGCTCAAGTACTGTACTTAAGTACAATTTTGAGGTATTTTTTTTACTTTACTTGAGTGTTTCCAATTTTCTGTGCTTTTACTTCTACTCCACTACATCTCAGGAAAATATTGTACTTTAGTTAGGTAGTTACTTTGTAGATTTTAATTCATTTTAGATTTATTGCAAAAGATACATTAAGCACTTCCCCACAGCCCTATATACATTTCGGCCATTTGAAAATAGCCGATCTACAAGCTCACAACGCGTCGCATCGCGACGCAAGTTTTTCAGACATTTTATACATTTGCAGACATTCTGCATAATGAGTAATTTCTACTTTTGGTACTTTAAGTACACTTGTAACAGAGTACTTATGCATTGCCGTATTGATACTCTTACTTGACAAATGTAAGTACTTTTTCCACCACTGGAGTCCAGACAGAATACTTTTGCTTTGGATCAAAAAGGTATCAAGCCATGAGAATTCTTACAGTAATAAACTTGAGGTTGGCATATTTTGTAACCATGTTGTATATCTAGAGTTTGGTATCGCGCTAACATGACACAAACTACATTGCAAAATGTAACGTGGGCCAATTAAACAGAGATACATTAATATCTTATTTTCTTCTTGTCATCAAAATGTTCTATTGCACTTTTCAGCCTGCAGGGGGCAGACATTGCATGTCTTTCCCTAGTGCTGTGTCAGGCATTGATAGGCTGGTTGTTTCATAGCCTATTGGCTAATTTGGGGGAAATAAAGGGCAATATAGATAGTCAAAGATATCTAAGACACTGAAAGACATTGTACTTTAATAATGATTTATAATGTTAGGTCTATATTTTTTTTTTTAATCATTAAACAATTAATAATTAATTTTCACTTGATTGAAACCACTGGCTCTATCGTATTAGGACATCAAATGGTGTAAATGTGTCTGTTCAGGGCTTCATTGTTTCCCCCACTGGACGATCCCATTAAGACCTGGGGTCGATTCTACAAATAGGCCAGTAGTTCTTTCAAGATTAAAAAAAAATGCAGATGTACAAGCTTGCAGCGCGCTTGTACATCTGCTATTCTTTTTAATAGCCAACGCTAAAATCTGAAATGACGCAGATGCTTTCCCGGTTTTAATGATAACAGGTGATGTGGTGTGTGTGTGTGTGTGTGTGTGTGTGTGTGTGTGTGTGTGTGTGTGTGTGTGTGTGTGTGTGTGTGTGTGTGTGTGATATAAGGTTTTTTTCTCCATTTGTTCAGGGAGCATCTTTAGTTTCAAAACGAACAGTCTGAGACGTACTTTACATTTATAGTGTGTTCTGTTTGCACCCATCTGTAAATCCCATTATTTGAAGTTTTACAGTAACAGAGAATTTCAAACAAGTTGGGAGTTTTTATATCAGATTACTGGCAGACAGTAACTAACTGGTGGTCACTGCTATTGACACACACACACACACACACACACACACACACACACACACACACACACACACACACACACACGCACGCACGCACACGCACACACACACACGTTTGTGTTTCCAGTAACATGGACGACACAAGACTGGGGCAGAAGAATGGGGTTGTTTTGGCTGTGTGGTCACAGGGTCATGAATAACAAGAGCATTTTCCTTTTCCATTTATTTGACCACATGAAACCTATAGCGTCCCTCTGTTCTGGGGGCAAACACTCGATGAAAATAGCCACGGTACATTAGGGTTGGGAACCCGGAACCGGAAGGAACCGGATCCAACATGGAGGAACCGGAATCGGTTCCTAGGGCTGTACGCACGATTACAAACTTTAGTTGACGATTAATTGTCGCACAAATAATTGCGATTAACTATTTCATTGTGTTTTTGGCATTGAACAGTGGAACATATGAATACAAATGTAATTTATTTTTTTTGCTTCATAATCACACATTGCACAGGGCAGATATGACAAATATAATGTCATTCCAAGGCAACATCGCTCTTCCATGGGCAGAGAGGTAGAGAGAGCGTATGATTGCATGCCTTTTCATGCTTTTGAGCTTCTCTTAAAGGCAGTGGTAGCTGGCACGGTGATTGGTTTATTTATTCTAACGCCCAAACCACACCTATGCATAATGTAACGGGTAGCGCAGGTGTTTTAGGGATAAGGCTGGCGTCGGGAGATAGCGACTTTTTGCACGGGAACGCCCCTTGCGCCATGCTAAATCGCCAAATAGTGTTAGTTAGTGCAATTACAATACCAGTGGCAGGGGTCATCAATATGTCCGTACAGGGACACATGTGTCCGTGGCAAAGACATGGACTTGTCCGTGGCACATTTTAGATTTTATTTTTTACACACCATTATAATGTTCTTATTTTGATCATAAGACCCAATTACTGAATGTCAAGTCTCCACGTTTTCTTCAGAATATGTATGACACTGATTTACTATGACATTATGGCATATTATTAGGAGTCCAACTAGTACTAGTGGTTCTCTTAATGTTTTATTTGCAAGGACCCCCATAACTCTGAGAGTGTACAAATGGAACCAAATGGACCCGTAAGGGTTACAGACCTGTTATGGTCATTCAGGGCTAGCTCTTTCTGTGTTTCTGGTAATATTATTGTCCACTCATTTTGTATGTCTGTTGCAAAACATTTTTTTTTTACAAAAATGTCCACCAGCATGGCGATGACCCCTGACCAGTGGTTCTCAAACTTTTTTTAATATCAAGGACCACCATAACTATTGAGAGCGTACAAATGGACCCTTACGGGTCCATTTGGTTCAATTTGTACACTCTCAGAGTTACAGGCCTGTAAGGTTACATTTGGAACCCTAGTCAAAACATGTCGCAAGTTATGCAACACTTTGCGAGCTAGTCGTATTTTGTGTTTTTTTGCTCTGGGGTAAATTGCACCAAAACATATAGACTCTTGTCTTTCCTCAGTCCATGCGTATACCGTTGAGTGTGGTTGAAACTGAAACGATTCCAGTTTTTCTTTACTTTTTTTCCCCCCTCCTAAGCTCGCATGTGACATTCTCCTCTTTTCCACAGAGTTCAAACTGTTCACACGCTTTAGCTGTGTTTTGGAAGACATGGTGGGTTCATCTGGCATCTTCCACACCGTGTAGCTCCCAAAGTAAATCCCTCTCTCTCAGCCTAGAACAACACAGCAACAGTGCCACCGCATGGGTCCATTCGTAACCGCAAGGTTCACGTGAGGGGTTCAGTGGGGAAATATATTCTCTAATCCGCTGTTTCCTAAACAGTGGACCCATGTTCGGGTCGTGGGCCAATTTTTATGGGTCGGGACTCGGGAGTAATAATCCCTTTTAAAAAAATGTTCTACATAAAAAAATATATATACCACTGCTCAAAATAATTAAGGGAACACTTTGATCCCTTAATTCTTTTGAGCAGTTTTTGTACACACTGTACACTGTTCATGAAAACTCAAAATAATTAAGGGATCAAAGTGTTCCCTACATTTCTTTGAGCAGTATATAGTATTTAGAAAAATACTTACATTTTTCAAAAGTATGTCAGAAATAATATCAACAAATCTATCAATTTCCATAAAAAAACGAATAAAAACACAAAAAAACGTTTTAAGAAGTGCGTTGTGAGCTTGTAGATCTGCTATTTTATTGCTATTTTCCAATTTTTACTTTGGGTCGTGCTCTAAAACGTTTGGGAACCACTGCCTCTAATCTGTCTCAGACAAAGCAAAATCAAGGGGCAAATTCCAAGCTGTATTTATCTAGTCCAGCAGGTCGGTTAGCCCGGTTACATAACAAGCGTGTGATTAATAAGCTACCCATGCTCAAAACCATCCGTCGACAGCGGTTAGGACCTGTAGGTACATGCTTCTAGATCTATTTTTCAGGTGCACAGAAGTGGCAAACCTCTGAAAATGCTGTTTAGGCGTTTTTTTATGTTAAGGCTGGTTAATTTTGTTTTCTTTTAATCGATTTAATCAATTATATGAAATAATTGATAATCGCAATAAAATAATATATTAATCGATCCCATTATCTAACTTTCTTTTAAATTGTGAAAATAGCAGATCTACAAGCTCACAACACGCTGGCGCGTTGTGAGCTTGTAGATCGGCTATTTTCACAATTTCTGCACGATACCGCTGTGCAACATAGTATCAAATAACGCTTACATGCTTAATCGATTCATTGATGTATAACAAATTCACAAAAATCGAAACAAAAAGACGTTTCTCAATTTATTCGATTCATCGGACGAGTGACTGACAGAGCTAAGAAAAATAATGGATAGTTGCAAGTTGCCCTGTTCTAGATCCGTTTTCAGGTGGGCCAAAAATAGCAATCCTCTCTGAAAAGGCTGCTTACTGGAGTAGGCCTTCCACATTTAAGCAATGTGTGTGCGAGTGTGTGTGTGTGTGTGTGTGTGTGCGTGTGCGTGTGCGTGTGCGTGTGCGTGTGTGTGTGTGTGTGTGTGTGTGTGTTTGTGTGTGTGCTTACTCTGCTTGTCCAGCCTGTCGCTGGACAAGCACTAAAGATAGCAGAGTAAGCACACACGCACACGCACACGCACACACACACACACACACACACACAGCACAGGTGGACTATTTGACCTGGGTAGATTAGATTTGTGGTTCTCAAAGTGGGGTTCGGGGACCCCCAGGGGTCCTTGAGGGGGTACTAGGGGTGCCTCCAGATAAATTTGTTAATGCAGCATCACCAATGATTTTAACCCCTTAATCCATATTTGATATGCTGTCAAAGCTTTGGAAACTATACTGGACTAGATTGTTCCCTGTCAGTGTCTGTCATTGGTGGAAAGTAACTAAGTACCTTTACTCAAGTGTTGAGGTATTTGTACTTTACTTGACTATTTCCAATACTTTTACTTCTACTCCACTACATCTCAGAGGCAAATATTGTACTTTTACTCCACTGCAATTATTTGACAACTTTAGCTACTAGTTACTTTGCTGATATAACTGATTACATTATAAAAAATACATTAACCTCTTTAGCTCTATTTTATACCTAGGCTATTTGAAAATAGCCGATCTACAAGCTCACAACGCGTCGCATGGCGACGCGTTGTGAGCTTGTAGATCTGCTATTTTCAAACATTTTAGTACTTTTGGTACCTTAAGTACCTTTTTATACCAATACTTTTGTACTTTTACTCACGTAAATTTTTTAATTCCAGACTTTTTACTTGTAACAGAGTGCTTCTACATTGCAGTATCAATGCTTTTACTTAAGTAAAACATTTGAGTACTTTTTTTCCACCACCGGTGTCTGTGTGGCCTTCTAGTATTATTGTAGGATGGCGTGTCGAACATGCACTGGGGCTTGTGGGGACTTGTTCACAGGGGCTCCATGGCCCTATCAGCTCTCTTTGCTGCGGTTGCTAGGGGGAAACTTAGGACTCGTCGCATTTCGTTGCAGTCGGGCAGAAACCTTTTCACGATTTAAAAAAAAAATAGCAGATCTACAAGCTCATAGCGCGGCACCGACTGTCGCGCTATGAGCTTGTATATCTGCTATTTTTGAATTGCCCAAAGGAATCTAAAAATGACGCTTTTGCCGTACAACAGTGTCAAGCTAAAGTAATGAAAATAGCCAATCTGCAAGCTCTACTGGCAAGTTATAGTGGTTGAGTCTGTCTGTGGGCTTTCTACATGTTCAATCAGTGAAAAGTATTAACAAGCTTGTGACTATAACCAGTGGTGTAAAGGTAACAAGTACATTTACTCAAGCACTGTACTTAATTAGAGTTTTGAGGCATCTTTTACTCAAGTATTTCCAATTTGATCTACTTTTACTTCTATTCCACTACATCTTACAGACAGATAATATTTGTAACGTACAATATTATAGTACGTTTTACGCCACTACAATTATTTGAAAACTTTAGTTACTAGTTACTTTGTAGATTTGGATTATTACAAAACGTACATTAACCACTTCAGCCAAATTTAAACTTTGGCTATTTCAAAAGATTTTCATAAATGTTATACATTATGACAACTTGTGAAACGTGACATTCTTACGCAGAATGTCACGTTTCACAAGTTGTTCACAAGTGACTTTTATAACCAGACTTTTTATTGTAACAGAGTGTTTCTACATCGCAGTATTGATACTTTTACTTAAGTAAAAAATATATATATATATTCCCACCACTGGCCCTGGGTAGGCCAACCCGTTCTGGCGGAGTAGACCTATACTCTCAGAGGAGCGCTGTATTTTTTCCCCTCAATTTTTTTTCCTTCCAGCGTTTGTCCTGGGTTATGAGGTGATTCCCCTTTGGGATCTGGGTTGATGTGGTGCCAAGGACTGCATAGAAATGACTTGCGATATGCCCCCCCGAGACATTTCTGCCATATCTCGGGTGTCACTCGACACGGTTCGCGGTGACACGGGAGTTGAAGCGATCAGGGCTTAACCCTTTGAGACCGGGAATGCATCTGTGTGTCATTTTTAATTTATTTCTTTGGGCCATTAAAAAAATTGCAGCACCGAGTGCCGCGCTACGAGCTTGTAGATCTGCTATTTTTGAAACATCTTGAACATTTGTGCAAATCTTTGAATATATATATATATATATATATATATATATATATATATATATATATATATATATATATATATATATAGCCGCACTACGAGCTTGTAGATCTGCTATTTTTGAATAGCCCAAAGACATCTAAAAATGACACACATGCGTTCTCCGGTCTTAATGGGTTAATACCCAGAAGGCCATTCTATCCCGTCTCAACCCCAGACACTGGCACTGACAGGCACCGAGTTGGACAGTAACCAAGTACATTGAGTATTTGTATTTGTGGATATTTAGAGTTCATTTCCTCGACTAAAACCGTGATGAAATATTTTCGTCAACTACCTTTCATCACTTACGAAAACTAAATAAACCAAATAAAAACTGAGCAACGATGACTAAAAACTATGACTAAATATATTGACACTTTTGTCAACAAATAAAAGCTAGACTAAAATATTAGAGAGGGGACTAGTGGAGAGGAGAGATCCTGTAGAACTTAAGACGAGTCGTTTTAACCATTTTATGGTTGTGTGTGTGGGTGGGCGTTGCCCTCCGAAAATAGCCGATCTACAAGCCTCGAGTGCAAACACCTCTTTGACTTTATCGGATTTGGCCGTAGACCCCCATCGGACTTGTTTAGTGCCAGGGAGGGTGCCTCCTCCTCCCATACAATTTTTTTGTTGTTAAAATGTTTTCAAAATATTCCTTAAAAAAAAAAAAAAGACAATCTACAAGCTCTCAACACGCGAGCTTGTAGATCGGCTATTTTCAAATAGCCTAATAGGGCTCAAGTCAATCCGGGAACGCATCTCTGTCGTTTTAGATTTCTTTGGGCTATTCAAAAATAGCAGATCTACAAGCTCATAGCGCGGCACCGAGTGCCGCGCTATGAGCTTGTAGATCTGCTATTTTTGAAAAATTGTGAAAATTTGTGAAAAAAATATTTAAAAGAAAAAAGAAAAAATATTATTTAAAGCGAACATTATTATTTAAAGAATATATATATATATATATATATATATATATATTCAAAGATTTGCACAAAATGTCACGATTTTTCAAAAATAGCAGATCCACAAGCTCGTAGTGCGGCACTCGGTGCCGCGCTACGAGCTTGGAGATCTGCTATGTTTGAACAGCCCAAAGAAATCCAACGTGACACGGATGCATTCCCGGATTTGAATGGGAGTTAAAAAATGATTTTAGACGCTATATAATATTTACTCGGGAGGGACATTGAGTGTGTTTGGTTGGAGGAGGGTGGGGTCGGGAGGGGGGGTGTAAATGTAACCTCAGGGAGGGGCGGGGGAGGCGAGTTGCACTTTTCTCAGAAGCAGCTTTCTGGCTGCCGGCCCCGAAAGCAGCCGTGTTGGATGTCTCGTCTGTGTGGGATTGAAAGCTTACACTTCGTCACCGTCGGTGGCAAGAAAAACTCGTATCTCCATATTATCCATGGAGATCCATGGATTCTTTTTTGTTTTTGTCGCATTCCTAAGCGAATAATTTGATTCCCGTCTCCTACCGGCTAATGTATCCGGTAGGAGACACAAAGTAGATTATTTGTATCTCCTACCGGAAATACACACGGTCATCAAATTATTGTCTTAGGAATGCCACAAAAACAAAAATAAATCCATGAAATCAAGGCTTCATGGGGTGTGTAATTGATAGAAAATAAGTAATTTTTTGGGTGAACTTCTCATTTAAAGTGGTTAAGTGTGTGTGTTTTACGAGTAACGACCCAGTGAAAAGCATTAACAAGATCTTTCGACTAAACAATAACTACATTGGATCCATTGGAACGCGGGTTCCTTTTTTTCCTCTTCCATTTCCATACAAAGTAACGTTTTTTCGGACATACAAGCTTTACGACCGACAGCGGCCGACCTCGCAAGGTGTGTGCAGCGTGTCTAAAGGTCACTATTTGGGGAACCTTTAGTGTCCCTGCTTCTGAGAAACACCCCCCCCCACCACCCCCACCCCTCCTCAACGGTGGAAAGTAACTTAAGTACGTTTCGTTGCGGTCGGGGTAAAAAAGCAAGGTCCTTCCTCATGCACACCTGGTCAGCTCAGAGACGGGGTGGCGCTTAGGGACCTTTTGCCATGCCAAGGACCCCCTGAATTGATTTACATAGGCCGCGGACCCCGTCTGAAAATGTGTAGCGCCAGGGACTCCCCGCAGAAGCAAAGATTTGCATTAAAAATGTTCGCTTTAAAAAGTTGATATATTTCAAAGATATGCACACGTTTTCACTATTTTTTTTCAAAAATAGCAGATCTACAAGCTCGTAGTGCGGCGCTCGGTGCCGCGCTACATATCCAAAATGATATGTATTTGACTGCGGACCCCACCCCCCATCTCAAAAATATTTTGTGCCAGCGATTTTTTCAAAAATAGCAGATCTACAAGCTTGTAGATCTGCTGTATATCTGACCCCCTGGCACCCCCCAAGGACCCCTGGGGGTCCCCGGACCCCACTTTGAGAGCCAATGGTCCAGAATACAATAAAAATGACCCGCACGCCGTCTAGACACACTTGCGCGATAAGGACAACTTTATTTTGTAGTTGCTTAAGTTGGAAGTCCAAAACCGCAGATCTACAAGCTCTCGTGAGCTTGTAAAAAAACTTGGACTATGGAGATGCGAGGTTTTCGCCCGACAACAACGATTTACTCAAGTACTGTAGTATAATAGTGAGGTACTTTTACTTCACTTGAGTACCTCCCTTTTTTTCCCCCAATACTTTGTGCGTCTACTCCACTACATCTCTAAGGCAAATATTGTCTTACTTACGTAGATCTACTACCCCCCCCCCCACACCCACCCCCCCCCCGCGCACACACACAAATAAGGTTGAAAAGGAAACATGTGAATGCTTTTACTTTGGTACTACAAGCATACTGCATTTTTGTGCTTTTACTCAAGTAACATTTGACAGTACAGTACTTTTACTCGTAACTTGAGTATTTGTGATACTGCTACTTGCACTTTTAAAAAAAAGAAAAGAAAAAAAAAACAGAGTTCACCGCTTCTGAGAAAATCCCCCTCCTCTCTCTTTGCACGCAGTTCCAATAATCTCTTCCAGATGACATCTTATTCCTACATGGGTTCTGTGTGTTTGTTGGGGGGGAGAGGGGGGCGAGGGGGGATTTAGTGATCCCGGTTGCTTTCGTTGCTGTCAGGGTGTAAACTAGTGGTCCCTTAAACCTTTTCATGTCAAAGGACCCCCCCCCCAATTGTTCCAGGGACCCCCAGAAGCAAAGATTTGAGTTACAAATGTTCGCTTTAAAAATATATATATATTCAAAGATTTGCACACATTTTTCACGATTTTGCAAAAATAGCAGATCTACAAGCTTGTAGCTGTGAGCTTGTATATCTGCTATTTGTGAATAGCCAAAGTATGAAAGGTTAAAGTGGTTAAAATTATTGTGATGCTATATTAACACATTTTGCTAGGGACCCCTTGGAACTCCCCCACGGACCCCTGGGGGTACCCGGACCCCACTTTGAGAACCAATGGTGTAAACCTTGTATTTCCAAAACTGTTACTCATAGACCATATTCACATGGCGGCCATATTGCTATTCACTTGGAGTGCCAGAGGTTTATTAAAACAGGGTACATCTGGTGCCGGCATTCTTACCGTTTACGCCGCGCTGTTTATGGCTGTAGACGCCACGACGAGGACGCGAATGTAAACAAAAGCTGCGTGCACGATGGTCGAGGGTCCCGACTAACACCTTGAACAATAATATTTCTAACGCAATCCTCCATTGCAGAGTGATCGCCCATCGAAAACGTCTCGTTTCCACCACGTTAAAAAAGAAATGGAGATATTAAGCTTTTTCTCAAGGAATTATAATGGGTGCGGACGGGGAGGTTGTTTTTTTGGCATGGATCCACTTCCGTCCTCTCCTTCTTTCAAGCTCCGTGAATCATTCCAAAGTTGCGTTAGAGCGCCCTGCGTGGAAAAAAAAAAAAAAAAATCTCTTCACGGAGATCTCCAGTTTTGGCACTCAACGCGACTATTTACAAAACCGGAGAATCCCGGTTTTGGCACCCAATGTGTTAAGTTAACCCCGGTTGCCACGCCAACTCCGGTTGCCACGCCAACCCCGGTTGCCACGGCAACGGGGTGGCACTTTCAATGTAAAATTCCTAAATGGCCACCGTGTGAATATGGTCTATTGAACTTGCTTTTCTGGAAATGGAAGGGGGTCCCAATGTAGTTATTATGTCACAAACTCTTGTTAATACTTTTCATTGGTTCAATATTTATAAAACCCACAGACACACTTTAACTCTCACTTAGACATTTAAAAAAAATAGCAGATCTGCAAGCTTTGGAAATATTAGAATTAGGGGTAGCACCCCTAATTGACATACCCCAGAATAGCCCACTAGGGTTAAAACGTGTTTTAAAAAATGAATGATCTTCATGGTAGCACTATAGAAACAAATGAAAATACCAGAGCCAGAAAAAAGGGCTCCATTCATGTTGAAAAGTGCAGCTTCAGCCACAGAAACAGTCGGGCCTTTCAGAAAAAGAGTTTTTTTGGGGGCTTTTTTTTTCAAAGTAACCGTGGTTCAAATCCCTGCCAGGCCCTTGAGCCTTTCATGTCCACACCTGGATGCAAAAGATCTGAGGGGTGGAGGAGGAGGGGAGCTTCAGACGTGGCTTACCTCATATCGTCACCGTTGAGTGGGTGAAAACCACGTATGTCCAAAAACTTGACTTTTCAAGAAAATTTGAAAAGAAACCTGTGCTCCAATGGATCCAATGTAGTTATTATTTTGTTATTATTTGAATTACTTGTCATTGGTTCAGTATTCGTAGAAACCCCACAGACAACACTTAAACACTTCCACTTGATTTTTGTAAACTTTCGAAAACAGCAAAAAAATAGCAGATCTACAAGCTCACAACGTTTTACCATCGCGACGTGTTTTGTGAGCTCGGAGATCGGCTATCTTTGCTACTTTTGTGTGCCACTGTAGTATGATTTAGTCATTTACAACAAGCAGTGGTGTTAAAGTAAACTAAGTACATTTACTCAAGTACTGTACTTAAGTACAATTTTGAGGTACTTTTACTTTACCGGAGTATTTCCAAGTCTATGCTTTTACTTCTACTCCACTACATCTCAGAGGCAAATATTGTACTTTTACTCCACTACAATTATTTGAAAACTTTAGTTACTAGTTGCAGATATAAATTATTATATTATAAAACATACATTAACCACTTTAGCTCTATTTTACACCTAGGCTATTTGAAAATAGCCGATCTATAAGCGACGCGTTGTGAGCTTGTAGATCTGCTATTTTCAAATATTGCAGTACTTTAGTACTTTTACTTTTAAGTATATTTTGATGCCAATACTTGTGTACTTTTACTCAAGTAACATTTTGAACACAGGCCTATTATTACTTGTAACAGAGTATTTCTATATTGCAGTATTGATACTTTCACTTAGGTAAAATATCTGAGTACTTCTTCCACCACTGACAAAAAGTATATATATTTTTTTGTAAGCATAAAACGTTGAACTATGTCGGTACGAGGTTTTCTGTCCGACCGCGGCGATACGGCAGCGTGTTTGCTTTAGTCCCCGGGTCCAGCTATAGCTGAAGTATTCTACATCTCAGCACCTCTCTCTGCCCTTCTGAATCGCTCCATTGTACACTGTGAGCCTTCATGGTTTTTTTTTTGGGGGGGAGGCCACTCCTTTGGTCTGGTCCAGTATACATGCATCCTTTGAAAGCTTGGGGGCTTTTAGCTTTAGTTAAATTGCTCTGATCCCGCCCAAACCAACCCCCCCCCCCCTCCCCTCCTGTCAATTCTCTGCCCCAGACCGGCAGTTGGGTGAAAGAAGTACTACGATATTTTTACTTACTTAACCCATTAAGACCTGAAGCCGATTCTACAAAATGTCTTCTAAGTCCCAACAGTATTCTGAAAAACGTATGTTTCTATATCAGTGGTGCTCAAACTTTTTTTATGTCAAGGACCCCCAAAATCATATGCTTTTGTCCGCCGACCCCCATCTCAAAATATTTTGTACTCGGTGCCGCATCACAGAATATTTATCTCCAGTATGATCGATCCCCTGATGGTTGCTAATCACGGGGGGTTACACTGTGCTTCCGCGAAAGAAAACAAAATGTCATCCGACCTCCCGTTTATACGCTGTTAAACATAGCATGTCTCGCCAAAAAATACATAGTAAAACACAGGAGCCGAGATACAGAATATTTCCCAAATACTTTAACCAGGAAGTGAATGGAGCAGTAAATCTTTGGATCACGTTATCACCTGGTTCTGTGTGCAACATTTAAAATAAATAAATATATATATATACGGTTTTGGCACCCCATGTGTTAAAGCCTCACTATGTAACTTTTTTTCAATTAATGAAATGTAATGTTGTCCAATCTGTATGGTAGAGTATGTTAATATACAACTTATTGTGGTACCATTGTGGTCTCCCTGCTCTTCTATTGAGACATTTAGATCGTGTCAAAGTTTGTCTCACTTAGACACAGGATCTGACACCATTTTTGACCTGATGGTCAAGATTAAATGTATCCCCTGAGCAAGCAGGCAGGCTCTATTAGGTCAATGGTAAAAAATGTCAGCACTTAAACAGGAAACCGGGTTCAAATCCGGGGTAGAAGAGGAAAGTTACATAGTGCAGCTTTAACCCATTAAAACCGGGAAAGCATCTGTGTGTCATTTTTAGATTTCTTTGGCTATTCAAAAATAGCAGATATACAAGCTCATAGTGTGCCGCACTATGAGCTTGTATATCTGCAATGTTTTTTTTATCGTGAAAATTGGTGCAAATCTTTGAATATATATATATTTTTTAACTAAAATCTTTGCTTCTGGGGGTCCCTGGAACTAAATATTTTGAGATGGGGGTCCGCGGCCAAAATACATATAATTTTGGGGGTCCTTCACCTGAATTTTTTTTAAGAACCACTGATATAGCAACATTAAAAAAAACTGTTAGGATTTAGAAGACATTTGTAGAATCCCCCAGAAGCAAAGATTTGAGTTACAAATGTTCGCTTAAAAATATATGTTTTCAAAGATTTGCACAATTGTTCACGATTTTTCAAAAATAGCAGATCTACAAGCTCATAGCGCGGCACTCGGCATATCTGCTATTTTTTAATAGCCAAAGGAATCTAAAAATGACACACAGATGCGTTCCCGCCCGGTCTTAAAGGGTTAATATTATATCATCATTCAAACCTTAGTGTTTTGCCAATTATTTCGGGGGCCCACTTGCAATATCCTCATGGCCCCAGAATACAGGTTGAGAACCACTGAGTTCTGACCTTGTACCACCAGGGTGCTTGTGGGACCTGACAGAACACTGTTAGTATAGAGTGTGTGTGAAGTTCTCAGTCGCCTCCACTCATTTCACTCATTTGGATTCCACAGAATCCTGCATGTCTTCTATGGCGGCGGTTCTCAACCTGTGGGTCGGGTCCCCAGATGACAGTGAAGTGACAATTGAAGGACCTTTTTTAACCCATTAAGACCTGAGGACGATTCTGAAAATGTTTTCTAAATCTTTTTTTTATATATATAAAATGAAAAATATCTCAAAATATGTTGTTCCAGTCAGAGACCCCCAGAAGCAAAGATTTGAGTTACAAATGTTCGCTTTAAAAATGTATATATTCAAAGATTTGCACAAAATGTTCACGATTTTTCAAAAATAGCAGATCTACAAGCTCATAGCGTGGCACTCGGTGCCGCGCTATGAGCTTGTAGATCTGCTATTTTTGAATAGCCCAAAGAAATCATAAAAGGACACACGGATAATGGATTAAGACCTTTTTAATATAAGAAAAGAAAAGTAATCAACAAACTATACTATAATATATATACAAACTATACTATAATACTATAAGGGTGTCAAACATTGGCTAAATTGTCAAATAACATAAGAAAGAGGTAAACATTTATCTACTGTATCTATATTTATCTGTGGAACCGAGTAAAACAGAATGTAATGTCTCAACTCCTACATTCCAAGTGCTTGTCAGGGTGGGGGGGGTCCCCAGTTCAAATATGATTATTTGAGGGGGGTCACAGCCTGAAATGGTTTGAGAACCACTGTTCTATGGAATCTCGCGCACCGAAAATGTACGATCTACAAGCTCACAACGCGCCACCCTGCGACATGTTGTGAGCTTGTAGATCGGCTATCTTTGGTTATTAGTTATTAGTTATTTTAAGATTAAAACGTATTTGTAGTGGTCAAGCTAGCAATAGAATAAAGAGTGTTTGAATTGGTCAAACTAACAATAGAATACCGGTAGGTTCAGAAGACTCTGCCTAAACATGTTTAGAACCGTGGTTCTCAAAGTGTGGTCCAGGGACCCTCAGGGTTCCTTGAGGGGGTTCTAAATGGACTGTAACTCTGAGAGTGTACAAATGGAACCAAATGGACGTGTACAAATGGAACCAAATGGACCCTCACGGGTCCATTTGGTTCCATTTGTACACTCTCAGAGTTATGGGGGTCCTTGAAATTAAAACAAGTTTGAGAACCACTGGTTTAGAATGATATTACCTAAACATAATTCTACGCATTGTACTAATTGTTTAGGAAACGGCTCCTTTCGTGCTGTTTTCACAAAATCGCAGATTAGGACAGGACTTGGGCCTGGCAAAAATGTTACAGTCATGAGACTTTATCTTTTGCTTCATTCCATGTGTACCACCAGGTTGCTGAACACAGAGTTTTGTGTTTGTAACCAGGCCTGGAATTTTGCCACAACAAAGGTGTCAATTATTTTGGAGGGCACAAAGGCCAAATGCTAGGGCAGAAAGGCCATCAAATAAAACAAGATTTTAGTCCATTGAAATAATTAATTTAATTAAAATATATATTTTTAAATAAAATAAATCTGATCCATGCTCAGTCCTGCACCAATCAAAGTCACTGGATTGGTTTAAAGATGTGGACTCAGGGGAGTTAATAATTCTGAATCTCAACATAAGACACTGGAAAGAAAGAGACAGGAGAAAGTAGTACAGTCAGCTGGGGCATTAAGGCCACTGTGGCCTCAGGGCATGCTATTTTTTTGAGGGGCACAAGGCCAAACTGAGGGGCAACGCCGGCCATGGCCTTCGTGGCCTTTGTTTGTAACTGACCTGACAGAGCACTGTTATACAGAGTTTTGTGTCTGTACAACCAGGGTGCTTGTTGCACTGTTATACAGAGTTGTGTGGCTGTACAACCAGGGTGCTTGTTGCACTGTTATACAGAGTTTTGTGTCTCTACAACCAGGGTGCTTGTTGCACTGTTATACAGAGTTTTGTCTTTGTACCACCAGGGTGTTTGTTGCACTGTTACATTGAGTTTTGTGTTTGTGCCACCAGGCTGCTTGTTGCACTGTTACATTGAGTTTTGTGTTTATGCCACCAGGCTGCTTGCTGGACCTGACGGAGCAGTTTGTCCTTCCAGAGACGGCTCCACCCATGTTGTCCAAATTGCTGGAAGCCATCGAGAGGAAAGGTCAGCTCAACCCAGCAGCCTGCTGCATCACTCACTGTTGTGTATATTCCATCTGTTATGATAGATCGTCTATCAGTATCAGACACACACGCACGCACGCCACACACACACAAACCTGGCCTTTGCGACAGTAGCTAATGTAATACTTCTACTCCACTACATCTCAGAGGCAAATATTGTACTTTTACTCCACTACAATTATTTGAACACTTTAGTTACTAGTTACTTTGCAGATATACATGATTACATTATAAAACATACATTAACCACCTAGGCTATTTGAAAATAGCCGAGCTATTTTCAAACATTTAGTACTTTTACTTTTGATACTTTAAGCACATTTCCATGCCAATACTTTTGTGCTTTTACTCAAGTAGCTAATGTTGCATGTTCAAGTTCAAGTTTTATTAGAAAACATCATTGCGTAACAGTATGAATTATGGACCGCTATATAAGAAAAAAACTAAGACAAATCATCAAACATCAAAACACATCAAACAGTAAAAATGTTTCTATAAACAAGTTTCTATTACTTCTGGTAAAGCTTGTATGATCTTTGGGAGGAAAGACATCTGGTGCCTTTGGCGTGTGACTCACAGGTTGTGTTTGATCCTTTCAAAGGTCTGGATAACCCCACGCTGTACAGGACATTCACTGCTGGGGGAGGCCTGGAGGTCCGACAGTGTTTTGAATGTGGTACGTATACTTACAATGAAAATAATAATTATTATTATAATAGTAGTAAGTAGTAAGCAGTGGTGTAAAAAGTAATCAAATGTTTTACTTAAGTAAAAGTATCAATACTGCAATGCAGAAATACTCTGTTACAAGTAAAAGTCACAAACTAAAAAAATACTTGAATAAAAGTACAAAAGTATTAGTATCAAAATGTACTTAAAGAAGCAAAAGTAGAAAGTACTCATTATGCAGAAAGTTTCCAAATGTATAAAATGTAAAAAAAATCTTTTGAAAGTAGCAGATCTACAAGCTCACAATGCGTTGCATCGCGACACATTGTGAGCTTGTAGATCGGCTATTTTCAAATGGCCGAAATGTATATAGGGCTGAAGTGGGTAATGTATGTTTTGTAACTCAAGTTTTCAAATAATTGTAGTGGAGTAAAAGTACGATATTTGCCTCTGAGATGTAGTGGAGTAGAAGTGAAAGTAGTGGGAATTGGAAATACTCAAGTAAAGTAAAAAAGACCTCAAAATTGTACTCAAGTACAGTATTTAAGTACATGTACTTAGCTACTTTCCACCACTGGTAGTAAGTAGTAGTAGTAGTAGTAGTAGTAGTAATAATAAACAATAATGTCCCCAATCTTTGGCCTGCTTTTGAGATGCCGGGTATAATGTCGATGTGTGCACGTGTGCATTTGTTTTGTGTCACAGATCAGCCCTCGGCGGAGCTAGAGCAGCTGGAACTGGCCACGCTCTGCGACGGTCTGCGTAGATACCTGCAAGACCTGCCTCAGCCCGTGATCCCCCCAGCCATCCACGTTCAACTGGTCCTCACCGCCAACGGTGAGTTAGCGATCCCCCCAGCCATCCATGTTCAACTGCTCAGAGCGAGAAAACGGAACCCATTTAGACCGGGAACGCATCTGTGTGTCATTTTGAGATTTCTTCGGGCTATTAAAAAATAGCAGATCTACAAGCTCATATGAGCTTGTAGATCTGCTATTTTTGAAAAATCGTGAGAATTTGCGCAAATCTTTGAATATATGTATTTTTACATGTTTAACTCACATCTTTGCTTCTGGGGGATTCTACTAATGTCTTCTAAATCCTAACAGTTTCTTTTTTGAAAAAACCTATGTTGCTATATATATATATCAGTGGTTCTCAAACTTTTTCATGTCAAGGACCTCCAAAATGATATGTATTTGGCCGTGGACCCCCATCTCACAATATGTTGTTCCAGGGACCCCGAGAAGCAAAGATTTGAGTTACAAATTTTCGCTTTAAGAATTTTTTTTTTTTTTCATGTCGCCACAGACCTCGCTAAATAAGTTAAAAGTGCGTGTTCATTTGGTTCTAAACACACAGGGGATCTGTGTGAAACGGCCAGCGAAAACCCTTTCCAAATCCGAGCCGCCATCTTGAAGATACAGCGGTGAACGCTAAACAGTGATCAGCGAGGAGAAAAACAACAACCGAGAAAATCGAGTTTTAGACAGGATCCCAGACAGGAAGCGGATACGATCGAAAAAAACGGAACCCGAATAATAAACCACCGGTTCGCGTAGATCTACGCGATTGGCACGTGGCGGCTTTAAATAGGTTCGCGTAGATCTACGCGATTGGCAGTCAATGTGTAAAAAAAATAGCAGATCTACAAGCTCATAATGTGGCCCGCGCTATGAGCTTGTATATCTGCTATTTTTGAATAACCAAAGAAATCTAAAAATGACACAGATTCTTTCCCGGTCTAGGATCAGGTAGAGGTCTGAGTTTTGCGGTTACCTAACCAGAGGTTAAACATTTTCATGTCAAGGACCCCCAAATTGATATGCATTTAGCCATGGACCCCCCCCATCTGAAAACATTTTGTGCCAGAGACCACCCCGAAGAGAAGATAAAAAATTATTCTGAATTTTCCAAATGTTTTTCTTCTGATCTACAAGCTCAGAACGTGAACCTTTTTTTGTTTTTAACCAAAAATAAATACCGCTGACACCACCTTTATTTTAGACGGGTAGAGGAGCCCAAAGGTACACTGTACCTTAGTTAATAATTGTCTCTGGACAGAAGTGCTGACGTAATAATGCCACTGGCCTGCTGTTGACCTCCTGTACCTTTGAACACAAACTCACCAGACCCAGCAAAAAGGTCTTGTCACCATGTACTTGTTGACCCTCGGATAAAACAAAACGAAAAAAGAACACATTCTTTTTTTTTCAAGTTCTCTCTCAGAGAATGCCTATGGTAAAACTGGGAAAGCATCTGTGTCATTTTAGAGTTTTTTGCGTTGGCCATTCGAAAAAGGCATCCGAGTTCTTTGGCTATTCAAAAATAGCAGATATACAAGCTCATAGCCACGGCACTCGGCTATGAGCTTGTAGATCTGCTATTTTTGAAAAATCTAGAAAATGTTTTTAAATCTTTTGGTTTGAATATATATATACTATATATATATATATATATATATATATATATATATATATATATATATATATATATATATATATATATATATTTAAAGCGAACATTTTTAACTCAAATCTTTGCTTTTGGGGATTCTACAAATGTCTCTAAATCCTAATATATATATTTCTTTAAACGTATGTTGCCATATCAGTGGTTTTCAAACTTTTTCATGTCAAGGACCACCCAAAATGATATGTATTTGTCCCCCCCCCCATCTCAAAATATTTTGTTCCAGGTACTCCCCAGAAGCAAAGATTTGAGTTACAAATGTTCGCTTTCAAAATATATATATGTTCAAAGATTTGCACAAATCTTCCACGATTTTTCAAAAGAAATAAGCAGATATACAAGCTCAGATATACAAGCTATGAGCTTGTATATCTGCCATTATTGAATAGCCAAATAAATCTAAAAATGACACAGATGCGTTCCAGGTCTTAATGGGTTAACAAACGACGATCGTTCTCTCCACCTGTTGCCATGGAATCAGAATCAGTTTATTATTATGTCATATTATTATGTATTATTATGTCACACAACAGTTTTACAGGCGGAAAGCAGTGTTGTATTCTGTGAATAGAGACAGAGGATAGAGGTAGACTGTTGTATAAGTCTGTACTAGGTCTTATCTCACAACACAAAATCTTATCTTATGATTCTATATACTTGGGGCATTTGGCCCTTGCAAGTAAAGAAATGCAAGTACACACACACACACACACACACACACACACACACACACGTCATCTTGCAGTCACGTGATCAGAAACAGGAACATTTGTGGTTAATAGGAACTAAAACGAGCCCTGAAAGGTTTTATCTGCTTCATCTGTGAAAGCAGCCGAGTCGCGTAGTCGTTGTCGACGGGCCAATCGCGCGGCGGCGTGCCTTTTGCACTCGTTGTCGACAGCCTATCGGGTGACAGCGTGCCTTGCACTCGTTGTGACCACACAGCGCTTTCAAAAGCGGCGTTGCTAACCACCGACTTTGTTCCTTCCTCCTTCCTCCATTCAACTCACATCCTCAACCCTCGTATGGCTGACACTATGAACTGAATTAGGGCTCATATGAGCTTGTAGATCTGCCATTTGTTTTGAGAGATCGTGAAAATGTTTGCAAATCTTTGAATATATATGTTATTATTTTTAGCCAAACATTTGTAACTCAAATCTTTGCTTTTGGGGATTCTACAAATGTCTAAATCCTGCGAGTTTTCTGAAAAACGTATGTTGCTATAATATCTCAAACTTGTGGGCCCCCAAAATTCTAGGTATTTTTTACTTTACTGGAGTATTTCCAATTTTCAGTACTTTTACTTCTACTCCACTACATCTCAGAGGCAAATTGTGTGATTTTACTCCACTACACAGTATTTGAAAACTTAAGTTACTACTTACTTTGGTAGATTTTGATTATTATTACAAAACACACATTAACCACTTCCGCCCTTGTGAGCTTGTAGATCGGCTATTTTCCAAAGATGTTTACACATTTGAAAACTTGAAATGGGACATTCTGCATAATGAGTACTTTCTACTTTTGGTACTTTTTGGTACTGTTCTAAATCGCAGTATCGATACTTTTACTTCAGTAAAACATGCAAGTACTTTTTTCCAAACCTCCGTACTAAATCTTCCTCACAACGTTTAACGCTGTCCCCGTTGTTTTCCCATCCCCCCTCCCCCCAATAACAGAGGTGTCCAACCCGGAGGAGTGTGCGGCGCTGCTGCGCGGCGTGGCCGCTTCGCCCGGCCTCCCCGGCCAGTACTGGCTGGCGCTGCACTGTCTGCTGCGCCACCTCGCCCGCGTGTGCCACCACACGCCCAAGAACCTGCTCACGGCCCACGCCCTGGCCGAGATCTTCGGCCCCATGCTGTTCAGGCACCAAGCTGCCAGGTGGGTTGTCCCCCCCCAAAAAAGAAAAAAAGGCCCAGCCACGTCTTCATATGTTTGTTCCAGGGACCGCCGAGAAGCAAAGATTTGAGTTAAACTATGTTATAAAAAAAGATCATATTTGCACACATTTTCACGATTTTTTCAAAAATAGCAGATCTACAAGCTCATAGCGCGGCACCGAGTGCCGCGCTATGAGCTTGTATATCTGCTATTTTTGAATAGCCAAATGAGGGGTACTAAAAGAGGGGCCCGGCTCTCGGGGAGGGGTGTGAAGGCAGTCATTGATTGAATGATTGATTGAATCGAGGTGTGTGTCAAAAGGCAGCCATATCTAACCCCTTTAAGACCGGTAAAGCGTCCCATGTGTCATCATTTTAGATTTTAGCTATTGGCTATTAAAAAAAAAGCATACAAGCACCAAGTGCCGCGCTATGAGCTTGTAGATCTGCTGTTTTTTTTTTAATCTCGAAAATGTGTGTAAATGTTTGAATATATACTTTTTAAAAGACCAAAAAAAAGTGAACATTTTGAACTCATATCTTTGCTCCTGGGGGGGGGTCCCTGGATTTTTAATACATATAATTTTGGGAGTCCTTAATTGACATGGAAAACGTTTGAGCCAAGACATTTGTAGAATCGGCCTCAGGTCTTTTAGAAAAAAATATAAATACAAAGATTTGCACACATTTTCGAGATTTCTCTCTAAAAGACTAAAAGGATAGCACAAAAAAAAGTCCCTGGGGACTTGTTTCCATTGTGGTCCTAGGTCTTGTCTGTTTGTATCTTGGAGGACGTCAACATTTTAGGACAGCAATTTTATGAACATTTTACATTTGTTTTTACCATTTTTATTGTAAGCCTAAAGCTGAAAAATAGCTCATCTACCAGCTTATAGATTGGCTATTTTATAGTATATACTATATACTAGTATATAGTATAAAGCAGGCATAATAACACTCTAATCTCTAATACCTACAACTAACTCCTAAAATCCTTAATCCGAACACTAATTCTAAACCTATCTCTAAACTGTTTTAGGTATTTTTTACCATAAAACAGCCATTTATCTTGTGTGAGGACCAGGGAAATGGTTCCTCACCTATTGGCATCTATGATCTATTTGTCAAATTCTACTATCGGCCTATGTGCGGGGACATTAGGTCTTCACAAGTATAGTAACACAAACACACTCACACAGTGGTGGAAAAAGTACTCAATGTTTTTTACTTTAAGTAAAAGTATCAATACCGCAATGTAGAAATACTCTGTTACAAATGAAAAGTCAGAAATTCAGAATTTACTTGAGTAAAAGCACAAACGTATCAAAATGCACTTAGAGTACCAAAGTAGAAAGTACTCATTATGTAGAATGTCTCGTTTCATGAGTTTTCAAATGTAAAACAAATATTTAAATCTTTTGAAAATAGCAGATCTACAAGCTCACAATGCGTCACGATGCGACGCATTGTGAGCTTGTAGATCGGCTATTTTCAAATGGCCGAAATGTATATAGGGCTGAAGTGGCTAGTAACTAAAGTTGTCAAATAATTGTAGTGGAGTAAAAGTATAATATTCGCCTCTGAGATGTAGTGGAGTAGAAGTAAAAGTATAGAAAATTGGAAATACTCCAGTAAAGTAAAAGACACCTAACATTTTTTACTTAAGTACAGTACTTGAGTAAATGTACTTAGTCACATTACACCACTGCTCACACACACACACACGCCTTCCTGAAAGCACTGACATGTCATGCACGTGCAGCCGTGTGAATACACTTTCAGTCTCTCACATGCATGCTACACCGTGGCCGTGCAAGGACTCGGCGTACAGCTTCGCTCTGCGACGGCCGTCCTGCTGCTCCAGCAGCTGCGAGGTCGTTAGGGTTTGGGCTCGTTCGTTTTGTTTTCAATTTCACATCGGTTTTAATCAGCTAGTTTCGTTTCTTTATCCTGCGAAAGAGATTAAAAAAAGGACAAACGCCCACTCAATCCGGTGACGCATCTCTGTCATTTTTAGATTTCTTTGGGCTATTCGAAAAATAGCAGATCTACAAGCTCGTAGCGCGGCACCGAGTGCCGCGCTACGAGCTTGTAGATCTTTTTTTTTTGTTTTTTTCAAAGCTTCAAAGTTTTGTTTTTTCAAAGCTTTTTTCAAAGCTTGTAGATCTGTTTTTAATGTTTTTTTCAAAGCGAACATTTGTAACTCAAATCTTTGCTTATACCTGGAACAAAATATTTTACAAATTTTCGCTTTAAAAAATATATATTTTGAGCTCGGCCCTGGCCTCCCTAGGCTGTGGGGGACTGGTGTAGCGCTGGTGTAGGGCTGGTGTAGCGCCCAGGATCACTTAGGAAATTGGCACCGGGTGAAAAAAATGAGTTACAAAAATTGCGAGGAAAAAATAAATAAAAATACATATATATATATATATATATTTAAAGATTTGCACACATTTTCACTACTTACTCTTAAAAAAGATCTACAAGCTCATAGCGCGGCACTCGGTGCCGCACTATGAGCTTGTAGATCTGCTATTTTTTAATAGCCAAAGAAATCTAAATGTGATAAAAAACATACCATCAAGCCACCCAAGATAGGAGGCATATACTGTATCTTATGAAATATTGTCAAAAACAAAAAACGTAGGACATTTTCTCTATTTGAGTTTGTTTTGGTTAGCCTTGGAAGCACACCATTATCGTTTCATTTTAAAGCCACAATTTTTTATTATTGTTTCAGTTATTTAACATGTTCTAATTCTAGTTTAGGTTGTTGGGTTATTTTTAGTTTACTCTAATATCCTTGCTGTGCCGCACAGTGTTTGGTTTCCCTAGAAACCTGCTCAGGTTAAATAGACAAGGAGGGCCCTCCAGCTTTGGTGGAAACTGCTGACTTCATGTAACTTCTTTCTTTGTGTAGCTGTGAACTAGGGCAGGGCAATTAAAACCAATAACCAACTTAATCCGGCTCATGTAGGTGAATAAAATAATCGAGAAGTATATATTTTGTTTGTAACCAAGTACATTTACTCAAGTACTGTATTTAAGTAAAAATGTTAGGTATTTTTTACTTTACTGGAGTATTTCAAATTTTCAGTACTTTTACTTCTACTCCACTACATCTCAGAGGCAAATATTGTACTTTTAAACCACTTCAGCCCTATTTACATTTTGGCCATTTGAAAATAGCCGATCTACAAGCTCACAATGCGTCACATTGTGAGCTTGTAGATCTGCTATTTTCCACAAAAAAAAAAACATTTGAAAACTTGTCAAACGGGACATTCTGCATAAGGAGTACTTTCTACTTTTCTTTTAAATACATTTTGATGCCAATACTTTTGCACTTTTACTCAAGTACAATTTTAATTCCGGACTTTTACTTGTAACAGAGTATTTCTACATTGCAGTATTGATACTTTTACTTAAGTTAGAGATGTGAGTACTTTTTCCACTGTAACACTGCGAACCCAGTGTAACTTTATTTATTTTTTTATGCTGTGTAGTTGTGAGCCCAGTGTAACGTTATTTCATCTTTTATGTTGTGTAGTTGTGAGCCCAGTGTAACGTTATTTCATCTTTTATGTTGTGTAGTTGTGAGGCCAGTGTAACGTTATTTAATCTTTTATGTTGTGTAGTTGTGAACCCAGTGTAACGTTATTAAATATTTTATGTTGTGTAGTTGTGAACCCAGTGTAACTTTATTTAATATTTTATGTTGTGTAGTTATGAACCCAGTGTAACGTTATTTCATCTTTTATGTTGTGTAGTTGTGAACCCAGTGTAACGTTATTAAATCTTTTATGTTGTGTAGTTGTGAACCCAGTGTAACGTTATTAAATCTTTTATGTTGTGTAGTTGTGAACCCAGCCTGGACGCTCACGTTAAGATCATCGAGGCTCTGGTCACCAGCGAATGGAGGGAAAGCCAGGCGGCTCCAGGTACGTTACCGAGTCATTATTATATTATGATTATATTCACTGTTATGTAGAAGGTCAAAATACGTTTTTTTTCTGGTCAGTAGTTGCTTAGACTTCCCCAACGCTCCTGATTTCGTGTATAGAGGGGCGGGTGTATAGAGCCGGCGAGAGATTGCGCCTGATCCCATTGGTTCACCGATCTGTCCGTCAACCCCCGCCCTGTTAACACAACATTACGAGCGACGCCCACTGCACTCTGGTTGGTTGGGAAATTAAACACTTCCTCATACCGAGTACACCGACGCGCTGGGCCAGGCTTTTATTGTTTAGCAAAACTAAACAGTAAAAGCCTGGAGATCGAGGCTAGTAGTTGCTCTGTCCAGTCTACTAGTGAGTAAAGTACAGTCTCAACTGCCCAGTAGAGACTGTACGTTACTCACTAGTAGGAGACTAGTTGACTCTAGGTTGACTTTAAGAACAGTGGTTCTCAAAGTGGGGTCAGGGGACCCCCAAGGGGGACTTGAGGGGGGCTCCAGGCCGTCCCACGTAAAACGAGTGACAGTAATGTAACTTCACTATAAATCACTGTAACTATATGTTATGCTTTAGCTGTTAGCCAACAGCCGATCTAATGACTGTCTAGTGTCTTACTGTCGCTTGTAGATCTGCTATTTGTGGACTCATTTTGAACCCTTTTTAACCCATTGAGACCTGGAACGCATCTGTGTAATTGTTTTGATTTGAGCTAAGAAAGCATTATTTTACACTTAGGCTATTCAAAAATAGCAGATCTAAAATCAATATATTTATATTCTTTTAAAGTGAACATTTGTAACTCAAATCTTTGCTTCTGGGGGTCCCTGGAACAACATATTTTGAGATGGGGGTCGGCGGCCAAATACATATCATTCTGGGGGTCCTTGACATGAAACAGTTTGAGAACCACTGATATAGAAACCGAGGTTTTTCAAAAAACTGTTAGGATTTAGAAGACATTTTGTAGAATCGGCCTCTGGTCACATATCTTCTCTCATGGGGGTCCCAAGCACAAACTCTTTTCAGGTGGGGGTCCGTGGCCAAGCAAATACATATCAATTTGGGGGTCCTTGACATGAAAACGCTTGAGAGTTGGCAGATCTCCAAGCTCACAAACGAGATGCGGTGCGACTCGTTGTGAGCTTGTAGTCTTACTTTTTGGTGTGTGCAACACCATCGTACGATGAAGTATGAATGAAGCTTTTTAAAGGGACCTACACACATTTCATTCAAAGTGGCATACAATCTGTCATTTTTAGATCTCTTTGGCTATTCAAAAATAGCAGATCTACAAGCTCATAGCGCGGCACCGACTGCCGCGCTATGAGCTTGTAGATCTGCTATTTTTGAAAAATCGTTAAAATGTTTGCAAATCTTGGAATATATCATTTTTTTAAACATTCTTTAACTCAAATCT
>NC_137624.1:3284149-3504149 GCF_963280865.1 Gymnoscopelus braueri | reverse complement strand
GAAATCAAAAACAGGAACGTCAGGTTTGAGATTTCTGTCAGAGTTGGTGTGGAAACTGGTTTTCTTGTGCTGTTGCTGCTGTTCTCACAGGCCCCCATGTATCCAGTGGTGGAAGAACTACTTATAGATGTTTTACTTAAGTTAACACAACGTAGAAATACTCTGTTAGAATTCCATTTTTTACTTGAGTAAAAGTATAAAAGTGTTGGCATGCACTTGAAGTGCCCAAAGTAAAAGTACTCATTGTGCATGTCCCATTCTTTCTTTTTTTACGCTTTGGCTTTTTTGGCTTCTTCTCACATTTTGTAGATTTTTTGAAAATAGCAAGCAACGCGTTGTGAGCTTGTAGATCTGCTATTTTTGAATAGCCATAGTATAAGTCAGGTAAGGGGTTGATATGTTTTGCATTGACAATCTAAATCTACAAAGTAACTTGTAACTAAAGTTGTCATGTAATTGTAGTTGAGAAAAAGTCAATATTTGCCTTTGAGATGTAGAGTAGGGGGAAAAAAGGACATTTTCAATGTTTTTGTTTTTTTTACTTTGTTTGTTTTAGTACAGTACTTGAGTAAATGTACTTAGTTACTTTCCACCACTGCACGTATGACACAACAGTCGTGTTTACGAACCACTTCAACCCTGGTGTGCCAATTCTGGGCATAATTATTATAGGCGAAAATGTGAAAATAAATCATGTTGAAAAGCTCACAATGCACCCCATCGTGCTGTGAGCTTGTAGATCGGGCAGAAACCTCATATCTCATATCTCTTAAATGTTCTTTTTTCCCAGATCAATGCCCTACCTACATACAAGAGTGTCACACAAACGTAGTGAAAATAGCAGATCTGCAAGCTTTTGCATTTTGAGCTTGTAGATCGGCTATTTTCACTATTTAATCATCATTTTTTTATAATAAAAAAAGGAACGGTTTTGGACGTGCAAGGTTTCCACCCGACAGCCATGATATTTCAACATGGCATTGATTTATAGCTGTTTCGCAGAAAGGCCAAACGAATACAACACGTTAAAAGCAGTTCTGTTCTAGTGTGTTCTAGAACAGCGGCCCTAAACCTGTGGGTCGAGACCCCCAGGGGGGTCCCCATGTGACAGTTAAGTGACAATTTAAGGACTTTTAAGACCTAATACCTACAAAAAATCAAAGAAGAAAAAAAAGATCATTTCTGCATCAAAATAAATCAACAAACTATACTATAAAAACTGGTCAAACATTGGCCAAACTGTCAAACAATATAAGAACGAGGCTTTGAAAATAGCTGTTGCGATATTTAACCCTGGAACTGAGTCAAACTAAAGTTAACGCCTCAACTCCTACAATGGACCCTTCGCTAAACCCCACCC
Source organism: Gymnoscopelus braueri (assembly GCF_963280865.1). Taxonomy (NCBI): domain Eukaryota; kingdom Metazoa; phylum Chordata; class Actinopteri; order Myctophiformes; family Myctophidae; genus Gymnoscopelus; species Gymnoscopelus braueri. The sequence goes on along the minus strand of NC_137624.1, from coordinate 3,502,789 downwards.
CAAAAGCGATTGTCCAATGCCAGCTTAGCAACCGTTGTTAGCCTGGCATAGGTCTGGCAAGCTTTCGTCACCTGCCATAGCTGTCAATGTTATTTCTCCCGCACACACCCAATCATTTGCAACATAATAGCAAGAATAGGAATACCACGATAACGCAATGGTGACTATGAACCACGTACCCAAACCCGTTGGAGGCTGCTTTTCCCAAGCTGAAATCTGCACTTAAACTGCAAGGCTGAATATGGCTGTGTTGTTGAACACATACACAGCTTAACGTCAGGAAACTTACACGACACGACTCACTCGCCCAGGTGGTGTCAATAATAGGCTACTAATCACCGTGATCGTAACAAAATTCAGAATCACAGCGCTGCCTGTTTCGGATTCCGCACGTTAAAGTATATTTATTCATTTGTTTGTCTATTTATTAACTGCTACTGTAGGCTTACCCTGCGGTACATGAAAACTCCTGTTACAGTCATGGATCAACTTCAACCTGGTGTTTGCACTTTCTCCATTTACGGTCCGTACATATATATAAACGTTCAGATTTCAAATATAAATTGCCTACCCTATGGCCACGGATGTTAAAATGATGCACGGGACTCTCAAAAGTACCCGTATATTCTGTATTGTTCAATAAAAAGCATTTTAATCCGATCGGTGGCCATTTTCTCATAGAGCTATAATGTATCAGAGTGCAATACACCTATCAACCGATAGGGTCGCTTTGTTGAAAGCATATGGAGAAAATGGCCACCGATCAGATTAAAATGCTTTTTATTGAACAATACGGATGATACGGGTACTTTTGAGAGCACGTACATAAATGTAACATCCGTGGCCATGGGATAAGCACTTTATATTTGAAATATGAACGTTTCTGTAGATGTACAGGCTATAAATGGAGAAAGTGCAAACACCAGGTTGAAATTCATCCATGACGGTCGAGACAGACGACCGTCGTGTATCCATGGCTATTACTCCCTCTAACATTTCCCGTGTTTTTAGTTTATTGAAATAATGTCATGCACATTTGTCCAGTGCATAGCCTACTGCAGGCCTTGTTGACTAGATTTAGAAGAGATTTTGAAGCTATTGCTGCTGAAATGATCGATTATTTTTAAGGGGAAAAGCCGTCATTTAACATGCAAGTCAATGGGTGAGAAGCAGAGATTGCCAGGCCTGGGTGTGACTAACTTCGCACCACCAGTCACAGAGTGGAGTGGGTGGGGCTTAGCGAAGGGTCCATTCCAAGTGCTTATCAGGGTGGGGAGGGGGGGGGTCCTCAGTTAAAATATGATTATGTTGGGGGGGTCGCGACCTGAAAAGTTTGGGAACCACGTGCTCTAGAATAGTGGATAATGTCTTTTTTATCAGCTATTCTGGATACTTTATATCCAGCATATTGTTGCTATCAGGCCCTTTTCTTCCCTTACATTAATTGCCATACTACAGTGTCACAAAAAAGTAGGAAAAAATAGCCGATCTACAAGGTCACAAGTATCGCCACCGGATCCATTGGAACACAGATACCGGGAAAGAATCTTTGTTTAGATTTATTTGGCTTTTTTTTTTTTATCTTCAAAGTTTGTGCAAATCTTTTGAATATATATAATCGTTTTCAAATCTTTGCTTCTGGGGGTTCTACAAATGTCTTCTAAATCCTACTTAAAAAAAAACAAAAAACGTATGTATCTATGTCAGTGGTTCTCAAACTTTTTCATGTCAAGGACCACCCAAAATGATATGTATTTGGCCGCGGACCCCCATCTCAAAATATTTTTGCAATAGGGACCCCCGGAAGCGAAGATTTGAGTCAAAAATGTTCCCTTTAAAAACTGTATATTCAAATATTTGCACAAAATTTCACGATTTAAAAAAAATAGCAGATCTACAAGCTCATAGCGACACTTGGTGCCGCGCTATGAGCTTGTAGATCTGCTATTTTTTAATAGCCCAAAGAAATGTAAAATGACACAGACAGATGCGTTCTCCGGATTGAATGCGATAAGGTAAAAAGGTTCATATCTGCGACACTCGTGTCACAGACTTTCGACGAATGGCATTTTCTTTGGGTGTATACTATAGCGTGAGCCCGTATATCCAGCCCATGGAAAGACCTGGCCTCCCCCACACTAATAACTCTTCTTAAAGACAGTGGAAAACCTTGGGATGACAATGACCCGCGGCGTTCCAGGCCTCGTGTCATTTTAAACCTTTTTACTAAGAACCAGGAGCTCTATTTTAAGTGTCAGCCCGCCCCGGTGGCACAGATAGCTCGCCTGGATTTTCCCCGAGTGTCACCGCGGGGATTACAGGCATATCTTGGCGCCCCTTGACGGCCCGAGCGCAACCGGGGGCATTAGAATGTCAACTGGCACAGGTGGGACAGTTAAAGGAAGTACATTTACTCAAGTATTGTACTTAAGTACAATTTTGAGGTATTTTTGACTTGAATTCTAGTGGAGTTTTGCCAATTTTCAATACTTTTACTTCTACTCCACTACATCTCTGAGGAACATATTGTACTTTTGCTCCATTACAATTATTTGACAACTTTAGTTACTAGTTACTTTGCAGATATAAATTATTATATTATAAAACATACATAAACCACTTTAGCCCTATTTTATACGTAAGCTGTTTGAAAAAAGCAGACCTACAAGCTCTTTGTACTTTTACTCAGGTAAAATTTTGAACACAGGCCTTTTACTTGTAACAGAGTACTTCTACATTGCGGTATGGATACTTTTACTCAAGTAAAAGTAATTAGTACTTTTTCCACCACTGTACATAAGTACATTTGTTTTGAGCATCCGTGCTTGATTGAGTGTTTGTATTCTTGGATACTCATGACTTTTACTCCACTACTCTTGACGCCACTACATTTCGATTTAAATAGCAGATCTACAAGCTCATAGCGCAGCACTCAGTGCCGCACTATGAGCTTGTAGATCTCCTCCTTGACATTGAAAATGCTGAACCACTTAACCAGACCACTGGCATATTTCAAACAATCTCACAAGGACCACTCTATAACCCTTGTTTATTTCTGTCTCTATTTAGGCATTAACGCAGGCATTTCTGTGTTGTATTTCTCTCTTTATTTTCTGTATGAATATTTAACACACACACACACACATAAGGACCACCTGTACTTATGCCATAGACCAGTGGTTCTCAACCTTTTCAGGCCACGACCCCCCCAAAATAATCATATTTGAACTGGGGACCCCCCCATTTTGTTTGACTCCGTTCCACAGATAAATATTGTGAAAATAGCCGATCTGCTATTTTCACAATTTTTGCCTCTTTCGTATATTATTTGACAATTTGGACAATGTTTTATAGTATAGTTTGTTGTTTACTTTTGTTGCAGTCATTTTTTTCAGGTATTAAAAAGGTCTTAAAAGTCCTTAAATTGTCACTTAACTGTCGCCTGGGGACCCCTCCAAAATCACGTGGCGGCCCCCCCTGGGGGTCCAGACCCACAGGTTGAGTACCACTGCCGTAGACCACTCAGTGGTCCGCGGACCGGCGCTTGAGATAAACAGTGGCCTAACGTGCACACGAGGCAGAGCTGGCTTTGTCTGGGTGCCAACAAACCTCCACACACACACACACACGCACGCGCACACACTGCACGACACACACACACACACACACACACACACACGGGGGAGGGGTAGAGGCAACCTGCAGGAGAGCGAGCGACCAAGTGAGCGACAGAGGGGAGGGGGGAGGAAAGGGGGCGGGTGGGGGTGGGCTGGTTGGCGACAGAGGAAGAGAATTAAACAGACTGCAGATCCACCACCCCCCCCCCACACACACACACACAGAGGAGATGTGTCGCATTTTCTCTCCCATGTGCTTCTCACACGGAGATATAGACAGAATAGACAGACACAGACAGACAGACAGACAGACAGACAGACAGCATAGACAGACAGACAGACAGACAGACAGACAGACAGACAGACAGACAGACAGACAGACAGCATAGACAGACAGACAGACAGACAGACAGACAGACAGACAGACAGACAGACAGACAGACAGACAGACAGACAGCATAGACAGACAGACAGACAGACAGACAGACAGACAGACAGACAGCATAGACAGACAGACAGACAGACAGACAGACAGACAGACAGACAGACAGACAGACAGACAGCATAGACAGACAGACAGACAGACAGACAGACAGACAGACAGACAGACAGACAGACAGACAGACAGACAGACAGACAGACAGACAGACAGACAGACAGACAGACAGACAGACAGACAGACAGACAGACAGATTGCCACATGGAGGAAATGCAAGGAACAAAAATGCTGGACGTTGAACAAGAATCAATAGTTATTTTTAGCGTCGTGTGTGCTTTCTTGTGTCAAGAGTCGTTTAGTTCAGCGGTTTTCAACCCCCCTCTCCCCCACTCATTTGATACAATATTTCTATCTCTGGGACCCCCTGTACACTCTCATAGTTACAGACCCATAAGGGTCTCTAACTATCACATAAGCTGGGGACCCCCTGGAAACCCCCCCTCAAGGACCCCCAGGTGGGTCCTCGCACCCCACTTTGAGAACCAGTGGTCTAGTTAAGCATTGATGAGGGATTGAAGGTAGACGCTGGTGGGCTATCTCTCTCTCTCTCTCTCTCTCTCTCTCTCTCTCTCTCTCTCTCTCTCTCTCTCTCTCTCTCTCTCTCTCTCTCTCTCTTTCTCAGAAACGACCTCAATGGTCTGAGAAAAAAGAAACGGAGCAGCATGCATGCATGCATGCTGGAGCGGGGTTGGCTGGCGACAGCCGGCCCCTGCGCCGCGATTGGCCGCCGCGAACGTGATGTAACACGTTACCGAGCAAGCTGCCCTTAATGGCTTTTCAAATAGATTTTCAGGCGGTTGTACCGATAGAGAGAGAGAGAGAGAGAGAAGGAGAGTGGACATTTAACAGACACAATGTACACACGGGCTCTTAGAAGAAACTAAACCTTTGGACTGTAATCTTTGGACTGAGCCGCAGCACGGAGCATCTCTCTTCTATATATATAAGGGATTTAAAGATGGACCCGTACATGGGGAGAGGCATTGAGGAGCCTACACATCTGTAGGGGTGATTACATAACCATACAGGCCGGTAGGTAGAACAAACCTACACACGTTCGTTGCGTTGAGGTTTACTGGTCTACATTAAAATGACGTTTGTCCTCTGGACCTTGCAGTAGCAGAGACTGTAAGGTGGAAGTTCTCTTCAATAAAGGAGGAATCGTGTATAGATGATACGTACGTCTGTTGTTATTGGTCGTATCGAACTATATTTCAATGGCATGTAGCAAAATAATGTATATTTTGTATTTCTCTCTGTGTTGCTCACTGTGCTATATCCTCCACTGCAGTGGGAAACGGTGCTAATGCAGGGAGAGAGAGAGAGAGAGAGAGAGAGAGAGAGAGAAGGGAGAGGGAGAGGGAGAGGGAGAGAGAGAGAGAGAGGGAGAGAGAGAGAGAGGCAGCGAACAAAAGGGGAGTAGTGCAGATTTGCAGGTTAAAAATAGACCCTGCTTTAACAAGCCCCTCGCTTTGGCTATACCGTTAGCCAGGGTTGCTATGAAAGCGTCTCAATCTGTCAGCTACAGCACGTTCACACACACACACACACACACACACACACACACACACACACGCACGCACGCACGCACGCGCGCGCGCGCCTCGACCATATAAATGATGATATCCAAGCACTCTGGTTCTCAACCTGTGGGCCTGGGGGTCCGCTGGCGGGCCGCGAGGGGTATTGCAAGTGCCCCCCCCCACCCACCACCTGAGATACGATTCTACAAATGTCTTCTAAATCCCATGTTGCTTTATCAATGGTGCTCACACTTTTTCATGTCAAGGACCCCCAAAATGTTACGTATTTGGCTGCGGACCCCCCATCTCAAAATATTTTGTTCCAGGGACCCCCCCCCCACAGAAGCAAAGATTTGAGTTACAAATGTTCGCTTTAAAAATATATATATATTCAAAGATTTGCACAAATTTTCACGATAAAAAAAAAATAGCAGATCCACAAGCTCATAGCGCGGCACTCGGTGCCGCGCTATGAGCTTGTAGATCTGCTATTTTTTATATATCCAAAGAAATCTAAAGAGACACAGACGCCTTCCCGGTTCTTATGGGATATTTGGCGAAACGCTTAGCATTTTAATGACATTAATCCAAGGTGATTGATCCAAGGTGCTCTGAAAAGGCAAGCGCCCCCCCCCCCCCCCCGGTGTTTAGTGTGCAGATGGGTGGTCCGGCGAATGCTTTTCAAGATTTTCCTGATCCAGAAAAAGGTTGCAGAACCACTGATGTAGCGCGTGGAGACGGGTGCTTTTTGATTAGGTTGGTCTCCCCTCATCCGCAAGCGTGGAGAAGAGACCTAAATGCTTTGAGACTTAGAACGATCTGTTCTATCTAGTGGTGGAAAAAAGTACTCAAATGTTTGACTTAAGTAAAAGTATCAATACTGCAATGTAGAAGTACTCTGTTACGTAAAGTAAAAGTCTGGAATTAAAAATGTACTTGAGTAAAAGTACAAAGGTATTGGCATCAAAATTTACTCAAAGTACCGAAAGTAAAAGTACTAAGATGTTTGAAAATAGCCGATCTACAAGCTCACAACGCAAAATGCACGAGGCTTAACTCATTAACTGCCATTCACTAAATAGCCCAAAAAGTCAATTTTCTTGCGATTTTCTTACCTTTTCAAGTAGTCACAGAATATGTATCTCCAGTATGATCGATCCCCTGATGGCTGTATATATAAATGTCATCGCGATTCGCTTGTTATAACCAGCTGATAATAGCATGTTTCGCTCAAAAATACATATAAAACACAGGAGCCGAGATTCAGAATATGTCAGAATATTTTTAACAGGGAAGTGAATGGAGCAGTAACTCTTTGGATCGCGTTATCTCCTGGTTCTGTGTGAAAAACGTCATCACTCACGACGCGTTGTGAGCTTGTAGATCTGCTATTTTCAAATATTTTACACATTCATTCTCGTTTTTGAACGGAGAGATCTAATCGTCTCTTCTCTCCACACAGCTCTACCTCCAAAGCCACCCAAGCCCACCACCTCCACCACCTCCACCACCACCACCATCACAGCAACACCACCACCAACAGCAGCTGTAGCAGCAGCTGTAGCAGCAGCAGCAGCACCAGTGGTTTGTAACACCAACGGCATGAACAACAGCATGGCTCTGCAGGACGCCGAGTGGTACTGGGGCGACATCTCCAGGGAGGAGGTGAACGAGAAGCTCCGGGACACGGCCGACGGCACCTTCCTGGTGCGAGACGCGTCCACCAAGATGCACGGCGACTACACCCTCACCCTGAGGTACACGGTTCTTAACACACGCAATGGATAAACCACTTGAAAAAAACATATTATGGTTGACCCCGGAGTCTCTCAGGGCTCTGTGCTAGTGTCGTTTCTGTTTCGTTTGTTATCGTGGGGAAAACTTCCGCTCACAATGCGTCGCAGCGGGACGTGTTGTGACCTTGTCGATCGGAGACCTTGCCTTACAGGTCCGTTTGGTTGCCTTTGTGCACTCTCTGAGACCTGCACTCTTGAGTTTCCCAAACAGTGGGTCGCGGACCCAGACTTTCAATTATTTCCTAACATTTTTCTCATAGATTAAAATCAACTTCGAACATAATTTCATAAATAAGTAAAAAATCTTTCTTTTTTTTATCGTGAAAATAGCCGATCTACAAGCTCACAACGCGTTGCGATGCGACACGTTGTTGTAGATCTGCTATTTTCACTCGTTTGGGTCCCGGGGAGACATCAAATTTCTCTTTTGGGTCTCAAGCTAAAACGTTCGGGGTCTAATGCTAATGCATAACCAAAGTAATATCGTTGCTGTCCGGCAGGAACCAGCTAACTCCATTTTTCAGCTTTTGCATTTTTTTTCCATAAATCAGTGCTATTGAACACCCTTTACGTCTGTGTGTTGGTAAAAAAAATATTGAACCAATGAACAGTATCAAAAAGTGCTTCTGACAAAACCAGCTAACTCCATTGGATCCTCAAACTTTCTGCTAAACAAGCTGACTCCAGCAAAGGGGGTGGAGTTGGGAGGTTTTGTTGACTCCAGGCTCCACCCCCTTTTGACCTCCAACCTCATTGTGAGCTTGGAGGTCCGTTCAGCTGTTCTTATCAATGATGGACAAAACCTCCTAACTCGTCCTCCTCGCGTGTTCTTTTTCCTGTGGCTCTTCACAGAAAAGGCGGAAACAACAAGCTGATCAAGATCTTCCACCGGGACGGCAAGTACGGCTTCTCCGACCCGCTGACCTTCAGCTCCGTGGTGGAGCTGATCAACCACTACCGCAACGAGTCCCTGGCCCAGTACAACCCCAAGCTAGACGTCAAGCTGCAGTACCCCGTCTCCAAGCACCAGCAGGTATAAACAATGTGCAATTTTGCAATTTATCGATATATACTGTAGACACTGGGGTGGAAAAAAGTACTCAAATGTTTTACTTAAGTAAAAGTATCGATACTGCAATGTAGAAGTACTCTGTTACGTACGTGAAAGTCCGGAATTCAACATTGACTTGAGTTCAAAGTTCAAAAGTGTTGGTATCAAAATGTACTTAAAGTACCAAAAGTAAAAGTACTAAAATGTTTGAAAATAGCAGATCTACCAGCTCACAACGAGAGCTGGTAGATAGGCTATTTTCAAATAGCCTAGGGATAAATTAGGGCTAAAGTGGTTAATGTATGTTTTGTATGTGTCCCGCCCCCCCCCCCCCCCCCCCCACAGGACCAGGTGGTGAAGGAGGACAACATTGAAGCGGTAGGGAAGAAGCTGTGCGAATACCACCAGCAGTACCAAGACAAGAACAAAGAGTACGACCGTCTGTACGAGGAGTACACCAGAACGTCCCAGGTGAGCGCGCAGCGGATTCAAGTTCTCAGTCACCGCGGCCGACTTTTCAGTCACGCACCGAAAATAGGCAATCTGCGAGCTTACAGCGCGTCGCAGCGTGACGTGCTGGCAGCTCTACAAGCTGGCAGGACGGTTTGACTGAAGTTAAGTTAGCTGATAAGCTAAATGGCAAGGCTATGTTGCTCAGACAAGAACAACAAGTTAGACATTTAGCCAGAGGTGGAAAAAGTATGCTGTTTTACTTAAGTATCAATACTGCAATGTAGAACTAAAAGTACGAAAGTATTGGTGCTTAAAGTACCAAAGTAGAAAGTACTCATTATGTAGAATGTCCCATTTTACAAGTTTTCAAATGTATAAAATGTTTTAAAAATCTATCTGAAAATAGCCGATCTACAAGCTCACAATGTGTCGCATCGCGACACATTGTGAGCTTGTAGATCGGCTATTTTCAAATGGACGAAATCTATATAGGGCTGAAGTGGTTAGTGTATATTTTGTAATAATAATCAAAATCAAATCAAGTACAGTACTGAGTAAATGTACTTAGTTACTTTACACCACTGCATTTAGCTAAATAACCAAACGATCAGTCACTCTCTCATTACTCGAATGCCCGAATACCTATGGTAGATCACATCACATTGCTTCTGTTTAATAAAGTTTGGAGCATCTAAAGTGAGTTGTGAGCCCTTCCTTTTGCTCTTAAAATGCCATCACTGGCCCACGATAATATTGAGGCATTTTTGTCATTGTGCCATCACCATAACGTCAACATTGTTCCACCCCTAAACATGAGCGACACTGTCTCCTTCTAGGAAATCCAAATGAAAAGGACGGCGATTGAGGCTTTCAACGAAACTATCAAGATTTTCGAGGAGCAGTGCCAAACGCAGGAGCGCTACAGCAAGGAGTACATCGAGAAGTTCAGGAGGGAAGGAAACGACAAGGAAATCCAGAGGTAAGCAGGAAGTCTCGGTTCAAAAAGGCCTTTTTCAAAGCAGCCACGTTCACTTAAATCATTGTGCAAAAATAAATAAATTATAAAAATAAAATATCATATTTGAATAAAATAAATTCTTTCAACATAAAAAAAAGTCAAAACAGCCGATCTACAAGCTCACAATGTGAAGCATCGTGACACGTTTTGAGCTTGTAGATCGGCTATTGTCATTTCTGTGACACTGTACGACACAATATGAAATAGGGCTCTGGTCATTTAACAAATTCTCAAAGAAAACACGCTTCTCCATTAACTGATGAATTGAAAGAATAACCGAATAATAGAAAGTACATTAATCAATAGTTGCAATCCTACAGGTGTGATTGAGCTGGCCAGAACAGACACGTTAGGGTTCATGTGGTTTAGGTTGTGTTCCATTCAGGTCGAACAAACTCTTGTGCGTGTTGACTCACTGGAAAGACACTGCTACACTAAATGGAACACAGCCGTAACCAATTATATTTTCGCTATTTAAAAAAATAATTGTAAATTTATTTTGTATTACATTACATTACAGTCATTTAGCAGACGCTTTTATCCAAAGCGACATACAATAATGAATTTAAAAAAAACGAAATAAATATGAAATTCAAACATTGTCCCCGCCAGGATCATGGGAAACTACGAGAAACTGAAGTCGCGGATCAGTGAGATCGTGGACAGCAAACGACGTCTGGAGGAAGACCTAAAAAAGCAGGCTGCCGACTACAGAGAGATCGACAAGAGAATGAACAGCATTAAACCTGACCTCATCCAACTGCGCAAGACTAGAGACCAGTATCTAATGTAAGTAACTTTACTACAGACTAGAATCTAATGTAAGTATCTGTACTAGAGACCAGTATCTAATGTAAGTATCTATACTTAGAGACCAGTGTCTAATCATACTATGGATATGGATGGTTTTGCGTTGCAGGTGGCTGACCCAGAAGGGCGTGCGGCAGAAGAAACTCAACGAGTGGCTCGGAATCAAGAACGAGAACACAGAAGAGTAAGTTTCTTGAGTGTGAGCGCTCGCATCAGCTATACCCATGGACTCAAGTTCTCTGTCGCCACAACTCATTTCAGAGATTAAAGAGTATTAGAATGGGTCAGACTAGCAATAGAACACATGTTCAGTTTTGAATGCTGTAGTGCTGTAGTTTTTCTTTTCTTTTTTACCCACACAAATCTTCTCTTCTGGGGGTCCCTGGCGCAACATATTTTCAGACGGGGGGGTCCTCGGCAAAACACATATCAATTTAGCGGTCCTTGACTCGAAAACGTTTGAGAACCATCACTGTAGACCACGTGTATCTTTAGCGTGAGCTTTGTGTCGACGCTCATCGTGTCCCCTTTTTTCCGCCGTTCCAGCCAATACTCCATGGTGGAGGACGACGAGGATCTTCCCCATCACGACGAACGCTCCTGGAAGCTGGGCAACATCAATCGTCTTCAGGCAGAGGCTCTGCTCCGGGGGAAACGAGACGGGACATTCCTGGTTCGTGACAGCAGCAAAGCGGGATGCTACGCCTGCAGCGTTGTGTACGTATACCCACGCATCTTTTTTTTAACCTTTTCACCAGACGTGCTGTCGGGCTCTGTGAAGTATTTTAGAATTGGATTGCAAGCGTTGCTTCAGGAGCTTAATAAGTCTGTAAGTAAGTAGCCTTGGGAGCTGTTTCTGTAGCGTGAGGTAGCTTGATGTACACAAATCAATCAAGTATTTAAGTAATATATATTGTCGCTGTCGAGCAGAAACTTGGTACAAAATGTTGGTAAAGTATAAAATAGGGCATTTGTTTATGGGAAAAAAATATAAAAAAGATTAAATGTGGAGATACAAGGTTTCTGCGACGACATCACACATTTGGGAAGACAAACGCAGCTTTGTAAAAAAAACGTTATTCACGTGACCCGTTTTTTTTTGTACCCTCCGTTCTCTCCCCCCGTGTGCAGCGTGGACGGCGAGGTGAAGCACTGCGTCATCAACAAGACGCCGTCGGGCTTCGGCTTCGCCGAGCCCTACAACCTGTACGGCTCGCTGAAGGAGCTGGTCCTGCACTACCAGCACACCTCCCTGGTGCAGCACAACGACTCCCTGAACGTCACGCTGGCGTACCCCGTCTACGCGCAGCAGAGACGTTGAGCGGAGACGACAACAGAGAGTACTACAAACCTACACAAACCCCTTTTACAAACTAGACAAGAAAAAAGGGAGTTCCCCCCTTTCCTTTCACAGTGGAGGTACGACGTGTTCCAAGGGGGCGGGGGTGGTGGTCTCTTCTCTTACCCCCACCCTCGGCCGGCTGCTGTTGTTGTTTTAAGAAGAAAAAAACACGAGAGGAAGTGGAAAACGCAGCGGGAAAAATGCGAACAAAGCCTGGGACGTTTTTTTTTTCCCAGTGACTTTTCGGTGGCTCTTTTTCGACTCCGGGAACTTTTACGTTGTCGTGTTAACGTATTTCACGGCTCTCTGGATTTGTTTATTTTATTTTTTCGTACGACGCGGCTCGGTTTCAGATAAGGTTCGCAGAACCTAATTTGGGGCTCTGGCCCCCCCGCCGCACAGGAGATGGTACTAAACCCGGAGTTCTGGGGAACCCCACGACTCAGAAATGACACTTTCAAAATGTTTCGGAATTGGCTAAAATTGTTGTGGTTTTTTTATGATGTACTCCCCCCCCCTCTTCAGGGGTGATTCTGGTTGTAATGGAAACTTAAACGAAAAAAGTTTCAATTTATGGAAGGTTTCTGGGTTCATAACCCTTCATAGTAAAAAAAGAAGCCTAATAATATTTTTTTGGGACTGTCCATGAGCCATGAATGGCGAGCCTGAATGTAAGATTTAATGACTTCTTTGCGGAGCACAGATTTCAACAGTCGTTGCTTAAACCCCCCCTTACCCACCCACTCACCCACCCCCAAAGTGGAAGATTACAAATGGAGGCCTTTTTCAAAAATGGTGCTTCTTTTAAAAGAGCTTTAACCAGCTGGAATGTCTAAAACGCAACACACGCGTGTACCTGCCTGGACACAAGTCTTTTTTTTCGTCTTATGTAACACTCAGTGTACTAGTACGGAAGTACACGCGGTGTACACTGATGTGCACTCGCAACCCAGAATGTATTTTTGGTTTTAAAATCAGGCTTTTTGTTCTTCATTCAAACGTATTTTCCGTTCCGTTTCGTGTCTCAGAATCACCCGGCCTCCCTCGCTCCCAGAATCCTGTCTTTCAGCGTGTGTGTGTGACCCCTCACAGTATGTCATGTGACTGTCCATGTGACCAAAAAAAAGACATCCATTCAGGAAACCCTGTACGATTTTTTTTGTGTGTCTAACACTTTTTTTCATTTTTGTTTTGCGTTAACGTGTTCGGCGGCAGACGGTGGATTTGCTGATAAATGTAGCAAAGTGGCACTTTTTGACAAAAAACTTTTTAATTTCTTGAAAAAGACTCCTGCGGACTTAAAAAGGAGAGGATAACGAACGAACGGGGCCGTTCGTTGAGAGCATCGCAGTGCGGATGGAATCCTTGACGAAACTATGAATGAACATAGAGAGGAGCACTGTGCACAGTGATGAAACTTCATACCAAAAAAAAAAAAAAAAACATGTTTCTGTTCACTTCTACTCTGACCTTCTATGCAATTCTAGTGTATTTTATGTCCTTTATTTCTTCAAATGTGTACCAGTATTTTCTTTTTCTGTGGCAACCCAAGATATAAGCTTGTTTCATTTTGTCTCCGCTTGAAAAGTATCTTTTCCCGTGTAAATATCCAAGAGGATATTTTGTGTCAAAATGCCAAGATAAAACAAAAAAAGTTTCGATTATTTCTTTATTTGTTCCTCTTTTTAAGACAATAATAGTAACAGACTTTATCTTTAAAAATGTACTTTATCAGCTGGTAGAAAGATGGAAAATATCAGTATTTTGTTTTGTTTTGGCTCCACAATAATCTCAGGCAGAGCCTAGTGAGTATTTGTGCTGCTTCAGTCACAAGAACTATTTCTTACAGAGATAGTCCTACATGTGTGTACATGTATCTACATATCGTCACTGTCGGGCAAAAACCTCTTATCTCCATATTTGAACTTTTTGTGTTTTTTTGTGTAAAATAACGCCCTGCTTGATCATACTACAGCGTCTCACAAAGGCCTCAAAAGTAGCAGATCTACAAGCTCAAAACGCGGCGCGAAGCGGCGCGTTTTGAGCTTGCCGATCTGCTACTTTTGATATTTTTTAATTGTTATCCTAAAAAAGTAACACTTTTGAACATATGAGGTTTGCACCCGACAGAGACGATACACCGTATGCGTATATATGTAGGCCTACATACATATGTAGGCCTAGTCGTGCGGTCCCTCTGAACATGGACTGAAGGGGTTACATCGACGTAAACGACGCATGTTGTATGTGTACACGTTTTCACCATCAACATCCAACAGTATAGAAACGTTTTTCTTTTTCTTACACAACCCGTACGCGGGGGCTGGGCCCATATTATCCATAAATCAATATCGCCAAGATATCGTCCAGGATATTTTGGGGGGGATATCGTGATATTGTGATGCATGGCATAAGTGTTGCCCCTTTATCCTGTGTTTTAATCGCTCAGACTCATTTTATACTTTCCCATCGGCTATTTTTGAAACCTTTTTTTATAAATTCAAAGAAAAAAAATAAGCTATTCAAAAATAGCTGATCTATGCGTTGTGAAACGTTTTGAAGAGTACAAAAAAAAAAATTATATGCGTATACACGTACACTGAATATACAGTGCGTATTTTTTTCCACAATACGATATTATCATCACAATACGGATATGGAGGTATTTGGTGATATTGATGCTTGATGTATATTCCATATCGCCCAAGCCCTAACCTGTGCGTCAGAGCAAAGAGGTGTTTTTGAACCGGTGGATATTGTTTATAAAAAGATTAGCCGGGAGACGTTTTATCTTCCCATATCCGTTGTTCACTTAGTATTCTTTTCTGTATCAGAAATTCATTAAGTGTTTACATTTTTCAAATAGTCTGTGGCCTATTTTACTTATTTCCAGAGCCCAAGAGTTAAAACATTCAATCTCTCTCTCTCTCTCAGTGAGTGGATAAGATTTGGATTTTTGGCATGTTAAAATATATGAGGTTATGCACCCGACAGAAGTACTATTTGATTAACCCATTAAGACCGGGAACGCAGCCGTGTCATTTTACGATTTCTTTGGCTATTCAAAAATAGCAGATGTACAAGCTCGGTGCCGCGCTATGAGCTTATAGATCTGCTTTTTTTTTTTTTTTCGTGAAAACGTGTGCAAATCTTTGAATAGATTTTTTTGAAAAAACGTATGTTGCTATAATATCAGTGGTTCGCAAACCTTTTACATGTCCACCCAAAATGATATGTATTTGGCCGTAGACCCCCATCTCAAAACATTTAGTTCCAGGGACCGCCACCCCCTAGAAGCAAAGATTTGAGTTACAAATGTTCGCTTTAAAAAATATATTTATATTCAAAGATTTGCTCACATTTTCACGATAAAAAAAAATATATATAGCAGATCTACAAGCTGTATATCTGCTATTTTTGAATAGCCAAAGAAATCTAAAATGACACAGATGCGTAACCAAACCTATTTCCCATCGACGCAACGTTTGCAGAGGCAATTCGATGATCAACAGATGGGTTTTGAAACTACCCCGAAATCGAAATCCGATCCTCTCGGATATAGGAATGAAAAGATTGTTGAAACTCTTGGGCTGAAGATAATACATGATGCCAATGAATAATGGTGCTGCTGCTTAAACAGTTTAATAGACAGATATGTCGTTAATAGACATTTGTGTTGTTCGTAGACAGTTGTGTTGTAAACTCATAACTGTCACTGATCGTATTTTTCTTTTGGCCCTGCCATTTTTACAGCTTTCAGATGCTTTCATTTTGTCTGTGCAATGTCTAAGACACGGGTGGTTCTCAGAGTGAGATCGGGGGGACACCTTGGGGATCATTTGTAGGGGGTTCCAGGTCGTGCCCAGCAAAAATTAAGATCAATTTAAACATTTGAACTCGACTTTATTCTTCTGCTATTTTCGAAAATAAATTTAAATTACATTTTTGAAACGCTTGCAGAGCGTTTTTATTTAGTTTTCATTTTTTTCAAACTTTTTATTAAATGTTTAAAATGTTTTCAAGTATCAGATCTACAAGCACATTTTTAAACCATAAATAGTTGGATCCTATGATCCCAATTCTGTAGAACATTCTCTAAATTCGAATTGTGAAATGAAACGATTCCACATTTTGCCAGGGGGGGGGGGGTGCCGCGCTATGACCCCCCCGGATAACAGGGGTCCCTGAACCTCACTTTGAGAACCATTGGTGTCAGAACAGTGAATTGGATACATTGCATACATTTTTTTTTAAATGACATTTAACAGTGTATTTTAAGTGTTACTTAGACACCAGGATTATATTTTCTTAGCGTTTAGTTTTTAGTTTTGCCTAATTGTTGTGAAATGTTACACGTGAACACTGTAACAAATACTCTATTCATGCCCAGTCTATAAACATGGTACTGTTCATATTGTCCACTTGCCTTAATTAGATTTTATTTTTCCCACTTAAATGTACTCTGGACATCGCATTTGGCAAGTTAAATCCTTTGTTCATATACCTTTATAAGTAACAGAAAGTGACAAAATTAGTAAGATATTAACCAGTTGTAATTTTGATTTCCAAATTGTTTTTGATGCAATTTTCTTTTAGTTTCTCCAATTTGTAACCCCCCATTTTTTTGTATCTCGATGGAAATGGTTTTCTGTGTACAGGGCTAATTTCTAAGTCCTCCCAGTAATGTTTCAAAAGGAAAGCATCCAATAAACGTCAACATTGATCTTTGTCACGTAACAATAGAGCCTATAAGTGCCTTTTTTGGCAATCATTGGTCTGTGTTTTCTGTTTGTTACATAGCAGTCGCTGTCGGGTGGAAACCTTATACCGGTGGTTCTCAAAGTGGGGTCCGGGGACCCCCAGGGGTCCTTGGGGGGGTTCCAGGGGGTCCCCAGCAAAATGAGTTAATAAAGCGTCACAGTCATTTTAACCACTTTATCCATATTTTATCATTTGGATATTCAAAAATAGCAGATCTACAAGCTCATAGCGCGGCACCAAGTGCACCCTATACTATAAGCTTGTAGATCTGCCATTTTTGAAAATGTGTGCAAATCTTTACATCTGTTTTTTTTTTAAAAGACAAACATTTTGAACTCAAATCTGGGGGTCCCTGGCACAACATGTTTTCAGGTGGGGGTCCGCGGGCCACATACATATCAATTTGGGGGTCCTTGGCACGAAAAAGGTTTGAGAACCACTGCCCTTATACTGTATGTCCCAAACGGTACAGTAGCAAGAATAGACGATCTAAAAAGCTTACCGAGCCTGTAGATCAGCTATTTTCTTTGCCATTTTGTGTGACACTCTTGTATGACGGAAGTAGGGCATTCATTTACGGGGAGAGAGGAAAAGTTTCAATGTGAGAGACTGCAGGGTTTCTTGCCGAACAGCAACGATATATGATTTATTTACAGCCACCTTGTGAGTAGAGATGAAGTATAAACCAACCGACGGTAAAACGCATCACGTTTTGTCCAAACAACTTGGATACGGAATAGATTTCCAGTCAAAATGAGATCTGTTCTCCTATGAGCACAAATGGGTCCTAACCGTTTTGTCTTTTCGTAAATGAACTTCATCGTTAACTTCATTAACAGTCATTGTTGTATCAATGTAAGGAGAGTCCCACAGCCTGGGAAGCTCAGTTTAATCACTAAAGCCTGGTATGTCGTCTCTTGTCGGGCGGAAACCTCTCGTGTTCATATTTTAACTTTTTGTGTTTTTTCGTAAATTAACGCCCTACTACTTGATCGACAACGTCACACAAAAAGCATCAAAAGTAGCAGATCTACAAGATCATCTGCGAGCTTGGAGATCTGCTACTTTTGCCGTTTTTGAATTTGAATCCTGAAAAGCAACAAGAGTTACAAATGTTCGCTTTAAAAATATATATATTCAAAGATTTGCACACATTTTCAGAGATGCGTTCCGGGGTCCTAATGGGTTAAAAGAAAAGAAAAAAAAAGTCGGTTAAAAGTTGGTTAAGAAATTGTACGTGTTATATCGAGCTCCGGCTCTTTTGAAAACGTCTTTATATTTTCTAGAATTGATTTCCTGCGATGTGTCGCTGGTACAACGTGGCACCGTTTTGAGCTTTCTCATGCTTTCTGTTCTGAGTCGTTGTTTGTCATTGAACTGCTTTATGTGAGTGTCACGGATACGCAGTGGGATTTTGATTTACCAGTGTTCTCCACTTTAGCTTTGTTTAAAAATAAATAAAAGCAATTGTTTCTTAAGAAAACGAGCTGGGAATGTTTTATTAACGCTTATAATGAAAATATAGCTTTCTTCTGCCGATGTGTGTGGTCTGTAACTCTGAGAGTGTACACATGGAACCAAATTGACCCTTACATGTCCATTTGGTTCCATGTGTACACTCTCAGAGTTAACACTGAGGATTTTACAGTGTAGATTGAGACAGACAGACAGACAGACAGACAGACAGACAGACAGACAGACAGACAGAGACACACACACACACACACACACACACACACACACACACACACACACACACACACACACACACACACACACACACACACACACACACACACACACACACACACACACACACACACACACACACAATAGATGAAGTGAACCAGAAACCCAAATGGTCTATAATGAGGATTATTAATGATCTGGCATGATGCCATGATAGCCACAACATTAACCTCTTAAACCTACTTAGTGGACTGGGGTCCCCCAGGGTCCATACTCGGATACACTAATATTTCCCTCTACAAGAATGGTTCTCAAATATTTTCATTTTAAGGACCCCCAAATGTCTAGATGTATGTGGCTGCAGATCCTCCATCTGAAAAGATATTGTGCCAGGGACCCCCATGAGAGGGGATTTGTATTGTTAAAAATGGATTATTTCAATTATTTTAAAATGTATTCAACATAGAAATATTTTGAAAATAGCCACTTCTAAGAGTTCACTTGTGAGCTTGTGTATACAATAGGGTTAAAGTGTTTAAACTGACTTTGATGCTATGAAGTACATTTTGTTGGGGACACCCTGGAACCCCCTCGAGGACCCCTGCCGGTCCCCGGACCCCACTTTGAGAACCACTGCTCTACACCAAATCTCTTGCTGAAAATCTACAAATGTTTCCAAAATGATATATATAATAATAACCTCTCGAGCAACAACTCACAAACATCACATCTTCTGCTATTTAGAAACTCATGAGAATATTCCATTTCCAAAAACAAAGTTTACAATTGTTTGTAATAGAAAATGTTTACACAATTATGTGAGAATATTCCATAAAAAACTAGAAGCACAGGTCTCCGCCAGGTCAGGTAGGTTATTTTGGCCTCCTGGTGGCGCTATAATAGGCCAATGTGAAAAGGGTGCCATTTATTCCTAAGCCGTGCACGGCAATCGGACACTGCATTCATGATTTGAGGCATTTTGTTCTAAAAATGTGTTTTGCTAAATTTGACCTGCAATCAAGATGGAATATGAAAAATCAAACAGATCCGTCTTGATCACATAACTATAGAGATCATGTGTACCGATTTGCAGGAAATTTGGATAAAATGGGAATGAGTAATATGTTTTACATAAGTCGGCCTCTTGGTGGCGCTATAAAAGGCAGATGTGAAAAATGCAGGGCAAAGGTTTTTCCTTGGACTCTAGGGAGTGCGCATACAAAGTTTTATACAAATCGGTGCAGTTATAGGTAAAAACACGAATCGGCCTGTTATAGCGCCACCATGAGACTGATTTGAAAAATTTGAAGTGGCATTTCTTCCTGGGCATAGTGGGAATGTCCGTGCAGAATTTCAGGGTGCTGTGTTCATGATTTGAGGCATTTTGTTCAAAACGGAGCATTCCTGCAAGCTTTGGAAGTCATTTTTAGCCAATCAGGATGGAATATGAAAAATCTGAAATAGCGGTTTGGTTTAATGACTATAGAGACACTGTGTACCGATATGCGTGATGTTTGAACAAAATCTGTCAAAAAATGTGTTTTGGAAAAAGCGGCCTCCTGGTGGCGCTATAACAGGCCCATGTGAAAAACTTGGGGCAAAGGTTCTGAATTGGCATCCAGGGAGTGTGTGTGCACAGTTTCGCTGTGAGCAAGCCAACGGTGTCGGAGATTAGCTGTTCACAGATGGACGGACGGACACACAGACACACACGGACGGACGGACAGGGTGCAAAACATACTCTCTCGCCATGCCTTTCGGCCTGGCTGAGACAATAAAAAAAAGTTCCACTTGAAAAGTAGGCTACATCTATAGACTATCATCTCTGAAAGCACAGAGTTAGGGTAGATAACTGGTCGTTTACACAGCAAACACTGCCCCCCAGTGGTGAATAAGAGAGATTACAATTTGTTCAAATGTGTCAAACAGCTATTTAGAACAGCTTGTAAAACAGAATTTACATGGTTTACAACAGGTTAATGTATGTATGTTTTGTAATAATCTAAATCTACGAATTTACTAGCAACTACTATACAGTATCCAGTATCCAAATTTATGACAGTTTTTGAAAAGACAACTTATAAAATATGGACAAAGTGATTTACATGATTATGATGCTGTATTACACTGGTGTAAAGTAACTAAGTACATTTACTCAAATACTGTGCTTAAGTACAATTTTGAGGTACTTTTACTTTACTGGAGTATTTCCAATGTTTAATACTTTTACTTCTACTCCACTACATCTCAGAGGAAAATATTGTACTTTTACTCCACTACAATTATTTGAAAACTTGAGTTACTAGTTACTTTGCAGGTATAAATTATTAATCGTCAGTGTCCAACCGGGACCAGCTAACTCCATTTTCATTGTTTTTTAATAATAACATATGAAAAGTATTAAAAAGCGCCTCTGACGAAAACTCCTAACTCCATTGGACCCTCAAACTGTCCGTCAAAAACAAACAACTCCCCCCTCCTCTCAGGCTCTCGAGAAGCTCTGCTCTGTGACTGTATGAGGCAGACAGGGAGAAGATTTGTCAATGCTTTTGGGAGAACATAAACTGGGAAGAGAAGAGAATGTATGTGCAAGGTTTGATAGATGTCACCCCAGTAAAGAGGAGAAGGGTGTCTTCACAAAGGTCATCTGCTCGTGTTTTCTTTTTAAATGTTAATGGACAGAGAATGAGTGTGTGCAGGAGTTTGTTTCAAACATCTCCAAGAGCTCAAGGAGATCATGCCAAAAGACTTTCACAGCTTTTATGACAATCTAAAGCACTAAGAAACACCCACCACACACACGCAACACACAACACACAACAGTGTGATAATAAAATGTTGATAGGTATATGATAGGTAAATTCAACTGTGGTTGTTATTGTTAGTGCAGTAGGCTACAGATTTGACAGATTCTATTTTTCATGAATGTATTTTGTATTTATATGCCATTTATTTATTGTTGGTGTGCCATGATCGCTTTTGTTAAATACATGATTGAGTATTGAGGCAGAATTGTTTGTTGCACTCAACTGTAGAAGAACAACAGTGGTAACAGTTAGATCCATGGTTGTTTACAATGCATGTTAAAATAAAAGTTGTTTAAGTACAGAATTCAGCTTGATCTATAGTATATGAGGATGGCGCTCACCATAAATAGCTGATCTCCAAGCTCACAATGCGTTGTGATGTGTTGTGAGCTTTGAGATCCATTGCCAGCTGTTCTTATCAATGATGGACAAAACCTCCTAACTCCACTTGCACTGGATTTGGGTAAAGTGGTGATAATATAATGACACATGCAAGTATCTGATAATATATAAAGTCACAATACCAAGTTTGATGAGGCAGTATTGCTTTGTTTTAAAAATATAAGGTTTTCTTCATTTTCTGAAAAATTGATATTTTGTTTTTCATTTCCTGAACAATTACCATTTTGGATTTAGCTGGTTCCGGCCGAACAGCAGAGATATCATAAAACATACATTAACCACTTTAGCCCTGTTTTATATATAGGCTATTTGAAAATAGCCGATCTACAAGCTCACAACACGTCGTAACGCGACACGTTGTGAGCTTGTAGATCTGCTATTTTCAAACACTTTAGTACTCTTACTTTTGGTACTTTAAGTACATTTTGATACCACTACTTTTGTAATTTTACTCAAGTACAGTTTGAATACCTTACTTTTATTTGTAACAGAGTATTTCTACACTGCAGTATTGATACTTTTACTTAAGTAAAAAATGTTAGTACTTTTTCCACCACTGTTAAAGATTGATTATTTCAAATCTTAAGATATATATATATTTTTTAATATTTTGAAAATAGCCACTTGACTTCTAAAAGTTCAGCTGTTAGCTTGTGTAGATCGGGCATTTTGGAAGTATAAAATAGGGTTAAAGTGTTTAAACTGACTTTGATGCTATGAAGTAATTTTGTTGGGGAAAACCCTGGAACCCAACTTTGAGAACCACTGCTCTACACCAAATCTCTTGCTGAAAATAGCAGATCTACAAATGTTTACAAAATGATGTCAATTGAGACCAATAACCTCTGGAGCAACAACTCACAATCATCACATCCTCTGCTATTTATGCTTAAAAACGAATGAGAATATTCCATTTCCAAAAACAAAGTTTACAATTGTTGGTAATAGAAAATGTTTACACAATTATGTGAGAATATTCCATAAAATATTTAAAAAAAAGTTCCACTTGAAAAGTAGGCTACATCTATCATCTCTGAAAGCACAGAGTTAGGGTAGATAACTGGTCGTTTACACAGCAAACACTGCCCCCCAGTGGTGAATAAGAGAGACTGCAATGTGTTAAAATGTATCAAATTTCAATAACAGCCGTTAAGAAAAGCTTGTAGGACAGAATTTACATGGTTTACAACAGGTTAATGTACGTATGTTTTATAATAACCTAAATCTACAAAGTAACTAGCAACTGAAGTATCCAAATTGATGTAGATCTGCAGTTTTTTTGAATAGCCAACTTATATAATATGGTTAAAGTGGCTAAAATGACTATGATGCTGTATTGACACATTTTTCTGGGGACCCCCTGGAACCCCCTCAAGGACCCCACCTTGAGAACCACGGCTATAGAGCATCTTCACACCGTGAGCATCTGTTCTCTGCTTGCTGTTCCGTCACAGTTTTCCTAGAGTTTTTTGCAAATGGTCTCTTAAGCCAGTTAGAGCCTGCAGTTTAGGCATTTAGCAGACTCTCTTAATCCAGAGTGATTTACAGTAAGCACAGTAAACACAGGGTAATACAGAACATGCATAGAGACGGTATAGTGCTTTCTGTGCTATTTGGATGATCTCTTTATTCCTAGTGTGATGTCTTAAAAAAGAAATGTAATTGATGTCTGTGATTCCTTCATGATCTGTGATATTTGCACTGATATTGTTGTGAACTGCTGTTCTGACTGTGACAGTGATATTGCGTAATTGATTGATTGTCAAGCAAGTACCTCCCCCCCTACACAGGTGGGGATTATTTGTGTATGTTTAAAAGAGGGGCATGCACCCCCAGTATCACTCTTTTTCTTGCAGTATTTATTTTGGAGTGCCGCTTTTTCCACTTAGGTGGTTTTGATTTGAGTTGTATTTAGGGGTGGGCCGATATATCGATATCGCGATATATCGCAATACGTTCTCCTGCGATAAATAATCGATATACTGCCAAAAAAAAACGATATTAAAATATAATATTTTATTTTTATTTTAAATTTTATTTTTTTCCGTTTGCGTTTTTCCGACTCTGTATTTGTGTAATGATGATTTTGAACTGTTTGGTGCTATTTTATGTGTTTACGAATTGAATGCAAGGACTATCGTGATATATCGTTGGTGAAATTTCATGCAATATATCGTGATATCGCAAGATATCGAATATCGTGATATTATTGTTATCGAGGGCCTAATGTCGCCACAGATATCGTATCGTGAGATACCCATATCGTCCCACCCCTAGTTGTATACATAGCTGAGCACCCACTACCTAAACTAAAAAGGCATCCAGAGGAAGCGCACCGTTTTTTTTTTCTTAGACAGTACAGTGCCTCAGTAGACTAGGATCTAAACCAAGAACCTAGCACCAGTCTAAACAGTATAGGCCTAATATCAAAACAAATAGAGCCTATACAGTTAATAAACTATAGGATGTCAGGTCAACAAAGGAACCTAGTATAATGCAGTGATGTAAAGTAATTTTGAGGTACTTTTACTTTCCTGGAGTATTTCCAATTGTGTATACTTTTACTTCTACTCCACTACATCTCAGAGGCAAATATTGTACTTTTACTCCACTACAATTATTTGAAATCTTTAGTTACTGGTTAAATTGCAGATATAAATTATTACATTATAAAACATACATTAACCACTCTAGCTCTGTTTTATACCCAGGCTATTTGAAAATAGCCGATCTACAAGCTCACAACGCGTCGCATCGCGACGCCTTGTGAACTTGTAGATCTGCTATTTTCAAACACTTTTACTTTTGGTACTTTAAGTGCATTTTGATGTCAATACTTTTGTACTTTAAGTACATTTTGAATTCCGCACTTTTACTTGTAACAGAGTATTTCAACATTACAGTATTGATACTTTTACTTAAGTAAAACATTTGAGTACTTTTCACACCACTGGCGTAATGTCTAAATAACATGCTATCTAAATTGCATGATACATGCCACACACCACATAATAACAGTTCTCACTCAAATCCATGCAGCTTACTAAATTGAACAGTCGAATACTAACTGTTCTCTGCTAATACTGCCAGCTCAGTCAGTGTATGATTATCTCTCTCTCTCTCTCTCTCCACGTCGTCCTCAGACGAGCCCTCCATCGGAGTCTCCCGTCATCTCGGTTCTCATACATCTGGCCAGCTCCTTTGTGCTTTCTGCACCAGCATCTTTCCTTAGTACATCCACGTAGGTAGGTGTGGGACGTCCTCTTGATCGATGCCCGTGTTGGTTCCCACAGTACGAGCTTTTTGACCGGGAATTCTCGTGTCGGTGGCAGTGGCCGGCTAGTCTCATCCTCCTGACTGCAATCTTTTCTGATACACTTGGTAGTGCCCCGTACAGACTCTTGTTGGTAATGTGCTCGTCCTGGTTGATGTTCAGTACCACACGAAACATTCTGGTGTAGCACCCGCCCAGGGACTTCTGTATGGCTTGCTTTAGTGTCCAGCATTCACAGCCGTAGAGGAGAACAGACTCCACGGTCGCAGAGAAGAAACTGATCTTGATGTGTCGGGGGAGGTTAGATTTCCACACACTGGTCATGCCATTAAGAGCTCTCCAGACAAGTGCTTTCCTCACCTTAAGGTCCTTTTCTGTGGAGCCGACCCATGCGCCCAGGTATTTAAAGTCACTGACCTCCTTTAGCACAGTGCCTTCTGTTGTTGTTAGGGGCGGGTGTTCTTGGGGGATGTTATAGGTCATGACCTCTGTTTTCTTTGCATTTAGCATGAGGCCAACCCTAGCACACTCTAACTCCACTCTGGTCAAGAGCTCCTGTGCCTGCTTTACATGGTCAGATAGCAGGCAGATGTCGTCAGCGTAGTCCAAGTCTGTCAGGGTTTCTGCAGGGTGTCTCCTAGACCTTCTGGGCACGATAGTGAAGCCGAGCTCATGCTCCCTTTCTTTCATAGCTTGTCTCAGAGCATAGTCCAGCGCTTTGAGCTGGTAGATCGGCTATTTTTGCTACTTTTGTGTGACATGAATGTGTCTCCACTACAATTATTTGAAAACGTTAGTTACTAGTTACTTTTCAAATATAAATTATTACATTATAAAACATACATTAACCACTTTAGCCCTATCCTATATACAATTGAGAGATCGTCTCTCTTCCGGTGGTGCGACTGAAGGCACTTCATTTTTAATCTTTTGTTTCGGCGAAATAACGACAATAACATCTCACATGTCACTACAACACCAGTCATAACGTGCGCAATTCATTCACGCAGTTATTCGTCCACTTTTCATTGCTCAACACACATTTGTCCCCTCACACCATAATTAAATCCGTCCAACACAAAATTCCCCACACATTACCGACACACCGGAAGGTGAGACCTTTTAGGTGCCTCAAAGACGTTGCCAGGTTGCGCGAGAGTAATACGCAATCGGCTCCGTCAATTTTCCTCCGGACGACAAAAGGCCAGCAACAAGCCACCAGGTTGATGCCAAAAACACCACAGATGGGGACAGACACGCTGGATCTATATAAATAACATACCTATGCCTATGGACCTTTCAATATATTCTACATATACATGTTATATATTATTAAACGCACTTTCTCTAACCAATTTACACCCACTTCACGCTTACAACTCCTGGACATGGCAACGTCGCTCATCGTTCTGTGATTGACAGCAAAAGTTGGCCAATCAGGTGGCGAGTTCGCAGCCTGAAAAAAGATGAACGGCAGCCATTGTTGGTTGTGCGAGTCAGGGTGCGAGTGCCTTCACTTCTTATTTTCGCTTATTAAACGCTCTCAAACTTCTTCTTTGAGGCAAGGAATTCACTTATAACATATAGTTTGGATAGAATTCAGTTGTTTCACTTCATATGTGTGGTCAATTAATCATGACAGAGCCTATTTAAAAATAAAAATTCAGAGAACCGGCAGGGTCGAACAGTCACACGCATGTATCCGAATAAGTCAACCTATTTTGCCAATAGCCATCTCAAAAGTCCCGCTGCGTCATGGCTGTCCCCCCCGCCCCACCCCCACCACACACACACACACACACACACACACACACACACACACACGCACACACACAGGGAGAGAGAGGGAGGGTGGGAGAGAGAGAATAGTCAGCCAAACAGCGAGAGATAATTTTCGCTGACGGACAGACACAGACAGAGAGACAGAGAGGGAGAGAGAGAGAGAGAGGAAGAGAGGGAGGGAGGGAAAGACAAAATAAGCGAGCCCTCGCTTATTTTTGCACGGACGTAATTTGTTTGTCATTGTGGTGAATGTTTGCTGCTGATGTTTGTTGTGTGAAGCTTAATGTCAGAGTGTTTGTGTTGGAGCGCCTCAGTGCGGCTGCTGAGTTCATGTGCAACATCTTGCATGCGTGGCTGACTGTATTCACAGTTTTCCTTCGCCGTGTCTGTAGGTCACGGCCTGGAGACCCCAGGGTCTCCAGGGCGTTGTGAGCTTGTAGATGCAAACATTTTAGTACTTTTAGTTTTGGTACTTTAAGTACATTTTGATACCAATACTTTTGTACTTTTTTTCAAGTACATTTTTAATTCGGGACTTTTCTGTAACAGAGTAAGCTACTTCTACATTGCAGTATTGATACTTTTACTCAAGTAAGACATTTGAGTACTTTTTTCCACCACTGATGACGTCCATACGACGTGCAACAGAGGAGAGACTCTGGGTGCGTTCGGAAATTACGCACCGGAGCACACTCGCCTATTAGTTTGTATTGGCCAGTGCGCTCAGTGCTGTATTTTCGAACGCGCCCTCTGTAACCACCTCCGTAAATGTTGCAAAAAGACATCCATACAACGTCTGAGTCAGACCTAAGCCGCGTTGTAAAAAGACGTTGAAACGCAGTGGTGGAAGAGGTAGCTACTCAAATATTTTACTTAAGTAAAAGTAAGTAATACCACAATATAAAAATACTCTGTTACAAGTAAAGAGTAAAGTAAGTAAGTAAACTTTTTTATTGTGTAAAAAAAATTGCCTATATAGACATATTTAGCCACCTGCCCGAATGCCCCAGCCCACTGTAAAAAAAGATCGCGAAAATTGCTAAAACTATATGTAACGGGGAGAACTGTCTCCATTCAGGCTTCTGTGTCCACGCTCCAATTACACAGGTGTAGGTAGTCACTGATTATCCCCTCCCCTATAAAGCCTGGTGCTCATGCACTCATTTTAGTTTGGCTCTCTGTAATCCATGATGTCATATGTTTATGTGACCTAACTGATAACGGGCCATGTAAAAGTCCAGTCTTTTCGTTCTATGTTGTGAGAGACGCCGACCGATGAAGCGTGAAATACCTGTGATACTGTAACCTTCCCATGGTCTCATGTCTGACTAAAATATAATATAATCGTTATACCCAATGGCTGCCTGTCTCCAGCTGAATTTTCTTGTCGCCTTTATGAAAGTGTCTGGTACTTTATGTGGGTGAAAACAAGGAAAAACAGCTCCATCAATTACTCTAGTGCATTTTGATTTCATCCCTTTATTATTTTTACTTCATCCCAATTTTCACTTACATCAGAAATGTCATAAAGACAAGGTGATAAAATACATGACACAACAAGAGATGTTTATGTTATGTGACTGCTGGAAATTATATGTATTGAACCATTTGTGGGTGTCGACATCAAATGCATAAAGCACATTGTAGTATTCATCAACTGAATTGTAGCATACATCATTGTAGCGTAAACTGTGGAATTACATCCCCCCCATATGTAGACGGTGTCTTCTATCAACACAGCTGTGTGGCCCCCGCGCATGGAAGGAACTTCTAGGTGATCTTCTCGTCTTCCAGTTGTTACTGGTGGTAACTCCTTCCAGCATAAAGACACAGTGTTGAAGACGTGAACCTCAATCTGATCCGTGTCCTTCTTGTCCCCGTACCCTCCAAAGGAATACACTTTGTGTTCCACTGCTACAGAAACATGATAGAATGGCTTCCCTCTTCTTTTAAGATGCACCGCCGAGAAAAACATTTCTCACAGAAGGAATACTGACTAAAATACTACTGAAGTCCTGCTTTTTAATAAAGTGTTAATCGTGCCATCATTTATATCGTTCAGTGGTCCAAACATCACGTAAAGTTTGACCAATCAACAAAGCCGATGGGATGGGTTGGCCAATCAAGGAGGCTGATGCCTGTTGATCTCCCTAATATGGTAAATGGATCATGGCGACGGAAGCCACCGCAACACTGCACAGCAGACAGTCTGTTCAGAAGTGTTGATGTATACTGTATGTTACAGGGAAATCGTCATTCCAGGGAAATTGAAAAAGGAGCGCTCGTTTTAACGTGCATGCGTGTGCATGCGTGCGTGCACACGCATGCACAGACGCACACACGCACATGCGTGCGCACACACGCTCATGCTTTCAATTTGGTTTATTGAAAGCATGATTGTTAAGATAATTTTATTGTGTTCTGGCTTTTAACTTTTATTAAAACTAAAACTTGTATTTGTTTTAGTTTATCCACGACACACACGCACACGTGGATAGATCTATTCTCCCCCTATCGGTTTACAACTCGGACGGCACTGATTCGACTAGCAGACCATCGGCCGGTCCCTATGTCCTAGGTGTAAAAGCAGTGGCGTTCCCAGGAATTACATTTAGGGCAGGCAAGATTCCCCCCCTATGAAGGGGGGGGGGGGCGTTAATAAAAACAATATGCAAGTAATCAATCAATCAATTCTTCAGCGGTGGTCTCTTCATGTCGTTTAGTAATGAATGGCTCAAGCTGCTCTCAGAGCCCCTTTTACGCCAGGTGAGTGCAGGTGACGGCCAAGACCCCCACCCCTGGCACTCCTGGTACCCCTAACCCCATGAAGACAAAGGCATACATTTGCATCACTATAGGCGAGGGTCGCTCTGCTGAATGGATAAGGTGGTGATTAGCTGCCTGCCCGCGTGAATGGACGAGGATGCAGGCTATTGGTCCGACGGCCACTATTCTGTTTGGATTGTTTTCACTGCCTGTTTTTCAGTCAGTCTTTTACTTTATTTTCTAGGGGAGGCGAGATTTTAGTTGGGCAGGCGGCCGCCTGCCCTGCCTCTACGGTGGGTACGCCACTGTGTAAAAGTGGACAAGGTACTTATTTAAATAAATGAACTAATTAATTCTTATTTTTGCCTTCAATTTCCTCAAAATATTAAATTAGGTGTCTTTGAGATTGACAAGTGTCGCGATGTCACGGCAGTCCTGTTGATTCCCAATTATAAACTATAATTCAAACGACCATAAAACAACAGTAACAACAAACTCCCCCAGCCTTTACTAGCACCATAATACTGTGTTGATAATCTACTGGTTCCGTGTCAAATTGTGACTTTGTCACTTGTAACAAGTGAGCGTGCACGCACACACACACACACACACACACAGACACACACACACACACACACACACACACACACACACACACACACACACACACACACACACACACACACACACACACACACACACACACACAAGCTATAGTCGCAAGTCACGTCACCTCTGTAATTTAATTCATGAATCCAAGACCATTATCCATTCTCTTTTGGACTGCTTCAGGACATCTGACAGTAACCTATACATCCTACAGACTACAGTACTTAACAGGTCACACAATGGACCCTTGATATGCACGACTCGGCAGCTTTTGTAGCTTGGTAAAAGGTGCGAATGGGGCAGCCAATGTATCTATTGTTGTCGGAGGAGCAGATTCTATTTTTCTCGCTTCCGTCTTTCAGCGGCTAGATACTACATATTACAGCTAGTTGTTACCTACATACTCCTACATATTATTACATCAAGGATAAACAAACAATGCAGTAATTTTTTTCATAAAATTCAGTTATGATAAAAGTAATATTTACAAACTTACCGCAAAATCGGGCAGAGAGAGATCCAGATGGAGAGGCAGAAATGCAAGCCAGAAGATTCAAATGGCGCGGGATGGGGTGGCTGGGACATACCACTAGGTTCAAATACAAACCTTAAGAAGATTTATACATTTAAAAAATCACAAGACATTGGCCCCGATTCATAAAGCGATTTACAACCATATTTTGTACGTACCGGCATGTAGGACAAATCCTACACCTGCAGTCGGATTTATGAAAGTTTTTTGGTCTGTGTTTTGTGCGTCAGGTGCGCACGTTCTCAGGTCAGCCCCGAGGCTGTCTTACCAGGGCTGAAATGTGCGTATGTCTTTAGAATGCTTTATTCTTCATGCCAAAATCAACTACAACAGTGGCAAACCTCAAATAAAATATATATGTGCCCAACATTTGTCAACACATATATATAAAAAATCAAAAATAAATGTCAAACGATGTATTGCTTGTAGCCTATACATAATATAGACATGATGTAGATTCCACCGCTTTTTATTTATTTTCTAGGCTATATCAGTTCCATTTAGAGCTGAATTATTAGGTCCCTCAGTGTGTTTGCCAGCGGGCCATCTGAGCCAAAGTGTCACGTAATAATGAAAATAGGCTACCATGCCTTAATGAAACTGCGGAGGGACTGACGCACCAGTGTCCGTGCCGCGGTATTAATTTGTAGGCTAATAGCCTACTGTAGTCTACTCTATTAGTCTATTATTTGCTGGCGGGGTTAAACCTTGTAATTTCACATTACGTTCAGCTGACCCATCGTGCAATAGTGGGACTCGCCAGGGCCGGCGCGTCCATACAGGCGACCTAGGCGGCCGCCTAGAGCGGCAAAAAAAAGTTAAAAAAAAAGAAAGAAAAAAAGTCTGCGGCGGAAAAAAGTGTCGGTCAACCAGGTGCAGCTATTCGAAAATTGGCCTATTGGTGAAGAATGTCTTAATCACATTCTTCAGCGAATGAATGTGCCAATCGCTGCCCCTGAAGCCGCCTTGGGGAGGGAGGGCCCCCACGTGACGCCCCAGTACACACACACACACACACACACACACACACACACACACACACACAGACACACCCACCCACCCAATGACCCATGACTGAAGTAAACAGGAAGCGCAGGTACTAGTTCATTAAAGCAAATATGTCAAAAAGACCAAGATTATCAGGCTGTGAGTACAAAAAGAGGCGGCAATTGAAGGAGCAAGCACTCCAAAAACAGAGGGGTTCATTATTTAAGTATATTGATCCCGGGACCGGGAGCAAGGAGAAGGAGTCAGACACAGTTTCTGTCTCATCACTGAACGAGGCCGCTGGCTGCAGTCACACAGGTACAGCTACCTCATCTCCTCCACAACCACAAGATGTTGAACTGAATGAAGAGATCCCTGGGCCAAGTTGCATGATTACCGATCCACTACCACCACCACAACCATTAAGTCCGCGCCCGCCGTCATGTTCTGCACCGACTGCACAAGAAACAACAGCTGTTATCAGCAGCGCTGCTGGAGAGCAGATACCACCAGAAGAAGTTGAACTTGTACACAGTGTGGACGACTTAAATGATCCAGGTATATGGCCAGCAACAATAACACAGGGGCTTAGAGACATTTTGATTCAGAGAGGACCACACCAAATAAGAGGAATTAATTTCCCTAAGACCAAGGGCAGCTGCAAGGATGATAGACTAAGAAGATTTTCAGAGGCTCATTACAGTCGCAAGTTAACAAATGGAGAGAAACTGGAAAGGCCCTGGCTTGTTTATTCAGTAAGCAAAGACGTTATGTTTTGCTTCTGTTGTAAACTTTTTTTGTGTAAGCGAGAGAAAGTCAGCTCTTGCTTAGTCTGCCCCAACGCTCCTGATTTCGTGTATAGAGGGGCGGGTGTATAGAGCCGGCGAGAGATTGCGGCTGATCCCATTGGTTCACCGATCTGTCCGTCAACCCCCGCCCCGTTAACACAACATTACGAGCGACGCCCACTGCACTCTGGTTGGTTGGGAAATGAAACACTTCCTCATACCCAGTACAGGCTATGGTTGGGCCAGGCTTTTATTTTTTAGCAAAACTAAGCAATAAAAGCCTGGAGATCGAGGCTAGCTCTTGCTAGAGAAGAAGGTGTTAGAGACATAATGCGTCAGGTATCCTTAGCGCCCATGAAAAATCAACAGAGCATATAGACAGTTTTCTGAAATGTAAAGAGTTGGACAAAAGATTGGCCTCACAAAACACCATTGATGCCCAACATCAGCACAAACTGGCTGCCGAGACAAGGCACTGGCACAATGTGTGGTCGCGTTTGATTACTCTTATCAGAGTAATGGCTATGCAAAACCTGGCATTTCGTGGTGGATCAGATGGATTGTTTGAGCGTAACAATGGCAACTTCCTCAAATTAGTGGAGGCGATCAGCCTTTTTGACAGCGTTATGGCTTCTCATGTTAAGAGAGTAACTTCAGAACACACGCACGTCCACTATTTAGGCAAAGACAGCCAAAACGAAATCATAGCAATGTTATCATCCCAAATTCAGAAAAACATTCTCAGTATGCAGTACAGCTAAATACTATTCCATGATTTTAGATTGTACCCCTGATGTGAGTAGGACAGAACAGATGACCGTGATTGTGCGTTTTGTTACAACACAGGAAGGAATAGTGGAGATAAGAGAACATTTATTGGAATTCACAGAGGTTAATACCTGTACAGGTGCCGGGTTGACTGATGTTCTTGTTAATAAACTCAAGGAGCTGGATATTGACATTATGGATATGAGAGGTCAAGGCTACGACAATGGATCAAACATGCGAGGTAAACATAGCGGTGTGCAAAAGCGAGTGCTGGACATAAACCCGAGAGCGTTTTATGTGCCGTGCTGTGCCCACTCTCTGAATTTGGTGGTTAATGATGCAGCCTCATGTTGTCTGCGCACAGTGGACTTCTCAACAATCCAGGAGGTCTATAATTTCTTCTCTGCTTCTACCTCTCGCTGGGACAAGTTCAAACAGCACATAGGTGAGCATGGCCTCACAGTCAAACCTTTAAGTACCACGAGATGGGAAAGTCGGATAGAAGCGCTTAAACCCATCAGACACCAGTTAGGGGATATATATGATGCACTGCTGTCATTGGCAGAAGATGAAAGTCTAACTGGCGTGTGTGGAGCTAAAACAAGATGTGAAGCCAGAGGTATTGCAGTTAAGATCAAAACCTACCCATTCATGTGTTCTATCATAGCGTGGTATGATATTTTAACTGAGATAAATATCACCAGCAAACAACTACAGACAACGAGTCTTGATGTACCTCGTGCAGTGACACAACTGAATGTGACAAAACAATTCCTGCTGGACTACAGAACAGACAGCAATTTTGAGAGAGTGCTGTCTGATGCAAAATCACTGGCAGAGGACTTGGAAACGGAGGCCTGTTTTCCTGCACAAGGTGCTGTGCGACCACGGAAAAAGAAAATAATGTTTCACTATGAAGGAGAGGACGAGCCAGTGAGAGATCCACGGGAAGATTACAAAGTGTCTTTCTTTAACAGAGTACTGGACTGTACTAGCAATGCAGTGGAAGAGCGTTTTTCACAACTCCAGGAGCACGGGGCTATGTTTGGGGTGCTGTATGACATTGCATCCATCAAGGAGAAAAACAGAAATGACGTTATCCTAGAATGCAAGTCACTGGAAAAAGCCCTGACACACAACGCATCCAGAGATATTGATGGGGAAGAACTTTTCGCAGAGTTAACTGGTCTGAGTAGACGTCTCACAGCTGGAACTAACCATTAGATGCACTCAAGTACATTTGTGACAGTGGGATGGAATCATCTTTCCCCAATGCCTTTATAGCATTAAGAGTGCTTCTCACCCTCCCCGTGTCCGCTGCTACTGGAGAACGAAGCTTCTCAAAATTATAAATAATTAAAAACTACCTCCGTAGTACAATGAAGCAAGACAGACTTAATGGACTGGCAACGATCTCCATAGAGCACAGAATTGGCACAGAAGATTGACATTGAGGATGTAATTAGGAGCTTTGCTTCCATGAAGGCCCGCCGTGTTCATTTCTGAAAGGTAAGGCCCATTTATAGTTTTATTATTTGCTGTGGTTGTTGAGTTGCTGACTGCTGCTGCTGCTGCTGCTGCAGATGTGTTAGTGTGTTTAATGAGAACACATGAGAAAGTGGTAGAGATTGGACTTTTTTTTTTTCGTTTGAGGAGCTATAGACTTGTTGGTTAATATAATAATAGATGTCGGCAGTCGGTCATGCTTGTCATGATGCGTGCTTGTCATGACTGTACGTTAGAACCAGTTATTTTAATTATTATTCAGAGTGGTTGGTACTCTACTATGGATAATTATTGCTGGTTCGTTTTGTGTCCCTTTCTGTGTACAATTACAATACTGTCGCTTGGCTACCTAGGCTGTTTCAGGACAATGGACAGCGCCACTTCACTTGTAATGTGTAGGCTGTAGTAGTGTGTGTGTGTGTGTGTGTGTGCGTGTGCGTGTGTGTGTATGCATCGAAAAGAGACTTAACTTTTAGTTAGTATTAGTATTGCAATACAGTTATAAATACTGTACAACTTTTCCCCCCACCCCCCCCCCCCCCCCACTGTAAATCTACAGACTGGAAGATAGAAGGGAATGCAGAGTCGGAGAGACAGACAGAGAGAGAGAGAGAGAGAGAGAGAGAGAGAGAGAGAGAGAGAGAGAGAGAGAGAGAGAGAGAGAGAGAGAGAGAGAGAGAGAGAGAGAGAGAGAGCCTGTTTCTACACCCCCCTCCACCCGACAAAATCGTTCACAAATTAAAACATTATATAGGCTAATAGCGTTCTTCTTGCAATGATAGTAGGAATTACAATCTTATGTCTGTCTTTTAAATAAATGCCTAATTTGAAACAGTATGGTCGGCCGGTCGTCGCGGGCACTCGCGCCTGGAGGCGCTCGGGCGCGACTCCTTGGCCTCAAGGTCTGCTGAGTCGGCGCGCCTCCGTCATGGTCCAAAACTATACTTTATTAGCCAAAAAAAAGTTGTCTGCGGTTGTCGGAAAAAGAATGCCCCCAGCAGGATTCGTACTCGAGCCACATGGTCAGTAGCCTAACGCCTAGTGAGGCATGCCACGAGAACAGATGAAATACCGGGGTTTTGGTCTGTATTAGACTGTAAATGCCCCCACCGTCCCCTCTGGGAGCGGAGTCCTTGTTTTCTCGTTTTTGTATTCAGCCAATCGCAGGGCGGCAGGGCGGGGTTTGGTCGAATGAAGCTGTACAACAATATTACGCCTCCCAGACTAGTGTCAAGGCAATCTGGGAACCCATCGCCAAATGAAAAGGAAAAACAGCGCCCTCTGCTGTTTTTGACTATCTGTTCTTGAGAGATTAGTGTCAAGGCAATGAGGCCAACATCTGTAAGTTTGGACGAGACGTTAAACTTCTGCAGCTCCGGTGTTGCCAGATTTTGTGAGAGAAATAAGCAACCAGGTCTATGAAAATAAGCCCAAAAGAAGCTAGCCATATGAGAACTGTAAACCTATATATATATATATATATATATATATATATATATATATATATATATATATATATATATATACTGTATACATTGAAATTATATACTGTAGTGTATACATTGGAGATAGCTGATCTACAAGCCAATCTACAAGCTCAAAGCTCTTCGTGATGTGTTGTGAGCTTGTAGATCTGCTATTTTCAAAGAAAACTTGAAATAAAATGTGGAATATTTGGAAGATTTTTTAAACATTCCAACACAAATCTGGTAAGGGGCTCCAGCTGGCACAACACATTTTCAGATGGGGCTTATAGGGATCAATTATAGCCTACATATTAACTTGGGGGTCCATGACATAAAAATATTTGAGAACCACCGGTTAAAATAATTGAACAATTGTGAAGCAAGCCCAAATAATGAACTACACTTTAGAAACAAGCCCAAAAAAACGCACCCCACAGCTACCAATATTTACAAGCAACTTTACAGAAAAATAAGCCCAAATTCGCTTATAATAAGCGGACATGGCAACACTGTTCAGTAAAGTGACAGATTTGGTCAGAGAGAAACTGCTGAGTCACGGTTCACGCCTTTTATAGTGCAAAATGGGGCGTGGAGCAATGTAAATGAACCTCTCGGGATCTTCACGCCCAGCTGGCTGTCATTATAATATAGAGCTGGTCATACGCACGTCTCTGTGATATACGAACCCCTTTGAGAATTGCACGTCAGTTTGTGAGTACCAAAAATACGACCTCCTTTACGAACTTTATTTACCCCATATTTACGACCCTCTTTATGAATCGGGGCCTTGTCCTCAACATTTGGTGCTTAATTTAAAGTGTTGTGATCCCCCCCCCCCCTCCCATAAAATGGTCTCACCCAGAGCCTTCCAGTGATCTCACCGCCGGCCCTCTCTCACCCCCCCCAAAAGAAACAACAACTGTCAAACAACATAGATTTGACCTTGATTCAATGTTGGCATTTCAATCATTAAAATCAACCATAATACAATGTTGATTCAATGGCATCTTTTCAACAATTAAGGTTGATCCACCATCAATCTGCAACCCGAAAAAAATACCATACATACTTCAACGTTGATTTAACAACTTTTGATATTTGGGTCATCATCCTCTGTCTTCTCTGAAGGTATAGGCCCCCGCCTTTGCAGAAGTGGAAAAGGACTACATTTTTTTACTTCAGTAAAAGTATCAATCATGCAATGTAAAAAATACTCTGTTACACATAAAAGTATGAAATTCAAAAAATACTTGAGTAAAAGTACAAAAGTATTGTTATCAAAATGTACTTAAAGTATCACAAAAAAGGGGGGGGAAGTGTCCCATTTCACAAGTTTTCAAATGTATAAAAATCTTTTGAAAATAGCAGATCTAAAAGCTCACAATGGCCAAAAGGTATATAGGGTTTGTCAGGATCTGTCTCTTTGTGTCTTTCTGTTGTATTGTTCCCTGTTCTCCTTGTACTGTTATTTTGTAGTGTTGTTTTAGTGTTTCCTGTTTTGCCTTGTTGCCGCTTCCTGTCTTGTCTCACCTGTTTATGATTGCATTTGTAGTTCACCTGTGTCCTGTTTAGTCTCAGCCATTCGTGTGTTGATTGTTGTGTGTTTTCACCTGTGTCTAGTTAGTCTCTGTGTATTTAAGCCTCCCTGTGTTCACCGTTCCCTTGTCCGATTATAGATGTTGTCATGGAATGTCATGCCCTTGTTCGTCATAGTTTGTTGCCAGTCTGATCTAGAGTTTGTTAATAAATGTTCTAAGTGTCAATACTGCCTCGTGTTCTGCATTTGGGTCCTAACAATACCGATTCGTGACAGTATAATCGGACCACGATGGACCCAGCAGAACAAAGACTTTTCACAGAAAAGGTAGATAAGTTTGACCATGCTGTGTCCTGCCTTGTCGCCGCTCCTTCCAGTCAGCGGGCTGAGCTTCACGAGT
The DNA here is from genome assembly GCF_963280865.1 of Gymnoscopelus braueri. Lineage (NCBI taxonomy): Eukaryota > Metazoa > Chordata > Actinopteri > Myctophiformes > Myctophidae > Gymnoscopelus > Gymnoscopelus braueri. The sequence goes on along the minus strand of NC_137624.1, from coordinate 3,464,606 downwards.
CTGTTAAAGCCCAGCAGTTGTGGTTAAAGGAGAGACCTTGGGTCAGCCATTTTGTCCCTCATCTGAGCATAGTCCAGGAGAGGCTAAAGACCTATCTCCAGGCCAGCTCTGTCTCCCCTGCTTCCCAGCCTGCACGCCCTGTCAGAATCGGGATCATGAGCCTGCAGCCTGCCTGTCCCACTCCGGGTCCAGATCAGAATCCATATGTCGGCACCAGCCTGGCTCTGGGAGGCCCTCGTCGGGCTGGCACCAGGAACGTTGCCTTGGGTCGTGTTGCCACTGCTACTAGCACCCAGTCGAGGCCTCGTAAGAGGTCTGGTCGCCGCCGCTCCCGTCGCCACCGACGCACCCCACCACCCAGCGATACTGAGACCCCACCACCCAGCGATACTGAGTCGCCCCCACCCAGCGATACTGAGTCGCCCCCGTCCAGCAATACTGAGTCGTCCCCGTCCAGTGATGACGACATGCCCCCACCGCCCAGCATCCCTCTGCACCGCACCACCCTGGCCAGCACCCCTCTGCCCAACACGCCGCCGCCCGGCGCGCCTCTGCCCGGCACCCCTCTGCCCAGCACTTCTCTGCCCAGCATGCCGCCGCCCAGCACCCCTCTGCCCAGCACGCCGCCACCCAGCACCCCTCTGCCCAGCACGCCGCCGCCCAGCACGCCGCCGCCCAGCACGCCGCCGCCCAGCACGCCGCCGCCCAGCACCCCTCTGCCCAGCACGCCGCCGCCCAGCACCCCTCTGCCCAGCACTCCGCTGCCCGGCACCAGTCCTTTGGCCACTCTACCTGTCTGTCTGTCTGCCTGTCTTCCAGTTTGTATGTCTGCATGTCTGTCTGCTAATCTGTTTGTGCGTCTGTCTACTCCCCAGTCCTCTAACTTCCATTCTGTCCTGTTTAACCACCTGCTGTGTCAGACCGCCTGTTTGTCCGCTTGTCTGTCTATCTGTCAGCTAGTATGTTTGTCTTTGGGTTTGTCTCAGTTTGTGCCTGTCTGTTTGTCTGTGTGCTTGTGTGCTTGTCTGTCCTCCTGCCTTTCTGTGTGATTTCTGGTTGTATGTTTGTGCGTTCCACTGTCTCTGTCTGTCAGTGTTTCCTCGTTTCTCTGCCCGTTTCTGTGTTGCCCTGGACTAAGCCCAGTCTAGTGTGTTTCTGCCCAGTCTAGTTCCTTGCCTTGCCAGTCCAGTTTTGTGTGCATTGCCCCAGTTTTCCCTCCGTCCGACCCCTCCACCCACTCTGTTTGGGTTTATGACTTTGGTTATGGGATGTCTGGAATCCATCCCTTGAGGAGGAGGTACTGTCAGGATCTGTCTCTTTGTGTCTTTCTGTTGTATTGTTCCCTGTTCTCCTTGTACTGTTATTTTGTAGTGTTGTTTTAGTGTTTCCTGTTTTGCCTTGTTGCCGCTTCCTGTCTTGTCTCACCTGTTTATGATTGCATTTGTAGTTCACCTGTGTCCTGTTTAGTCTCAGCCATTCGTGTGTTGATTGTTGTGTGTTTTCACCTGTGTCTAGTTAGTCTCTGTGTATTTAAGCCTCCCTGTGTTCACCGTTCCCTTGTCCGATTATAGATGTTGTCATGGAATGTCATGCCCTTGTTCGTCATAGTTTGTTGCCAGTCTGATCTAGAGTTTGTTAATAAATGTTCTAAGTGTCAATACTGCCTCGTGTTCTGCATTTGGGTCCTAACAATACCGATTCGTGACAGGGTTAGCGTATGAAGTGGTTAATGTATGTTTGTTTTGTAATAATAATAAAAAATTAACCAATAACTAAAGTTTTCAAATATTTTTTGTGGAGTAAAAGTATAATATTTGCCTCTGAGATGTAGTGGAGTAGAAATAAAAGTACTGAAAATTGGAAATAGTCCAGTAAAGAAAAAAAAACTCAACATTGTACTTGAGTAAATGTACTTTGTTACCTTACACCACTGTTTCTCTGAAGGTAGTTCATCTTCCTCTGTCTTCTCTGAAGGTAGGTCATCCATCCTCTGTGAGAAGCATCCAGGCGTGTATACAGGCATGTGAGGATTCTCCTCTCTCAGTCTCTACAGAAGCTCACAGGACTCTCTCTGCTGGCCCTTCCATCAGAAAGTCACTCATTTCAGGCACGGCTTCTTCGCTGTCTCTGCAGACGCCGACAATCTGGTGCAGTTGACGAGGTGTCCTTCTGACCCGCAGCGTGCCGGAAGAGGGTTGAGGCGGGTTCACGAGCAGCTCTTGCCAGAGATGACCCACGAGTCTCTGAGTTGTCTCAAACTCAAGTCCCCGTCTCTGGCTCTTGCAAATGCTGGTATCGGTATCAGTGAGTATGCCAGTCTATGCCATTCCAATGTTAATAGAGTTTATAAAGGGTCGTAAATCCTGCTCTATGTTAATTAAAACTATTTGTAGTTAAACAGCTGAAAACCCAGTGTAAAAAGGATGAGACGAAATCAAAGGCAGACACAGGCTGGTTCTCAAATTAAAAGGTTGACATTGTATTAAGAGAAAGAATCCATCCACGAGGCACCGTACAGCAAAAATATCTCTCTGCCATTACAAAGACAGGCAATAGTATTTATACACAAGTTGGAGTCCGGACATCAGTTGTGAGGTGGATCCTAACGATTGGTTAAGACCCTCAGACGTCAGATCATATCTGATGAGCTGTCAGGCATCAGGGTGTCATCATAATAACTTGTTGTTCATCTTATAGTATCCTTGTGTACATCTTATGGTTTCATAAACAAGTTATCCCTTCGATATCATAGGACATGTGGCAGGTTTATCTGTGACAGGGTGACAGCTGACAGAGTACATTAGTGACGATGTCAGGTCATACAGAGATATAGGTCATGTACAGAGATACCGGTCATTAGGACATTAGATCACAAAGCGTTGACCAAGACATGTTTTTACTGATTGGAAACATATGGAGCCGGCACCAGATAGCAAATATGGAGGTGTTGTTGCTTTGTCATAGATGATCAAGTTAACTCCAATGAGCTGTTATTGTATTCCTCCAGAGATAATCAGTGACCTTGGAGGGCCTGCGCTCTGTACAGCTCAAAACACATGCAGTCTCTAGAGGAAAGGAGAGACCTGATACTAGGATTAGTTTTGTCCAACCTCGAACTTAATAAAATCATAAGATTGGTAGGCAAACTTGAGTTATGCCAAGATGGCACACTAAAATAGGATATGAGGGCATATATATCAATATTGTCGACAAAAGACATAGTTTTAACTCTAACAAGTCCCCAGTTCTTGTGGACAAGATTGGTAGATGACGTCAAAATAATATGTAATTAATTAATTAATATAAGAAAACAGATACATGTAGACTTAAATACCTTTTTAAATTGTATTAAAGGACTATAAGGGCAAAAACAAATGTTTCTTTGTTCAGATAACATACACATTTTTTCTTCTTCAAAAGGACTGAATTGTTTATTAATTTGGAAGCAAAATGGTTATATTTCATGAGTAAATAATCAGCGTTAGTAGGATGAAATCTTACATAGACTAAAGAATAATTAAAATGGTAAGTGGGTTCTATATGCTGTTAAATGAGAAAAATGACATCACCTCATAAGTTCCCAGAATAAGGTATTATAATTATGAACAGATCAAACCTTTCTTTATTTTATTTTATTTTGAAGGCCATCCCTTGGCAGGATCTGAATTTTTTTAACTTTTAACTTTTCCTGAAAATCCCACAATGTATGTACCACCAGGAACTTTAGCCAACATAGTCTTGTTTCCAAGAAGTTGTTGTTTCAGGTCCCGCCCCCAAGTGTGTATAGGCTCAGTCGAATTTTAGCCCTACTTCTCCTTGAAGCAATACTGTGGGTAGATATTTTAACCCTAAGCAAAATAATTTATGGCGGGAAAAACTCACGTGATGCCTCTTTACTCACACAGACGTATAGGACCTACTTTTCCTCTTTGAGCAGTCGAGAGGAGAGGCTTCTGTCACTCAATTTAACCAGGAAGATTATTTAATCTGTAAATGAATTAACCACAGAATTACTGTGTGTAGAAAGTGTACATGAAATGTATTTGACAAGACATAAGTAGTTTAAAACAGTTAAGAACTCTTGAAAAATATAATACAAAGGTTGTCCATCGGAGTTTTAGACCCTCAGTCTCCCCTGGGGAGGTTTTGTATGGGGAGGTTTTGTAAACTTCAATGACTCCTGGGGCAAGATCTGAAATGGATGAATGTGACTAAGACTGTAAGTTAGTATTTATCGTTAAATGACTATGATAAAGGACAAAAAACAACATAAAAAAGATATTAAGCAAATCACATTTAAATCAAGTTAATCAACTATTCACATTTAAATCAAATATTCACCAACTCCCTCCTCTTGACACAATACCATATATATTCTATATATATATATATAGTGTGTCAGAGAATTAATTTACTGATGTGAATGAAAAAAAATAAGCAAAAATGAAACAGGGATTTTGTTTCTTATAAAATTTAAATATTTAAAATAAAACAAAATGACGTTATAATCTTTGTGGGAAGCTAACACTGCCTGTAAGGAATTATGGGTAATGGAGTAGATAAGAGGTCATTTTGGAATGAGTTACCATAGCAACGTGGCTGTTACAGACCCTAACGGAAACGGAAATCTCCACAAGGGATTGTGGATATTGGAGTTTGCTTAACAGTTAAAGTTACTAAATTAGATGAACAAACTCATTCACATATGCTGATGGTGCTGACATTATGGCAAAAATAAAGGAAATAATATTAATAATGGGCTGACAGTAATAGAACTGATATTATATATATATAGATAGATAGATATTGCTATAAGGGAGTTACTGTAATTGGAAGGAATGGGTTAAAGTTATATTGAGCCCAATGGCCCTCACAAGGTCAGAATGTTCTCATAACAATTCAGTCACAGACTTTTCTGAGACAGCAAAACTGGTGAAAAATAAAATAAAATGAAATCCTTTGCATTCTACATTCTGTCTGATCACTTTCTTTACTTTCACTACTCGACATAACTGACTTTCTTTACCTTCACTACGACATAACTGACTTTCTTTACCTTCTACGACATAACTCACTTTCTTTACCTTCACTACGACATAACTCACTTTCTTTACTTTCTTTCACACTTCTCTTTACTTTCTTTCACTTTTTCTACCCTCGAGCCACAAATGGCTACGCTCGTTCTACCCTTCTCTTACCTCCTTTCCAAATGAAAAAATATATATAGATGGTAATATTTGTGAAAAAAAAAAAAAAGGTTTTTACAACAAATACTATAGGGTGGAATTTTAACATGAAGTCAAAATTGATGGGTAGATCAAATAAACAAAAGGGTGGGATTCCGTTTATGCCAGAAAAGATTTCCCCGTCGTCATAAACAGGACCCCCTTAGCTACCAAAACAAAATAAAAGCTTGAACTACCCGCTAACGAGAAAAAAAAAAAAAAAACATAGATATATAACTTAAAACCAACCCATCAGAAACTGGACTAATTAATGTAAAATACTCAAATGGAATTAATATGCTGGTGTGCCCTGGGTGTCGTGGAGAATAGCCAAGTCCTAATCACACATTAGGCACAGCAGAGAAGGAGAGGGCAGCGTCATAGGGGTCATAGGTGGGTGTCTAGCCAATATGAGGGCCCCAGCAGGGAGGATAGACACTAAACACAAACTAGACGCGTCGCAATTCAGGGCAATTGCAGAGTGTGGTTGCGCCGACGCTAGTCGCGGTTCGCTGCCGCCGGGACTCGAGGAATACGCTGGGAGGAATACCGTCGGAGGCTGCGCCAATTACATTGTCACGCAACTCCTGAGATCACTTGCGTTTCATTTTGAGAGGATTGGTCCCCCCAACATATGGTTTTTGCATCAAAAGGTTACATTTTGAGCATTTGTGGCGCCCCCTATGGATCAAAGTGGAAATTATTTTGGGGATTTGTTGAGTAATCCACACTTGACATGTGATTCAAATTTGGGATTGACTGGACGTTTTGTTTGTGATTTGTGGGCTTTTTTGTAAAACGGGCCCCTCCCGCTAACTTTGGAAGCCATTTACGGACGAACGGTATGGACTATCAAAATTCTGTCGCATAAATACCCATCGCATGGGTCCAGAGATCATGTGTACCGATTTTTGTGAAATTTGGACAAAATATATGGGAGGAGGAGCTAAAAGTGTGTTTTGAAGAAAATTCAAAATGGCGGAAAATCTATCCTGACGCAAATGGGCGTGGCCTATATGGGGAGATGCGTCGTGACCCAAGGAATCCAGGGGAAAATAAATTTTGATTTTACGACCTACGGTTCAAGAGTTATAGGCCAAAACGTAAAGGGGGCTGTTATAGCGCCACCATGTGGCCGATTAGTGTAATAATTTTTTCAATAATTTCGGACTAAATTATGAACCACCCCTCCAAATCTGGTAACTCTAGCTCTTACGGTTTCTGAGAAAAAAATACTTGAATTTGAGTTTTTTCACTTTTTCATTAAAGTGGATGGGGAAATTTAATGCACTAATAAATCAATATCAATAAAACTATGCAACCAATCCCTTAGCAAAATACAAGCACACGATTCCCGGTGAAGCCGGTCATTTTGACATATGGCACTAAATTGGGAAAAATAAACTGTGGGCTGTGATGCGATTGATAATATTGTTTATCTTGAATAATAATAATAAAGTGTGAGGATTACTATAGTCTGGTTGCCCTGTTAGGGCAACCACACTAACAAAGCAACATTAGTGTACAACAGTGGTATGGGGTGTGCGAGCACATACTGTGACATCAAGGACTAATTCTGTATATATTTGAGTACATTTTCTGTTAACAATTGAAAGTGGGACCCATATAAATGGGAACAAGACAACAATGTGAGAGATTAATACTAAATGGGTTAACAATCTGAATTGTCTTTGGTAAATATAAATGTAACAGGTATCAGATTATTTGAAGATGGGTATTCATAAATACTATATTGACACATATTTGAATTTCATGAAGTGAGTGGGCTAGGGTAGATGATTTTATATATATATGAAATATATATATATATTAAACTCATATATAGATATAATTTTTTTTCTCATAGTAATGGGAGATAGGAAATAATCACCTTTTGTTTTTAAATGGTGAAACTTTTCGAAAATATCAGATCTACAAGGACTGATTCCTTTTGTGTTTTAAAAGTGTTTTAAAAGTGTTTTAAAAGTTAGGACACATCAAATTCATCTATCTCTGTATCAATTTCATCTATTTGCGGCCAGAGTGTCTTTGTCCGTTTAAAGGGAAGTTCATCTATGTCTAATTATCTACAACAACCCGGTTGTCAAAACCCCAGTTTGGCCGTCGGTGCCAAAGTGGAGGTTTGAAAGGGAGCGCTGTGTTCGGCTGGGGACATAGGGTCAAAGTATGGTCCGCCGTGGTCCCACATGACCAACAAATATAAGTTCGCGGGGGCCGGCCTGCAGTGTGTGAGCCCTGTGTAGAGAGACCAGGGGTGTTCTGGGTGTGGTGTGTATTACCTTGATTCCATGGTCCTGGTTGGTTCTGCTGTCGGTTTTCCCCGGATCCCCCGGTTTTGGTTATTCTGTGGTGCCTGTAGGCTGATGTGTCCCTCCCCAGTAATCACGGCCTGTAGTTTAGCCCTAGGCTTTGGTTCGGCTATGCAATTGTTGTAATACTGAGCTAGAGTAGTGAGTTCCTCTGTGGTTTTCATTTTCCATAAGGGATCATTCATAGTGATGGCCTGTTTTAAGTGAGGGCGTAGAGCCTCCATTAAGAGGAGGTTAAACAATTTCTGGTAGCCCACCTGGCCACTGGTTAGGCCTGAGTGGCGGTTAAACTGGGTTTTAAATTTCTGAATGAATTCCGAGACATCCAGAAGACGTCTTTCTGCTTGATGTCGGTGAGGACAGATAAATTAGTGTCAGCACGCAGGAGACCTAGTGCGTTCCTTATCATTTTGTTTACAGCTTCCTCGTGGTCTACCTGTCTTATCATATGGGGTCTCTGTTCGTCCAGAGCTGGTGGCTCGGTACGGAAACATTGGATCGCACGGCCATGTAGGTCGAGGAGGTGGGCCCCCTCTGAAATCTGATGTGACATGGCTTTGGGGCTACTTTTTGCAATAAGGTCCCTGACTTCCGTAGTGTTAAGCTGGTGTTCTATTATCTCTGCTTTGAGCGCGGTCTCCCACCCCTCTGGATTGTCCTGAATATTAGGTAAAGTTTCTGCAATGTTCTTAATATCTTCAGGAGACCATTTCCTGTACCTATAAGCCAAATTGCCATCCCCCTGTGTATAGGCCATTAAGGGAGCAATCAGTGTTTCTATCTGATCTACTGTATGCTGTGCAGTAAGTGATTGTGTAGGGTGCGTTTTAGTGTTAACCCGACGTTCATGTAAAGATTTTGATCTCTTACTAGTGCTTGTGTCAGATGGAGGAACGTGGGGTAGGGGTGAAAGTCCTGAAGGCTCACCGACAGCAGGTCCAAGCACAGGTCCAAGCAGGTCCACATCCTGAGAACGTGGAGAAAGAGTAATTTTTGTTAAAACCTCGTCATCATCCTCACTTTCAAACATTGACTTATCAAATGAAGGTAGAATGTCAGTGTGAGTGGTGCACTGTGCTTTGTTACCACTGGTGGGTCCCTGTGACGGGGAAAGGATATTTCCCATAATGTAAAAATTTAATTATTCAGACGTGACTAAAACGTAAAAGACGGTGTTCAAAATCTATTTAGTATCTATCAAGAAGTGGGTGGGCAGGTAGACAATGTACTGATATAAAATTTTAATGAAACAATTCTGAGCAGATGCACGGCTTGTGGGAGAGAGAGAGAGAAACAGTGACTACAGATTGTTGACACGTTCAAGGGACCGAGAGAGTGAGTGAGTGAGATAAAGAGGCCGTCAGCCCTACCCAAGGTTAAATACTTCTGTCTGTGGCCAAGTGGAAGGTTTAAATGACTAGTTTCTTTAAAATACTCAAATCAGCAGGCTGTGTCTTATCCTAGAAAATAAGTAAATATCATACAAACGGTTCAGTGCTGATGTAATGCTGTTTAGGGTCTGATTGGATGAGATGCCTGTAGCTGGTTTTAGTGATACAGAAGTTGCCTGGAGCAAAGGTGGCTGGTTTCTAGGTAAATGGGAATGAAATCAAATATTAAAAACTTTTTTTTTTAAAATTGACCAAAGGTAGGAATAGAACAAAATCTAAATAATAGGACAGTATGGTCTTATTAGTTTAATATCTAACCTCTGTCCTTTCTGATTCATGATCTGCAGCTCATGAGTCAGAAACGGAGTTTGGCTAGTATTAGTGACTTTGGATGGGCTAGCTGGGTTCAGTATTGGTGTATCTGGACTATATTACTATATTATATTATATTATATTATATTATATTACTATAATAATTCCCCTCTGATTGGCACACACAGAAGGTATCTGTGTGTGTCAAGGTTTAAATGATTTACAAAATCAAAGTCAAAATATAATCATTCAACAGGTTGGCTAAAAAGCGGCACACCTGTGGATTATTATAATCGAACAACAGGTTTGCTAGAAAATCAGCACCTGTGGATTATTAAACAGTACAAAATATAATCTAACAACAGGTTGGCTATAAGGCAGCGCCTGTGGATTATTAAACAGTTCACACAATATAATCTAACAACAGGTTGGCTAGAAGGCAGCGCCTGTGGATTATTAAGTGGTACAGTTCACACAATATAATCTAACAACAGGTTGGCACCTGTGGATTATTAAGTGGTACAGTTCACACAATATAATCTAACAACAGGTTGGCACCTGTGGATTATTAAGTGGTACAGTTCACACAATATAATCTAACAACAGGTTGGCACCTGTGGATTATTAAGTGGTAAAAAACAGATATGAATATATGTAGGCCTATCTATGTACAACTGTAGTTAAAAAAAAACCAAGGAACAAATGTACGAGGCAATAAATATCTATGCACACACTGGTAGACACATATTGTGTGTCTGATATGCGCATATATATATATTGACAGTATCTGTCCAAAACATGTAACAACAATACTGATAACAATTTTACAAAAAAATATATATATGTACAAGTACGGCCAATGAGCCTCGTGTGAAAGTTAATGCAATGTCAAAATTATAAGTCAAGGAACTGAACCAAAAGGGAACCTGTGTCTTGTAGTCAGCTGGACGGAGAATCCCCACGCGTTTGAGGAATGTCTGTGAGCCGCTTGTCTCCAAAAACAAAATTTGGAAAAGAGGCTATTTGTAAGATAGCTGACCGGAAAGAGTCCTCGCGAAGAGGAGTCGTCCGGAGCCCCTCAGAGTCGACGTGAAAAAAAATCAAAATTTTTAAGGCTGATTCTAAACGCACCGTCCGAGAAAAATATTAATAATAATTATGATAATAATGTCGGACAGGCCTTTAACCGTTCGAAGGACCAATTAATAGAGTTTATAAAGGGTCGTAAATCCTGCTCTATGTTAATTAAAACTATTTGTAGTTAAACAGCTGAAAACCCAGTGTAAAAAGGATGAGACGAAATCAAAGGCAGACACAGGCTGGTTCTCAAATTAAAAGGTTGACATTGTATTAAGAGAAAGAATCCATCCACGAGGCACCGTACAGCAAAAATATCTCTCTGCCATTACAAAGACAGGCAATAGTATTTATACACAAGTTGGAGTCCGGACATCAGTTGTGAGGTGGATCCTAACGATTGGTTAAGACCCTCAGACGTCAGATCATATCTGATGAGCTGTCAGGCATCAGGGTGTCATCATAATAACTTGTTGTTCATCTTATAGTATCCTTGTGTACATCTTATGGTTTCATAAACAAGTTATCCCTTCGATATCATAGGACATGTGGCAGGTTTATCTGTGACAGGGTGACAGCTGACAGAGTACATTAGTGACGATGTCAGGTCATACAGAGATATAGGTCATGTACAGAGATACCGGTCATTAGGACATTAGATCACAAAGCGTTGACCAAGACATGTTTTTACTGATTGGAAACATATGGAGCCGGCACCAGATAGCAAATATGGAGGTGTTGTTGCTTTGTCATAGATGATCAAGTTAACTCCAATGAGCTGTTATTGTATTCCTCCAGAGATAATCAGTGACCTTGGAGGGCCTGCGCTCTGTACAGCTCAAAACACATGCAGTCTCTAGAGGAAAGGAGAGACCTGATACTAGGATTAGTTTTGTCCAACCTCGAACTTAATAAAATCATAAGATTGGTAGGCAAACTTGAGTTATGCCAAGATGGCACACTAAAATAGGATATGAGGGCATATATATCAATATTGTCGACAAAAGACATAGTTTTAACTCTAACAAATGTCATTTACCAAATGATGATATTTCATTTACTGTCATATTTTGAATGCTTCAGTTGATGTTGCACCACGGTTTTGTACTGTTACTGTACTATTTACTTTATATTTAACTTATATAACTTGTACAGTAGGAGTTCATTATGTATTTCTGGTAAGAAACAAAATATTTATCACTTATTTTATGGCAAAAATAAAATATCAATGAAAATGTCCATCACAGGCTGGCATGGTAATGACCCCTGATTCTTACAGATGCACCACAGTCGTCACACCTATCCAACCAGCTAGATTATCTATCCTACACTACAGAAACCAGAAACCAGAACTTACAGTTTCAGTTTCACATAAATGAAACTGAAACTGTAAGTTTCCTGCCTTGAGGGAGGAGCAACCTTGAAGATAAAAAGACTGTCCGTGGATAGTTTCTCTTCATTCACTTGCCTGCTTCTCATCACTCTGACATCAGCATCACAACAACAGAGGTAAGGACACAAACAGCCTTACATGGTATAGACCAGTGTTTGTCAACCCTACAAACACAACCCTAACCCTAGCAGAGAGAGGGAGCGAGAAGGATCCTCCACAATTAAAATAGACAAAAAGATATAATTAGCTAAATTATATTAAAAACATCTACAATGTTATAAGCGTTCTGCTAGTGCTTGTAGCACGTTATCTTTTGTGATATCATCAATAAATGTCTTCTTGCATTAATGTCGGTGCAATGCCATTAATTAATTAGGCCTAGGCTACTTTGTTGATATGGTGCTGAAATGTTGAAACATGCTGAAAAGTGAGTAGTGTGTCATAAAAAGCCCTTCGTACCACTGTACTATTGGCAAACTGTAAATAAAGTACTCAATGAAAAAAAAAAGGTTGCGGCGAGGGTGGGGGGGTGCGGGGGCGGGGTGGCGGGGCTGGTCTCGGTCAAGTTCAGCCCCCATGGTCGCGCACTAAAGCCGGCGCCACTGCACCTCATTGTCCATGAAAAGTCGGGAGTCCCGAAAATGCGCTCGCAGAAGCGCTCGTATATTTTGAAAATAGCAGATCTACAAGCTCACAACGCGTCGCGATGCAACCCGTTGTGAGCTTGCAGATCTGCTATTTTAAAATAGCCAATGCAGCCAGATCTGCAAGCTTAAGCGAATGACTGTTAAAGCAGTTTGTTTAAATTACTTTATAAAATGTTTTCACAGGGATTATTTATTAGTGTAGATATACATTTAGGAGTGGATTATGTGTCCAGATGCCTGTCAGACAGTCAGACAATGCAGCTCCGGACCGCAGGTCTAGAATGGAATAAACGGGCGCAGCCAAAGTCAACAACTGCTATCGACCAGACGTGAGATTTCAGCTTACGGTAGGATGAAGCCAATGTCAGGATATATTGATAAATGCCGAAAGTTGCGGTGATCTCACCGTACGCCCATTAATTGGTCTGTACCGCGTTGATAAATGAGGGCCACTGTCCCATTCCTTTTTTTTTCTTTTTAAAGTTATTTGTTGAGTGAGTGCTGTCATACATGTTTGGATGTTGTGTTTTTAGAAGTATATTGGGTTTAGTACAAATAAGTTTTACTCTGGTAAGGTGAAATCAGACTCCTCCAGTCAGCAGTGCACTGACCCAAGTTTATATATTTGTAGGCCAAAGACATTTTGGAATGTTTCTTTATTACATCTTGTGTACATGAGAGTAAATATTTTGTAGCAGCAATACATTTGTAACCTGCCATATATATATATATATGTCACAGGTAAATTGGCATTCCAGGTAAATTGGAAGTGGAGCGCTTGTTTTTAGGCGCGGGGCTGCGAGGCTTTGATGCGAGGACGACAAGAACAAAATAGCAACCAGGAAATGCAAGCACCAGCTTCAGTGGCGCACTTCGATAATCATTGGACTCCATATCCACTATCACTGGGAGTCTGGGTTTGACTCCCGCTTGGGACACTACTTTTTCAAACAACCGCGGACTACTTTTTTTCGCCGATAAAGTATAGTTTTCTTTTGGACCATGACGGAGGCGCGCCGACTCAGCAGACCCGAGGAGTCGCGCCCGAGCGCCTCCAGGCGCGAGTGCCCGCGACGACCGGCCGATGGTCTGCTAGTCGACTAAAGCGCCGTCCGAGTTATGTACCGATAGGCACAGAATCGTAAATGATGTTGTGGGGACTGCGTTTGCCCCAACTGCCACTCACTGCACTAACATAGCCCACCAGCACCGCCCCCTTGTGCGTCAACTGCATGGAATAAGGCTGTTCGCGGGTGTGTGTGTGTGTGTGTGTGTGTGTGTGTGTGTGTGTGTGTGTGTGTGTGTGTGTGTGTGTGTGTGTGTGTGTGTGTGTGTGTGTGTGTGTGTGTGTGTGTGTGTGTGCTGTGCGCATGCGTGTGTGCGTGCTCGTTTGTGCGCTTGTGCATAGTGTGCGTGTGTGGTGTGGGGCTCATGTCTGGCTTGCATTGCCCTCTAGCGTTGATTCTACAGAATTGCCTGCAGGGGGCGGTGAAAACAAGCGCTTCTTTTCCAATTTACCTGGAATGCCAATTTACCTGTAACATATATATACACTGTGTATGCACATCGTATATCTACAGTAGGTGTGCCCTGGGATCTTTTGGCTATGCCAGGTGTGCCTTGGCACCAAAAAGGTTGACAAACACTGGTATATACACACACACACACACACACACACACACACACACACACACACACACACACACACACACACATGCTGTTTAATCGCTCTGTGTCTTAAAGGTGGGGTGGATAGCTTCCAACTAGATCACAATTTTGTTTTATTGAACCGTGGCTACTATTTTAGTAGCAGGCAACCCTTGAAAAGACTGCCATTGCCATTAGCTTGAAAACCCCACTGATGACATCATCGATGGGGTTTTCAAACTTTGTTTATTCGTGCAACACTCGCTGCATCAAACATGCAAATGAAGAGCGAAGACAAAGGCTCTGGTTGCCATCAGATTGAAATCCCCTCCAAAAATGTACCTGTCATCAACAGGTACATTTTTGAGCTAGCCACAGCCCATCTCTGAGACCCAGAGCAAGTAAACAATCACGTATTCTTTTTTTGGGCGGTGTAGCCGCCCCTATAAGTGGGGTTGGGACACCTCATTAGTATTAGTTTCCTGCACTGTGATTGGCCCATTAGTAGACCTCTAGCTGTACTGTGATTGGCTGACTCTATTCAGCACTGTGATTGGCTAGCGAGACACATGATGACATTAATAACCTATAAATAGGAGAATTTTGAAGTGAGCTTCCATCACTATGATGACCACTGTGATGACCACACCGCCCACTTCACACTGGGTGTGATTTTTTAAGACTTGCAGCCTCCTGAAGGTGTATCTTTAGGGCAGTTTTGAAAGTGACTAGGGTTTTACACTCCTTTACTCCTTTTGGTAGGACATTCCACATTTTTGTTGAATAGGATGAGAACGAGTTCATTCCCTTTGTTGAGACAAATCTGGGTTGAACATGATTCGTGGAGCTGCCTCTGGTGTTATGATCGTGGACTTCATTCACGGTGAAGTATAGAAGGTTTCATTGAGAAAGTTGAGAGCATAAAAAACAAGCAGCACTGCAGCATAGTTGACAGTCCAGCACGGCCTTGACCTCCTGGCCAGCAGCTTTCCAGTCCAGGAGAGTCTCGCCTCTCCTCCATCTTGATTGGACATTCGGAAAATAATCGATGTGCGGTGCTCCTCTCCAAAAGTTGAAAATGAATGTGTTAGTTTCCATTATTATTTTTTAAATCTGTCTATGTCCTGTATGCTGGCTGTTTGTATACTTACTGTAGTGATCTTCTCCCTCTAAGCAGAACAATAATGTCTGGAGACAGAAGAGTGACCAGGAGTGTGAGAGTGCTGGGCTTGATGTTCAGTCTGCTGTGTCTGCTGAGTCTGGCCAACTGTCAACTGGACAGAGACACACCGGTACAGAACTTTGTTGTTACACTGTGTTTAATATTTAGTACCAAGCACATTGGAAGTAACGGTAACACTTTACTTAAAGGTCGGGTCTAATATGCATTATAATCGCGTTTATAATGCATTATAATGCTCTTATAAGGCACACTCGTTATAGATGTTTATAATCATGTATGACAACTTATAACAACGTTTATAACGTATTATAAGTGCTGGTCATAATGCATTATAAGCTCAGTGGAACAGCACATTACAACTCCTTAACTTAGCTAGTTATTATGTATAATTATAAACATTTATAACGAGTGTTATGCTCATAACGCGTCACATTGTAGATCGGCTGTAATGTAGGTGAGAAAGGAGAATCCAACAAATAAAACAAAAGGGCGAATGAAGTACGTCATACATTGAAAATAACTTCTTTCAAATAAGCATTTCACGTTATCTTTAACAATTGCACATGTATTCATTGATACAGTCATGTTGTGTGCAATACAATTATAATGAAGTCTACATGAGGTGGGATTTGAACCGGCGACCCTGTGGTCTCAAGGCAGATGATTAAGCGATCAAGCCATTGGACCAACAGACTTGAACTGGTGAAAAAGGTGCTCATACATTTGACACAGTTTCACGCAAATTGCTCAGAAATCCCGGGTTTAAATGTTTTTCAAACTGCTCAATATGGCGTAAAATCTAAGGGCGGAGCTTACTGGTCACTGAACTGGAACTGAAAAAACGGCGGAAGAAGAACGCCTACAATCGAAAACCTCGAAACCTTAATAAGTGCATTATAATGCATTAATATGCATTATGATAACCCAACCTTTAAAGTGTTATCTGGTAGTTATAATGTGCTGTTCCACTGAGTTTATAATGCATTATGACCAGCATTTATAAATTATGTTATAAGTTGAAGAACTTTTATAAGTTGTCATGCATAATTACAAACATGTATAACAAGTGTTTATAATATAATTATAATATAATAATTATAATGTATTATAAATGTGGTTATAACACATTATAGACCCCTCATTCAAAATAACTGATTACAATTATGAAAATGCCGAACCTTTACCAAACCTAATGTATGGCTTCACTTTGGTAGCACTTGCTATGCATCCTATGTGTATAACGCATCATGAACATACTTATAAGGCATTGTAATGCTGATCATAACCCTGTATAATCAGATTTTTAAGAACTCATAAATACTCATGATGCTTTATAACCATAACCATAACACATTATAAGGCATTTTATAATGACTTATAAGTATCAAGTGTTATAATACTTCATAATTGCTGCCAAACCGCCAAATTAATTCGCATAGTTATAATCCATTATAATCAATTGATAATGCTTTATTATCACTGTTATAATGTGTCATAATTATTATAGTGCATTATTATAATGCATTATGCTACGATTATAAGTTATTATAAGTGGTAATGTGTTACTTTATGATCATTTGATGAGGCTTTATTATCACGTTTATAATGCCTTATTATCACTTATAAGGCATTATACTGTGATTATAAGTTATTATAAAGTGAACATTATGATACATTTATAAGGTGTTATTATTACATTTTTATCACCTTTAAATCACTGTAATAATGCATTATAATTAATGTTATAATGCATGATCATAAGTTATTATAAGTGGCTATTTGTTACTTTATGATCATTTAATAATGCTGTATTATAATGTCTAAAATGCCTTATACTCACTGTCATAACACATTTTAATCTCTGTTATAATGCCTTATTATCACTTATAATGTATTATAACTGTGATTATGATTACGATTATTATAGCAGATCATTATCAATTGATTATAATGGATTATAATGATGAGAATTAATTTTGGGTTGCATAACAAGGGTTACAAAGTGAGGAGCAATTATGAAGTATTATAATACTTGACATTATAAGTCATTATAACATGCTGTATAATGTGTTATGATTGCATTATACGTTGTTATGAATATTTATAACTTTAATCATCACGTGTTATAAGCATAATACAATGCATTTATACTGGAAAGGGGCGGCCATAGCTGAGTGGTTAGTGAGCCCGCCTAGGGAGCCAGAGGCCCTGGTTGCCCCAGGTATACCGATTCCAGGCCACGCCAGCATATGTGTCGATGAAATGAAATTTGTCCCTGAGCAAGACTCTTAACCCCTAATTGCTCACAGGCCCTCATTGGAAACAAGCCCGCAAGGACTTTCATGAACGTCCTGTTAAAAGGAATTATCCTTATTTATAAGCTCTTATAAATATGATTATAAAGGATTATGATCAGCATTACAATGCCTTATAAGTATGTGTATAATGCGTTATACACATGGGATGCATAGCAAGTGCTACCACTTTACTTTTACCCACCAGGAGGAATTATTTGATGATGAATTTAACAATGCTTTGAAGACCATTCTAAAGGTGCGTTATTTAAATGCTGTGCAAGCAATAATGGAGAGAGATAATGATGCCAGTGTTTCACACTGTGAAGTCTGCTTGTTCCAGTGAAAGAGACTGAGGCTGATGATGACGATGCAGAGATGAATAACCTCCAAATGAAAATAGAAAGAACTAGAAATCAGATCAATTACATAGAGAAGATTCAAGATGAGCTGTGACCAATCACAGTGCATCTTGTTTCCTCATACATCATAGCAGCAAGAAAACGCACACACACACACACACACACACACACACACACACACACACACACACACACACACACACACACACACACACACACACACACACACACACACACACACACACACACACACACACACACACACACACACACACACACAGTCTTTGGTTTGGTTTGGTATGACTCAACCAGGAATTGAACCCAGACCTTCCTTTGTCCACCATTGTAACTAATGTGTTTCAGAGAACTCTCTGAGCGCATCAGTGTGCTTCTCTCCAACAGTTTGAATAAAGTAATTTTGTTATTTAATGCCCTCATGGTTTAGTTCCACTCATTCTGTTAGAAGGCAAGGAACCATTGTCTTTTCCATCTTTATCTTCATCATGTTTACTATTCATTGCAGGAGCTGCGTCTGACCCTAGAGAACGAAAATGCAGAAGCTGTAAAGGTGAGGACATTTTAATCTGTATGGTAGAG
This sequence comes from Gymnoscopelus braueri, assembly GCF_963280865.1. Classification (NCBI taxonomy): domain Eukaryota; kingdom Metazoa; phylum Chordata; class Actinopteri; order Myctophiformes; family Myctophidae; genus Gymnoscopelus; species Gymnoscopelus braueri. The sequence goes on along the minus strand of NC_137624.1, from coordinate 3,446,148 downwards.
TACAGTATGTTAATTCAATATTAACTGTATTTGGTCTCCCTGCTCTTCTACTGAGACATTTAGATTGTGTCAAAGGTCATCTCTCACCTAGACACAGGATTTGACACGAATTGATGGTCAAGATTACATTTATCCCCTGAGCAAGTAGGCAGGCTCTATTAGCTCAATAGTAAAAAAAAAAAAAATCAGCACTTGTGCAGGAAACCATATAATATATGTAAGGCTGAAGTGGTTAATGTATGTTTTGTAATAATAACAATCTACAAAGTAACTAGTAACTAAAGTTTTCAAATAATTGTAGTGGAGTAAAAGGACAGTATTTGCCTCTGGGTGAAGTCGTCCTTTAAGGTTCTTTTTTTATTTAAATGACAGTATCCAACATGGATATAGCTTTTTTTTTCACTCATCACAAGTTAGTGCAGCATTGGATAAAAACAAAATCTAAATCTTAAAGCTTATCAGTGGTGCACCACAAAATAATGTAAACAAATTAAGTGCAGAATAGTGCAGTAATGAGCGTCGCGCCTGTCACAGACATGCGCAGAGCAAGTTCTGTCAGGGAACTCAGTGCAGTGAGGATGGCCTACTATTGGACCACATCAGCTCCACGTACTCATCCATTCACACTCATCTCATTCTCAGACCGCTCCATTTAAGCTGGAAGGTTGCACTTCTCATTCTGCTTGCTTTTGCTGCACACACACCATTGCTGCTGCTGCGCTGCTGTTCATTGCTGTTGCTAAAATTGCTGCTCACCCTCCACCACCCCATGCTACCACCTGTTGTTTTTGGATCTGCTGTTATGCACGGGGGATTCTGAGTCCCTATGGTTGGGAAATGCGCTTTATCAGAGTACCTAAAAGCAGATCCAATTCATCGCCAAACCATAATAAATATATTGCTCATTTATATTCAATAAATATATCTTATCCTTCATTATTTGTCTTTTCTATTTATGAGTTGTCCTGACAGAAACAAAATAACTCCACTTAACTCTTACCCTGCCAGAGTTTTTTCAGAACAGTCTGTAGCCTCTGCCAGGGTTTTGACCGATTTTGGTACCTTTTCGCATAGCCACAAAATATTTTTCTCAAGTATGATTGATCCCCAGAAAATTTCTAATCACAGATGAGATTCAGGTGTGGTTTCACAAATGTCAACGAGGTCAATTTGACCTTGTTGTCATGTGTTGTTTGATGTTTGAAAATAGCTCAAAACCAGTGGTTTCAAACCAAAAAACATTGTGAATTGTTTGTCCGTTTCAATTTTAACATTGAAGTGGATGGAGCAGCAAATCTTTGGAAATTGTTATCTCCTTATTCGTTTGGAATATCGAAAAGGTGTCAATACTAAATAATTAGAGAATCTTTTTAGAAATTTTTTTTTTTGAAAAAAGTTTTTTTTTTTTTTTTTTTTTTCCAGGACGTTTTTAAACGTCTTTGGCAGGCAACAGCTAATTTCTCAAAGACGTTTATAAACGTCTTTGGCAGTTATAGAGTTAAAAGAGGTTATTATTACATTTTTATATAAAAAAATGCAGATGAAGAGATGCATAACCTCCAAATGAAAATAGAAAGAACTAGAAATGAGATTAAATACATAGAGAAGATTCAAGATAAGCTGTGACCAATCACAGCGCATCTTGTTTCCTCATACATCATAGCAGCAAGAAAACACGCGCGCGCACGCACGCACGCACGCACGCACGCACGCACGCACGCACGCACGCACGCACACACACACACATTTAAATTCTTTATTTATGTCCACATAGATACAAGGTCTAAAGGACACAAATACTAGTAGTGCAATTTCACAGTGTGGGTTACTACGGCATACGCGCCGACAAAGGCAATCACAGTTACAGTTATACACACACGTAGGGCCAAACAGGCAGTATACAGCTTAAGGGTACAGATAGCAGCGCCGTCTCCAAATAGCGCGACTGCCAATGATAGCTGACACTGAGCAATATTTTGCTAGCTGTTTGGCTCTTCTCTTTGAGAGACCAGCCATCTGAAGGCCTCTAACAACGAGCTTATGAACATGGCCCAGGCTGCCAAATATGAAAACTAAAAGTTTACAGTTGTAGCCCAGTTGCGACATGGTCTGCTCTAGCAGTTGATATTTCACCACCTTAGTTATAAAGGCTTCTTCTAGGCTGTGGTCAAACGTACAGCCAACCTCTAAAATGAGAACCTCTCTACTATTCTCATCAACAACAACAATATCGGGGGTGTTTGCTGCTATATCAGAGAACATTGAGACATCACTACACAGATTGAACATACTCGGCTTCACAGTGGAGTGCTTATACAGCACTGGTGCAGGTGACCTGAATGTGGAAATGATACTCGCAATCAGATCCACGATTCTATCATGTCTACAAATGTAAAGCCCTCTGTACGCATGACAACCATTGAGGATGTGGGCCATGGTTTCAGTAATCTGTGCGTGGTCGTGATGTATACAGTGTGGGCTATGGCTGTCAGGGAGCCAGATGGAAAGGTTAAGCTTAGATGGTAAAACCTGGAGCCTAGCTTTTAAGGTGAAGGTGATGATGGCCTCATCAAGAGCTACACCTTTAAACACTGTATGAGACACAGAGTGGTCAGCGGTCAGGAGACAGGCAAGCTTTCCCTGCAGTCTAAGTTCAGTCCAGTGCTTCCGTTGACGTTGTTGTTGCGCTGACATGAGGTGACCACGGGCATTGGTGAGTGACAGTTCATATCCTGATCCACAGATGTTGATAGTGGCCTTTACAGATATGTTGGGGTCAGAGATTACCTCCTCGGATGCGTTGACAGCCTCGGAGTCCGGCCCCACCCACTCCAGGGTCACATCTGACCAGCCGCAGAGGTCATTCAAGTCCAGCCAATCTGACCACACCCCAAATCCTGCACGGCTGTCCAGCTTGCCACTCGGTTTCTTCCGGTAGCCCAGGAAGCTTGGTTCCGACCCACGTGCCAGCGGGACCTTGCGCCTCTGCAGGTCCAGAAACAGAGAGGCTCTGGCCTGCTCTCTGACGTGCTGGTCATCACTGTTCAGCATGTTGAGGAGATGGCTGGGTCTCGTGGCAATGTAAGTCCATTCAAAGTTGGGAACGCCCAGTCCGCCCTCCTGCTTGGTATGGAAGATGATATCTTGTGTTGAGTGAGTGTTCAGTCCGGTCCATTTTCTCACCATATGCACAGTCCTGTTGTTCATTTCACAAAGAAACTTACGGGGAATATGTACATTGGAAAACAAATGCTGAACTTTAACCAAGGCTATCTGTCTGACTGCTTCAAGTTTCATGATGAGTGGCAGGGGTGATGAATTAATTAAATCCAATCTCCCGGAATAATCAGAGACAATTTCATTCACTTGCTCCTCTCATTCCCCTGCCACGTTAAATTTATTCCCCAGATAGTTACAGTATATGTTTCATGACGTGCGTAGACTCTAAGTGGCTTGTTATTAACTGTAAATGTGGGAATGACATCTGTTTTTGACCTGTACCAGCGGTTTCCTCCGCTCCGCCGCTCATAGAAAACAGCACATTTTGTATCTTTGACCTCTAATCCAGACCACTCTAGAAAAGAGTCTGTTCTGGAGAGCATGGTGTTGATGACATCCTCCTGCTTGGAGGCTATTACTACATCATCTGCATACCCCTGGACGGGGTTAGGGGAAATTATATTGGGGGGAGCACAACTACAAAGCCATTTTAACCATTGGTTGATAGCGAGTACAAAATTGACTGCGCTCCAGGGACAGCCTGTCTTTATACCTACTTGGAGTGGGATTGGGACTGTGAGCTGTTTGCCACAAATCACCTGTATATATGAACCAGAGTAAACATCCCTAACAATGTCAATAAAAACCTGGGGTAGATGTATTTCCTCTAGGGCTCTCAACATGACATTATGTGCTAGGGTTCCAAAAGCATCACGGAAATCCCCAAAAACTGTAAACAATTTACTGGACCCATGTTTAAAATCATCAATGGCCGCGTTTCCCAAAGAGATTCGTAGAGATGCTGCGTAGAGATCCTGCGCAGGTTGTACGACGGGTCTTACGTGCGTCCACACAGGCTGCGCAGTACCCTAGCAGGCACGTAGATTTCAGGTCATGCGTAGCCTACGCAGCTTGCGTAAGAGCCTGGGACCCGGCGAAACCTACGCTCTACCCTCATTAGTAGCAGCTGGTTGTGCCCTACGTGCTATCGGTTCCCACGTCCACGGCGTTACGTGTCTGCTAAAACTACATTCGGGAGACAGAATGGCGTATCCTACTCTCCTCCTACTCCTGGGAGAGGCGTAGCCCTGAGTGCTGTCCGACGCAGCAGTTTGTGACGAGCGCCCTGGGGCGCTCGTAACACCCATCGTAGCGAAATAGATCTATGAAAAGACCGACCCCACACACACACACACACACACACACACACACACACACACACACACACACACACACACACACACATAATTTATATATATTTATATATATGTGCAGTGCGGCTGCAGAGTTCATGTGCAACCTCTTCCAGAGAGAGATAGAGACACTAGAAAACTCTGCTGGAGACAAAACAAACTGTGTAGACTTGGCCCTTTGAAATAAAATGTATTTTGGCCCAAAAAAATAATAATTATTAGTCGACTGCCAGTCGACTATTGGCAATTAGTCGCCAATTAGAGTCGACTAAACAAATCCTTAGTCGGGGACAGGCCTAATATATATATATATATATATATATATATATATATATATATATATATATATATAAATATATATATATATATACACACACACACACACACGCTGTCAACGCACTGCGACATGCCGTGTCTATAGCTTGCAGATCTGTTCTTTTGGGTAGGGCGGGCGGCTGCGCTGCTTCTAGCCCTGGTTCAGAGCGTTAGTGAGTGCTCAAGAGTAGTGAAAATAAACAAAACCATTTTGCTACTCACAGAAGCAAAGGCTGTTTTGTGTTGTTGAAAGTCTATTCTCGGAGGTGGGAAGCCTCTCAGCACCCCACCTACTCTGTAAAATACACTTTTTGGGCAGAAAATAAAATATGTCAGCGAGACGGAAATTATTTTTATTTACTCCACAGTGCCCTCTATAGATTTTGGTTAATGGTAAGTTCAATCCTCCAGATCTGTAGAGGGCACTGTGGAGTAAATAAAAATAATTTCCGTCTCGCTGACATATTTTATTTTCTGCCCAAAAAGTGCGAAATGGTTTTGTTTATTTTTTACTACTCTTGCGCACTCGCAGGGCAGCGGAATTCCTTGTACAAGCGCAGAGCGAGGGGTCTTCCAGGGCGTTAGAGGGAACTCACTAACGCTCTGAACCAGGGCTACGCTGCTTCGTCCTCTATGCATGAACCCGAAGTTTACAAATTGTACTCTCACGGATGATCCGATCGTCTGATAAAAATATTAAGCATATGCCAAGTTAACTAAAGGTATATAAATGATGCTGAGCTAAACATGTTTCCTTAATTTCGAAGTTTTATAGTTAAACGTTATGATGAAAGTCCCCAGTTCCTCTCACAAAGTGACAGCTGTTGCGCTCGCCATGTTTATGAATGGTTAAAAAATCTTTTGAAAATAGCAGATCTACAAGCTCACAACGCTTCACAAGCTTGTAGATCTGCTATTTTCAAAAGATTTTAATACATATTAGATTTGGGAAATGGGACATTCTGCATTCCTTTAGTTTTGGTATTTTAAGTATATTTAATTTACTTGCATAATGGGGACACTTTAGTGTTTTACTGTATTTACCTTGCAGATGTCACCTCACCGCTGTAATTTAATTCATAAATATATTATTCAAAAGTTGTATTTGGAGTGGACTGCTTCAGGACATCTGACAGTTGGCTCTGGTATTTTTATGATCCATTTCACTTTCGCAAAGGGTGTTTAAACTGCTGTGTAGCGTAGGACAGCACTACGTAGTTTACGTAGGCTTTACGTAGACTTCGTCCAGGAGGTGTTCACGTGCATGCTGTCTCGCGAATGTAGTTTTAGCACACACGTAATGCCGTGCGCTTGAGAACCTACGACGATGGTGCCTCCTGAAGCCAGTTTAGATGGCACGTAGGGCACACACAGCTGCTACTAACGAAGACAGTGCGTGGCGGGGTTGCTACTGCGCAGGTGCGTGGAGGCTCTTACGCAGCTTCTAGGCTGCGCACGAGCTCAAATTCGTTTGGGAAACCCGGCCAATACCTGTTTTCAGAGAAAACACATGTTCATTCATGCCTTGCCTGTTAATATAAGCCTTTTGCTTAGGAGATAAAATATTTTCATCTACAAGCCAAGGCAAAACACGTGCAAGAATACATTTCATAAACACCTTGTAGATTGTAGGAAGAAGTGAAATGTCTCTCCAGGTTGATGGAATGTCCGGGATATTGTCTTTTTTGGGGATTCTGTGGACGAGAGCACCCTTCCACGACTCAGGCACTCTTTTATTCTCCAGGCAGGTAGGCTGGCTCTATTAGCTCAATAGTAAAAAAAAAAAATCAGCACTTGTGCAGGAAACCATATAATATATGTAAGGCTGAAGTGGTTAATGTATGTTTTGTAATAATAACAATCTACAAAGTAACTAGTAACTAAAGTTTTCGAATAATTGTAGTGGAGTAAAAGGACAGTATTTGCCTCTGGGTGAAGTCGTCCTTTAAGGTTCTTTTTTTATTTAAATGACAGTATCCAACATGGATATAGCTTTTTTTTCACTCATCACAAGTTAGTGCAGCATTGGATAAAAACAAAATCTAAATCTTAAAGCTTATCAGTGGTGCACCACAAAATAATGTAAACAAATTAAGTGCAGAATAGTGCAGTAACAAAATAACTCCACTTAAAAGAGGTTATTATTACATTTTTATATTTAAAAAATGCAGATGAAGAGATGCATAACCTCCAAATGAAAATAGAAAGAACTAGAAATGAGATCAAATACATAGAGAAGATTCAAGATAAGCTGTGACCAATCACAGCGCATCTTGTTTCCTCATACATCATAGCAGCAAGAAAACGCGCGCGCGCGCGCGCACACGCACACGCACACGCACACGCACACACACACACACACACACACACACACACACACACACACACACACACACACACGCTGGGTACCACTTTTATAGTCTTTGGTTTGGTTTGGTATGACTCCAACTGTTTGAATAAAGTAATTTTGTTATTTAATGCCCTCATGGTTTAGTTCCACTCATTCTGTTAGAAGGCAAGGAACCATTGTCTTTTCCATCTTTATCTTCATCACTTATGTTTACTGTTAATTGCAGGAGCTGCGTCTGACCCTAGAGAAAGGAGAAGCTGTAATGGTGAGGACATTTTAATCTGTATGGTAGAGTATGTTAATTCAATATTAACTGTATTTGGTCTCCCTGCTCTTCTACTGAGACGTTTAGATCGTGTCAAAGGTCATCTCTCACCTAGACACAGGATCTGACACGAATTTGATGGTCAAGATTCAATTTATCCCCTGAGCAAGTAGGCAGGCTCTATTAGCTCAATGGTTAAAATGTCACTACTTGCACAGGAAACCGGGTTCAAATCTGGGGTATAGGAAAGCACACTCAGCTTTAAGTCTGGCAAGAGTCATTAAGTTATTTAAATTTTAGGCTGATGCTAGGTTCATTGTTTACCTGGTATCTTTGAGGCACTACACTGTTCTCTCTGCACTCTGTGATTATTATTTACCTTGTTTATTGAATAGAGTTCATGCTTACTGTAATGCATTACTTGCTGTATGTAACAGGTTACCCCATAACTGACTACAAATATGAACTTATCCACCAGGAGACCAGTCAGTCAGTCATTAAATACTTGGAGGAGATGGGTGCTGAAATAAAACGCAATAAAGAAACAATGCTGGACATTCTTTCAAGAGGCCCCCCTCAAGACTTTTTGCAAGACGTGCTGCATAAGCTGAAGTTGACATATCTAAACCTGGACGCCTCAGACAAAATAGAACAGGTCACACTCCAGTTAAAAAGGGTGTTAGAGATGGGTCCTAAGGAGGAGCTGTGACAAATCACAGGCCGGTTCCTATATGCATAAATATCAGCTCTTAATGTCCAACTTTCTCTTTAACCTCTTGGACCCCAGCATAGGGGTGGGCGATATGGCGATAGATATCGTCGCGACGATACTATGTCTCCACGATATGCTTTTTTAGAGATATTATATCTATCGTCATAAAGTGAGTCACTCAGGCATATAGTGTGCACTCACATTCTATGATTAGCAGTTCTATACCTTAATTTATACTTGTAGTACGATGGTTTTGTTTGCCAAAAATAGCAGATCTACAAGCTAACAACGCGTCTCTACCGCACGTCCGGACCGCATTGATTGCTTGAAGATCTGTTGTGTTCATCACACAGGCTCCCAAAGTCCCCGCCCCCTTTCTTCTTGGCAGCGAGGGGATCGTCGCTCTTGTCAGTCTGCACAACAGCAGTAATGGACGGAGAGTCAGGCTCATTTGGATATTCCAAAACCGACACGGTGCAAAGTTAATTGCAAAGTTTGCAATGTTCAAACGTCACTCGATATAACTTTTAACCAAACACGGGTGAAACAGCGAAGGTGTCGCCGCATAAACAGTGCACGCACGCACATGGACCTCGCGTATCGATTAAAAACAACAATTCGTACCTCGCTTACAAAAGCTTATCAACACCATGAATTAACATAGAAATGACCGACCTGGCTGGATGCATATGCATATCAATGATCCATTGTGTGACCTGCTAGTCTACTGTTACTAGGTAGGTGTAATGCTAGGCTACTGTCAATTTATCTAATTTACAAATTCCAATCTGGTTTCAGAACAAACCACTCCACTGACGCATGCCTTCTCTATTTGAACGACTCTATCAGACAAGATGTCGACAATGGCAAATATTGCGGCATGGTCATGCTGGACTTCCAGAAGGCCGTTAATTACCCAATTATGATCAATAAGCTCAAAGCAATAGGTTTTGATGATACGTCGGTGAGCTGGATGAGATCCTACCTGGAAGGGAGGGAGCAAGTGGTGGAAGTAAACGGCACCCAGTCCCCTGCCCTCCCAGTGACTTGTGGTGTTCCGCAAGGAAGTATACTAGGACCTTTACTGTTCCTGATATATGTGAACGATATGTCTTCAGCTTGCGACTGCAAACTGTTCCTGTTCGCAGATGACTCGGCTCTGCTGGTCTCGGACAGGGACAGGCTGCAGGTTGAGAAAACTCTCAGCTCTGAACTCAACAAGATCTGCATCTGGCTCTCTGACAACAAACTATCATTACACCTGGGTAAAACTGAATCCATCCTCTTTGGGTCCAGTTCTAACCTTAGCAAGGCTGAGAGTTTCACGATCAAAGTGGGTGATGATGTTATCACAAGAAAGGAGGAAATTACCTACCTGGGTTCCATCTTGGAGGCAAACCTCTCGCGTAACAAAAACGCCGAAAGAGTGATCAAAAAGGTAAACCAAAGAATACGCTTTTTGTATAGGATTGGACGTCTAGTCAGTAAGAATACTCTGAAGATTCTTGCAGAGGCCCTCATACAAGGTTATTATGATTATGCATGCACTTCATGGTATCACAACACCTCCAAGGCCTTAAAAACAAGGCTCCAAACATCCCAAAACAAACTAGTAAGAATACTTCTTGGCCTCAATCACAAAACCCATCTAACCCCTGCTCATTTTGCTAGGATTGGATGGCTTAGGGTTGAGGACAGAGTACCGCAACTTGCTATGGGCCTGGTCTTCAAGATACACCACAACATTGGGATAATACAGGGGGCTGTATTTGTCAAAATACTTCCAAAATGTTAATGAAGTCCACGATCATAACACCAGAGGCAGCTCCACGAATCATGTTCAACCCAGATTTGTCTCAACAAAGGGAATGAACTCGTTCTCATGCTATTCATCAAAAATGTGGAATATCCTACCAAAAGGAGTAAAGGAGTGTAAAACCCTACTCACTTTCAAAACTGCCCTAGATACACCTTCAGGAGGCTGCAATTCGAAAATGGCCCCTGTCTAAGTCTTAACCTACCCCCTACCCCTTTTATTTTTCTTCTCTTGTAAAATTTTTTCACTCTTCATACCAGTAACCTGTAAGCTGATTGTATGACATTCTGTATAGTAGTGTGTATATCTGTCTGTCTCTTATATGTCATCATGATTTGTGTGCATGGGGATCTCATCTTAAACAAGCTCAGTGCTTAATGAGTCTTCCAGTTTAGCAGACCTTGTATTGTGAATTTGTACTTCCATGTACTGTTGTTCTCATGTCTTACTAAATAAAGTACATCAATCAATCAATCAATCAGTCAGCAGTGGTGAAAAAGTACTTAAGTAAAAGTATCAGTACTGCAATGCAGAAATACTCACAAGCTCACAACGGGTCGCAAAGCGACGCGTTGTGAGCTTGTAGATCGGCTATTTTCAAATAGCCGAAGTATATAGGGATAAAGTGGTTAAAGGGATACTTCACTTTCACATAAAATAAACATTAAAAATATATATTAAAAAAAATAATAAAGAAGTTATGGCAAAATAAAGGCCCCCTCACACATTAGTAGGACACTCTAATGCGTGAGGGGGCCGTGAATTTTCCATTACTTTTTTCATTTATTTTTAATATATTTTTTAAATGTTTCCCCGTTCCGAAAGTGAAGTATCCCTTTAATGCGTGTTTTGTAATAATACAAATCTACAAAGTAACTTAATTGTAGTGGAGTAAAAGAACAATATTTGCCTCTGAGATGTAGTGGAGTAGAAGTAAAAGTACTGACAATTTAAGATAATCCAGTAAAGTGAAAATTCCTCAAATTTGTACTTAAGTACATGTACTTAGTTACATTCCACCACTGACTGTCAGATGTTCTGTCTGAAGCAGTCTGTTACACTACTAACTCACCATCAAGCAGCCTACACTGAATGTCACATGATGCAACAGCTGGATAAAAAGGAATAGATTATCTATCAGCAGCATAAAAAAATATATTATATCTATCTATCTATCTATCTATCAGCAGCATAAAAAAACTAATATTATATCTACATCTATCTATCTATCTATCTATCAGCAGCATAAAAACTAATGTTATATCTATTTATCTATCTATCTATCAGCAGCATAAAAACGAATATTATATCTATCCATCTATCTATCTATCTGTATGTAGCCTGTCTGTCTGTGAACACATTAATTAATAAGATATGATGATTCATTATATTGTATAATATAATGATTATACGTGCCCCATGATCATATCTTATACAAATGTTATAATCATATAATATAATTAATCATCATATATGTTATTAATAATCATAAAATAATAATAATCCTAAAAACGAACATAAAAAAATGATGGTGATATATATCGTCTATCGTGATATGTCTTGAAAAATATCATGATAGTATATTTTTCAATATCGCCCACCCCTACCCCAGCATGCCTATTCTGGGGAACGTGCGCCAAGAATAGCTGATCTACAAGCTCATATTGTGAACTTATAGATCGGCTATTTTTGCCGAAGATATTTGCTGTGGACAGAAAAAAACGGTCCAAGTACCGTTGTATCTCAGGTCCGTTTTAATAAAGAATAGAGGGTTTAAGTGGTTAAGCCTGTCTTTTAGTTGTCTTATGTATTGTGCATTGGGAAACTGTACAATTGTCATAATTCAAAACGGCTTATTATGAATATAAGCCTAACATGGGATTCTGCTTAAGTAAGTCGCTATTTCACCTTCTACCGGTCACAATACATTATAATCTCAAGTCAATGAGTCAATGAGGTTTTAGGCGAACTTGATTTTATTATCTTAGTAAACCCTTTAAAAAACACTATGTTTTCAATCGCTAGTTTAAAGTCTTTTTAAAATCATGATACGCATTTAGTAAATTATGGTCCCATTAATTAAAAAAAATATATGATAAAGTAGGGTATGTTTCCAGGGTTTCTGGTTCTACCGAGTGAAGACCTCCCTGTGGTTGCAGCCAATAGCAGTTGTTTCCGGTAGCATTTTGGACCAGGCGGTCTATGGGCTGGAGCCAGGCTATATTTTTCATGACTTTGAAACCAGATTGTATATACTTAACGGTTTTTATTTAACATTCAATTTATCTGGGTGGTTTGTAACATCTGTGGTCTGACAAACTTTGAATACATAATACTACTTAAATGCCTAGGGACCCCCCCAGAAGCGAAGGTTTAAGTTAAAATAATTGCTTTAAAAATATACACTATAATATGAAAATATTCAAAGATTTGCATAAATGTTCACGATTTAAAAGAAATAGCAAGCTCATAGTGCGGCACAAAGTGACGCAATATGAGCTTGTATATCTACTATTTTTGAATAGTCAAAGTATAAAATAATATGGTTATAGTGGTTAAAATGATTGTGACGCCAACGCTATATTAACACATTTAGCTGGGGACCCCCTGGTACCCCCCCCCCCCCCCAAAAAAAAAGACCCCTGGGGGTCCATGGACCCCACTTTGAGCATACTGTGTCAAATGGGGGGCCATGGGGACGGCACATGCTAAATCCAGCATGAGATCATGTTCAGACGATTAATTTCACGTTCATGTATTGAATGTTTATGTTTTGTGCATTATCCCTTCCAAATAAACAAATAGTTTAAAAAAAAAAAAAAAGTATTGAGGGTTTAAAGTGGTTAATATACTTTTTGGGTGCAATGTGTGCCATTAAAAAAAAGTAAAAAAACAAATAAAAAAGAAATACACCATACAATTGTATCATTCCATTTTATTTTCATTATTACGCAACATTAGAAGTATAAATATCTGTTTTAATATACAACATCTATGACATTCATAGAGCTCCCATGGGCGAAATACAAAACTCAAACACATGTTTATTGCACAGATCCTATAGACGGGTTTCCTGTTTGTCTATAGAGGGCGCTATTACCCGCAGCAGCTCTGGTCAAATCTACATTCATAAAATAAATGGTCTTCACCGGGTTTAATGAAAGTAGATTAAATTATGCAGTTTGTAATATCTTGTTTACTCAATAAAAATGATTTGTCGGAAGTTGGATCTGTTCGTCTTTTATTTGTATACAATAGCAGCATTATGCCTATTATAGCAGCATTATGCCTATCTAACTCCCGAACACAACAACAGAGTGAAGGGCACTTCCGGGTTCGTTCTACCCCGGGCATGCGCAGATTGCGCATTCTGCTCTGTGAGGACGTCGCGCGGAAACCTATGTATAAGACAAACCATAGTAAGCAAGTTCATCTAACACTAGTTTCGCACTGAGAGAAAAGAACCACAACTAAAAAGACAAAGGGTACAAAGACGGAACCAATGGAAGCCCATTTCTGACACAGAGGATAAATCAAAAGACCTGAATTGCGAGGGGTATTTATTTCTTGCAATTTTTACTTTGAATGTGTCACAATGTGTCATATTTGATCACGGACGTGAAATTGCGGGAAAGGAAAGTCCAAAAATTACAAAGCACTGTAACATTTAAAAAAGAAATAGCCAATCTAAAAGCTCACAACACACCGCAAAGCGATGCGTTGTGAGCTTGCAGACTAGCTATTTTCACAATTTGGGGTTACGACAAAGGATATGGGGGCTTAAGAGGTCAATTGTATTTATTTCAATTAATCTTTCAGTGGTAAAAAAAGGGCTTCCATTGGAACTTGACATAACGATGAACAAACGATGATTCCACTGTAGAAAACGGACACGCAGCTTGTGTCAGGGAAGGAGGTCACGCTACTGTCAAACACATTTTCAGAAAGACACGGCACATAGATTTTGGCAAATCAACACGATATACAAAATATACATCCATTAAGATTTTGTAAACAAATATTTAACAATGTGCTTTCGAGGAATTTAAACGTCAATCTCCGGAGAGGGAACAACAAAATGGGTTAAAAAAATAGATGTCGATTCATTTGAAATGCATTTTACGCCGTTCATTTCAATATGCATTCAATCTCATTAGCCAATCTTCAGTTTCAGTCTCTTTTTTCTTTTTTTTACTCTTTCCATGAACTACATGGCAAATATGATCATAGGCTCTATGCACAGCAGCCATATTGGAAAGAAATTGGGCCTCTTCTTACTTCTTTCACAGGTGTTACCAATGATACTAATGAAGGCTCTGTTCCATTCTGGTCAGGGTGCTGATATTGTGCACGTTGGCTCACTAGAAAGAACTAGAAATTTGGTTCCCAAATGGCCCCTTATGGTGGGTGTGTAACTCTGAGTGTACAAATATTTGGTTCCATTTGTACACTCTCAGAGTTATGGAGGTCCTTGAAAATAAGACAGCCACTGTGCCACACTAAATGGAACAGAGCCTTAATTAGTATTATTGGTAACACCTGTGAAGGAAGTAAGGAAGGGGCACAATTAATTCCCAATATGGCTGCTGTGCATAGAGCTTATTAAGGTGCATCTTTGTTTTCTCGGACAAAACAGCTAAATACATTTACGATATATCAAATGAGCGTTACAGTGAATGTCAGATTCATTCACGTCAAATCTCATTACAATCAATCTCAGTGGTGGATGTGTTTGAGTTTGCATTCTTGGGACACAGTATATCATTAATATATACATCTTATTTTGTGTCAAGTTTTAAAGTATATTCATGATGTCTCGTTAACTCTTTAAGATCTGGAACGCATGTGTCATTTTAAGATTTCTTTGGCTATTCAAAAATAGCAGATCTACAAGCTCATAGTGTGGCACTATGAGCTTGTAGATCTGCTATTTTTGAAAAATTGTGGATATGTGTGCACATTTTTTTATATATATATTTTTGAAGTATCATTTGTAACTCAAATCTTTGTTTCTTTAAAAAAATCTTTTCATGTCAAGGACCCCCAAAATTATATGTATTTGGCCTCGGATCTCAAAATATGTTGTTCCAGGGACTCCCCAGAAGCAAAGATTTGAGTAAAAAGTTTTGCTTTAAAAATATATATATATTCAAAGATTTGCCAAAAAAAATCAAGATAAAAAACACAAAAAAAGATCTACAAGCTCATAGTGCGGCACTCAGTGCAGCGCTATAAGCTTGTATATCTGCTATTTTTGAATAGCCCAAAGAAATCTTAAAATGACACAGACGCCTTCCCGGTCTTAATGGGTTAATACAGCTGATAAGTAATTTTTTTTTAATATACAGTAGCCGACACCACAGAGAAAATACTGCATGACATTAATTCTACGTTTTAGCCCGATAATATAGGCCACTGTCTGATTGACGTTGCGGGTTTTGCGATTTAAAAGGCATCTACAGTACAGAAAGGTATGTCTGTGTGTTACGTGTATGTGTAAATAAATGTTTGCGTGTAGGTCTATGTGTAAATATATGTTTGTGTGAGTGCACGTGTAAATAGAGGGAAGTGACTTCCAACAATCTACATTTATGGTCGCAAGTGTACTTGAATAATGCCTTGCAGATATTCATGTTTTAACAGACATGTTAACTTACAGTAGGAATAGCTTTGAGCCAGGGTGGTTTAATCTGCTATTCACTATGAACGTCAGCTCTCTCAAAAAAAAAAAAAGCTATTGAAATATGCGATCTAGCGCAAGGCCTATCTGCGCAAGTTTTAAGCTGTGGCGGACCCGGGATGGAGTTATGAAAATGTTCTGCTGTACCATTCATCCTAAGATATCATAACATCATAGAAAAGGTAAGAAAAACGTAGTCCAAAATTCTCCATTAAGAACTCAAAGGCCACCCTAAGAGTGCTCTTCAGTGTGTGTAGATTCTGTTCTTACCTGAGAACAGATCACAGCTAAGAAAACATTGGAGTATACCTATATCTTCTTAAAAACTTCTTAAGTGGGTCTAAGAAAAAATGTCCTCTTAAGAAAGTGTGCGTAGATTCTGTTCATACCTAAGAACAGATCACAGCTAAGAAAACATTGGAGTATACCAAAATCTTCTTAAAAACTTCTTAAGTGGGTTTAAGAAGAAATTTCTTCTTAAGAACGGTTGCTGCATGAGGCCCATTGCCACTAAGCCTAGGAAGAAATGGCACTTGAAATTTTTCTTGAAATCACCCTCATGGTGGCGCTATAACGGGCCGATTTGTGTTTTACACCGGCTATTCAGCCTTTTTAAATATTTTCTGTATTCATATGCAAGTAAGGACATGGTGGTGTCACAAAGCAAACAAGCACTGGTAGTTAGTACTTCTAGCGTCTGCTGGATCCAGGGTGCAACTCCCTGCAGTGCTGTATACCCTGCTGAGTGTCTCACCTTTGTCCGGACTGTTGTATGTTTACGTGAAATGCTATCACTCAATTCATTGTCACGCTGTCGAGTTAACAAATTGACAATTTTACTAAAACTGTTGACAACTGTGTGTATTGGCTGTGTCCAGATCAGCTCACCTGAAACCCACTTCTTATGTTTTCTTGTAAACACACGTTTACACCTGTAGGCTACTACAACTTCACTGGAGATGCTGATGGTGCCATTTAGCCTTTTTGTTGTATTATAATATCTGATTGCACTCTTCATTATAATACATCAAGCGGATAGCTCTGTGATTACACCTTTAGCACATGGTTGCTTTAGTCTGCAACCACACTGTGGTACATTGTGCACTGAATTTTAGGAGGGTTTACCCCTCCTCCTGCTCAGAGGTGTCAGACTGGACGGAAAATAATTAAAGTATACATGATTAGAACATGCTTAAACATTAGACAATTAAGGTCTAATATTGCTACAAATTCCTACAAAACCTGTATATCCAGTCGTTAAAAGGATAAAATCAAGTTTGATAATGATGTACCGTGCATGTTCACATCATGTATGCTTTACATTGCTTAAGACAATTTTTCAAATATCAAATTTTCTAACATTTTGGACAAAATAGTCAATTTGATATGGAGGTGCCCAGATGTCCCTAGTGCCCAGCCCTCCTGTAGCCATCCAATGTAATTATGGTTTAGTCACAAGCTTTTGTTGGTTCAATATTTATAAAACCCACAGACACACTCTACAAGCTCATACCGCTTCGCATCCCAACCCTTTGTGAGCTTGTAGATCGGTTATTTTTGCTACTTTGGTGTTACACCGTAGTATGAAGAAGTAGGACATTCATTTACGGAAAAAGAAATTCCCATCAGGGTCACCACAGCACATCATCTGGTTCTATTCTATATGCATACAGCTAGACCCCATGGAGATTATTAGAACAATAATGTAAATAGTAAATAATAATGTACCATGCCTCACATCCTTACATGCAATTATCAGTTCATAGTTACACTGCCTTTTTAAAACATATTAAGTTATAACTCATATAACAGCTCCTCCCTCCCCAACATGGAAAGCCTTCAGGTGGGCAGAATGGTGAATTGAGTTTAATACCCCTTTATTACTGCAGTGTGGTGCCTAGTTCTTCAGGTCTTTAGATGTCATTTACAATGTAATAATGTTCTAGGAGTTTAACTTGTTAAATTTGACTCTGGATCTAAACACTGCCTAACATGGAACTGGAGACAGGAAAGCTAGCAGCAGTAGTTAAGAGAAACAGCACTAACCAAACTAATACAAAAAGTAGTTAAAATGCAATGGCAGGGGAACAATGCCTTGTGTTGTGGCACGTTGTGAGAGCCACAACACAAGGCATTTTAGTGTACAGCGACAACAGGAGGGGGCCTAGTATAGAGTCCATGGTTTTAGTGGGTAACCACTTCAACCCTATATACTTAGTTGACATGGTCCCCAAAGAGTCTATACTTGGTAATTTCCCTTTTCCAGCTACACCAAACAAGTGATCTGAAAGCTCACAACTCGTCACACTGCGACGCATTATGAATTTACAGTATAGATCTTCTATTCTGCTGAATGTTTGCCTAGGTCACATGGGGTCATTGGGGAGACACCAAGCTAGATGACTCATCTAATACCAAAGACCAATCAGCAGTGGTCAGGGAGGGGCTATATGGGGGAATTGGCATCACAACAAGACTTCAGCCTAGACATTCCACCAATAGCTTCCAGGAGAATTACCCTCTCATACGCCCCATCCCCGCTCGCGGCGGAAGCCGGGCGGGGAGGGTGATACTGGTCATTGCACGTACTCCTACGGGCTGGGGCGGCACCTGTCAGCGGGGAGTGTTGGGCGGGAGGAGTAGGACAAAGGCTCTACGTCGTCCTGGTGGGGGCTCCTCACTGGCAGGTGAGTCAGTAGGATACGACAACTGTGACAACACAGAAATGTGGGTGGGGAGGAATCAATTGGCATAACGACTACATTGGGGAGAAAAAGGGGTAAGAAATAATTGGCTACTCTAAATAAAATAAAATACGAATAAAAACGTGCAGCTGATTTGCGATGCCAGGCTATACCCCCTCAATGTGGTTCACACGACTCCTTCATATTTCAAAATAGCAGTGTAAAAACTGGAGGCGGGCGCATTGCACGGCAGGAATCATATCATAGTAGTGAGTAGTAGGCTGTGTTAAATATTAAAAGCTTTTTTCTTGAATTTATTCCAATTACTAACATTTCGGTGGGACTCGTGTTCTAGTTGACAGAGGTTATGCCATGGCTGAATATTTAGTCACCCCATTGCAGGAACCTGCATCTGACCAGGAGCGCAGGTTCACTGACGCGCACATCCACACACGCGGTACTGTGGAGCGCTGCATTGGCCTGTTAGAAGGTGAGATGTCCAAAGTGTGGTCACATGTGTAGCTATTTATTTTCTGCCATCATTTATATATTTTTGGGCGGTGTAGCCGCCCCTATAAGTGGGGTTGGAACACCTCATTAGTATTAGTTTCCTGCACTGTGATTGGCCCATTAGTGGGCCACTAGCTGTACTGTGATTGGCTGACTCTATTGGCTGACTCTATTCAGCACTGTGATTGGCTAGCGAGACACATGATGACATTAATAACCTATAAATAGGATTATGCACTTCCAAAAATACTTTTTTTTTGGAAGTGAGCTTCCATCACTATGATGACCACTGTGATGACCACACCGCACACTTCACACTGGGTGGGATTTTTTATCAGACATTCACATTTAATCCACATCTGCTTGTGTCACAAAGGCAGATATGGCTATGTCTCAGCCACGCTGGGGGCACTCTGTTATATAAGCCAGAGAAGGCATGCAATGTTGTGCCCTGGACGAACCAATGCAGCCAGATGACGAGATGCCATAGACCCATTACTGGTCAATACATATCTCAGGGCTGCACAGAGGAGGGTGGACCTCATTCGTCGTTTTTAAAATCTAAGTGCTATGACCGTTTGGCCTAGTACACTACTCAATAAAAATACATTTTATTGTCTCCGCCGGAGGCGGAGAGTATGTTTTCGCTTCGTCCCGCTGTGTCCCCCCCCCCCCTAGCCAAGCTAACATTGGTCAAGCTCCACGTGACACGTGACAATATGTTTACACCAATGCTTTTGATTGGCTAGAGAGGGACGCATGACGAAATAAAATCCTATAAATAGGTGTGTCACTTCAAAAAGCCATTTATGTTTTTGAAGTGAGGTAAGACAGGATCAATCAGTCTTGATTGAAACAGTACCTTCAAGTACAAATCACCCGTCCGTGCGTGTGTGTGTCCCTCTGAGAACACCTAACATTGGTCAGTTTCACGTGACATCACAATATGTAATATAAATATATAAATAGCTTAGACAGGAGAGGCTGAGATCACACAATGCAACTAACTCCCATTATGCGAACTGAAGAAGCAGCAAATCATCATCGGAAACCTGATGAAGAAGCAAAGGCGCAGAAGGCCAAAGCTAAGAAACAGAGAGAAAGAACACTAAACAGAGACAAAGAATCCCTAAATGACAAAAAACGAAGACGAGCCACAAATGCTGACAACATGATACAGTAGGTACATGTTCTATTTTAAGTAAGAATTAGAACATTCCTAGAGAACTATGGTTAAAGATAGGGTAAGTGATTTCATTTGATTAAAATAGCACGGGTCTGCTGGCGGAGACTTGTGCTCCGAGGAGCACATTTTCTAGTTTAGAATTCAATTTACATTTTTGCAAACCTCTAAGTGCTACAGGCAAACAGCAACGGCAACGAAACAACTACATGTGACCTAGCCTCGATCTCCAGGCTTTTATTTTCCTTCACGTTTTACTAAAAAATAAGAGCCTGGACCAGCCTGTTAACGTTCCTGGAATAGGAAGTGGGTGATTTCCCCAACCAACCAGAGTGCAGTGGGCGTCGCTCCAAATGTTGTGACGTCGTGGCTCTCAATGCTGCACTTTGGGGAGGAGGAGGGGCGCGGGGGCGGGAGCACAGATCGGTGAACAAATGGGATCCGGAGGATTCTCTCTCCGGATATTTTGAATCCGCCCCTCTAGACAAGATATCAGACGCGCTAGGGCAGCCTACATGGAACCCTACTCTGCTAAAAGGTCAATTTAAAACTGGGTAAAATCAAGGAAAATAGAAAAAAAAAGTCTCAAGAATTATTATTGATTGATATCCCTCAAAGCCTGACAGATGTTGTCCTGACTTTCCAGCACCGCCGCATCAGTAACGACCTGGGCTCGTTCCTAGGCTCGTTGGGGACCAGCAGGGATCACCACGAACCCCCCCTTGCGCACCACTACCTGGTTCCTCTTCTGGTGACATAAAGAATAAATATATATATATATATATATAGGCTATGTTTTTATTGTTCAATTCTATATTGAAATTGAATATCAAACCTCTCGCTGTTGACATTATTGGTGATCCTCATTGGTCTTTTGTGTACCAAACAGTACCAATTCATTTTTCTCTACCTCAGAGGTGAGGATGTCTATCTCAACCTCTGTGTAGTTCCTCTTCAAAAACAGGGCGAGGCTTCTGAAACTAGAATATTTAAGGGTGTGCCGGATTGATTTCAGCCGTCGGATATATCAAGTCTCAGACCGTTTGTACGCTGGAATTGGCTAGATACGATTGCTTGATAAATCCCACGTGGACTTGGGCGTAAGCCGATTCCTGGGCTCAAATTTAAGCTGGTACGTTCCATTGATAAATGAGGGCCACTGAGTGTATCAATGAATAGGCTGCCCAACTTAGTTTTTTTACTTGACGTTCTCCATTAATGTCATCTTTCTATTCAGGCCAGTTCTGTAATTTGACCTTTTGTTTTCAGTAGTCTACTTGAAATTTGTCAGTGCAAAATTTTTCTTGACAATAATTTGGTGGTGAGCGCCCTCTTGTGGACATAATGGTACTGACCTGTTTGCCAAAATATGCACTCATTTTCTATGGGGGGGGAATGAAATAAAAACTAGAAAAAGTGCTCCTCGGAGAACAGGTCTCCGCCAGGTCAGGTAGGTTATTGTGGCCTCCTGGTGGCGCTATAATAGGCCAATGTTTAAAGGGTGCCATTTGTTCTTGGGCCTTGCAGGGCAATCGGACACTGCATTCATGGTTTGAGGCATTTTGTGCAAAAAAAAAATGTTTAGCTAAATTAGACCTGGTGGTGGCGCTATAACAGGCCAATGTTAAAAGGGTGGCATTAGTTCCCAACATAGTGTGAATGTGCGTGCAAAGTTTGACCGCAATCGGACGGTGCGTTCATGATTTGCGGAATTTTGTTAAAAACAAGCCACTACAGCAAACTTTAGATGTCAATCTTAGCCAATGAGGATGGAATATGAAAAATCAAACACATCCGTCTTGATCACATGACTATGGAGATCATGTGTTTGGAAGGAGTAATATTTAAAAAATTGTCGGCCTCCTGGTGGCGCTATAAAAGGCAGATGTGAAAAATGCAGGGCAAAGGTTTTTCCTTTACCTCTAGGGAGTGTGCATACAAAGTTTTACACAGATCGGTGCAGTTATAGGTAAAAACATGAATCGGCCTGTTATAGCGCCACCATGAGGCTGATTTGAAAAATTTCAAGTGGCATTTATTCCTCGGCATAGTGGAAATATGCATGCAAAGTTTTACGGAAATTGCATGCTGTGTTCATGATTTGAGGCATTTTGTTGAAAACGGAGCACTCCTGCAAACTTTGGAAGCCATTTTGAGCCAATCAGGATGGAATATGAAAAATCTAAAAGACCCGTTTTGTTTAATGACTATAGAGATACTGTGTACCGATTTGCGAGATTTTTGGCGGAGATTAGCTTTTGGCGGAGATTAGCTGCTCACAGACGGACGCACACACACAAACACACGGACGGACGGACAGACAAACGGACGGAGGGTAAAACATACTCTCTCGCCATGCCTTTCGGCCTGGCGGAGACAATAATCATTATCATAATGCGGTATCCTGTAATGATCTAGTTTTTTTGTTTCTTTTTTTCATGCCTGCCAGTTCCCATCTGATATTGTGTGGGAGTCCCAACCATGTCAAACCATACTGAATAACTGCTAGCTTGCATAATGTTTTCAGACTCGGACTAAAATCCAAGATATACAGGTCATCAGTTCTGCTTCCTCTAGATAGGATGACACGGTTACCCACCATGCAACAACAGTGCACATATGTACAATAATAATAATAATTAATATGATGACATTTCCTCTCAGGATGACCTTTCCTCTCCGACTCCTTCTTCCAGGAGAAGGTCTGTGGATTGAATTTCCACAGATCATTGAAGTGCCCGTTGTTGCCACCAAATATGTACAGCTCTCCATTGTGGGCAAAGGCTGAATGACCATAGCGTCTCTCTGGAAGAAGCTCAGCAGAAGGTGTGCTCAGCCAGCAGTTGGTGTCTGTGTCAAACACACTGATGATGTTGATGTTGATGTTTTCCCAGTGCCACCGGCCCTCATGGCCCCCAAATACAAACATCTTTGTCCCGATGATGGTGGCAGATTGATATGATGAAGCGGGTGGTGGAGTGCCTCCGGTGTTGATTAAAGTCCAGGCCCTTTTGGTGGTGTCCAACTTGTAGATGTCATTAGTGCATCCAGTCAGGTTGAATCCTCCATAAATATACATGGCCTTCCCCAAGACACAGGCTGAGTGGCCCGCCCTCGCCTGTGGAAGGGCGCCAGAAACCTTCCATCTGTGGGTGTTGACATCAAATGCATAAAGCACATTGTAGTACTCATCCCGTTTGTCATTAGTTCCCCCCAATAGGTAAACAGTATCTTCTATTAGCACAGCTGTGAAGCCCCAGCGCATGGAAGGAACCTCAAGGCGATCTTCTCTTTCAGTTGTTACTTTTGGTAACTTCTTCCACAAAAAAGACACAGTGTTGAAGACGTGAACCTCAATCTGCTCCGTGTCCTTCTTGAATCTGTCCCCACCAAAGGAGTACACTTTGTGTTCCACTGCTACAGAAACATGATGGAATTTCTTTGCTCTGCTGTTCTGATGCACCGCCCAGCAAAACATTTCTCACGGAAGGAATATTATGGAAGTAATCTAAAGGTGAAATTACTTCACAGGATACTTGCCATTTAAACGTTATTGTGTACGCCACCATTGATATTGTTCTGTTGCCCAAACATCACATAAAGTTTGACCAATCCACAAAGCTGATGTATCAGGTTAGCCAATCAACGAGGCCAATTCCTGTTGATCTCCCTAATATGGAAGGTTGATCACCTTAGCGACGGGCAGCCCAGGCAGCAATGCACAGCAGGCAGTCTGTTCAAGAGTCCGTTGACAGAAAATGCCCTGTTTTGGGCATTTCCTACTGTCAGCGTTTTTTCTGGGCGGGGCTAAACCAAGCCCCCAGAACCAAGAGGGAGCAGTGATGCGCATTGGCCATGCTGGCCGTTCATAGGTACTGCAGCTTATTACGGCTGGGGCCAGACGCATGAATAAGCAAAAACGGTTCCGACCAATGGGCTCGACTCACGAGCTTGCGCACAAGCTTGCGCACAAGCTTGCGCACGGAGGTGACGCAAAACGTACCACATAGGCCCCAAATAGGCCTCGCCCGTCACATTTCCCAACCCGGAAGAAGGGGTGAAAAGGGAGCATGCGCTGGGTGAGCAACTCCATACAAGTGGATGGGCGGGGATTTACGGTGCCCTCTCTATTATTTTTAACTCTATGGGCTAAACACCTCACCTGACTTGATGACATGCTCAGGTGAGTTTCAGTTGAAGTCATCAGTGGCATAATTCCTAACTACACCAGTCTTCTGCCAAGCTAGAGTGCATCGCCATCTTTTGGCTAGAATAATTATTTCACTGCCTTCAGTATGCCACAATATTGGACAGAAAATCTAGGCCTACAGCTTATTTTTCATAGCCTGACACTCAGCCTGAATTTTCATTTAGTTTCACTCCATTATTCAAGTCTGAAAGCCCTCCCAGTGCAGCCGTTTTCTGAGATGGGGCGTGGCCAAACTGGGACTCTTTGGTGATTCATCCCCAAGGAAATCTCAGCTGGAAACTTCCGGGTTCTCTTTCAGCCTGCCGTTCCTATTAATGGCCCAGCATACAATTCAAAGGGCTTTATTGGCATGAGAAAACAGACGTTTACATTGCCAAAGCAGAAAGCACAATACAACAATACAGCAATACAATCAAAACAATGTACATTTGAAAGTCAGAATCTTCAATAGATCAATTTCTATGTACCAAGATCACTGGGTGCAGGTATAGTGCAGGAATATACACAATGATTAGTCTTTAGGGTGGTTTTGTTCCGTTTGATATCCTTCTCCTATCACAGCAACTCACGAATCTTGCTGCTGTGTTTGCACATCGTTGTACTTCGCCCAGCAGATATGGGAGTTTTTTGTCATTGGTCATGTTTTCAAAATCTCCGTGTGTGGTTGTAATCTGTGGGAAGTATGTGTCTCTGATGTCTTGGTACAATGGACAGACGGTTAGGAAGTGTAGCTCGGTTTCCACTTCATTTTGTGTGCAGTGGGTGCATAGTCTGTCTTCTCTCGGGATACAGGTCTGCCTGTGACGACCTTTCTCGATCGCAAGACTGTGCTCACTGAGTCTGTACCTACTGTAGTTAAGATTTTTCTTTGTTTTGGGTCGGTCACGGTGTTCAGGTATTCTGCCACTGCGTATTCTCTGTTTAGGGCTAGATAGCATTCTAGTTTACTCTGCTTTTGTGTTTTCTATCTCGTGGCTCTGTTTGTGTCCGGAGTTCCAGGGCCAGCTGGCTGAGGGGGCATCTCTCTAGAGTTTCGCTGTGTGTGAGTGCCTTGTTATGGAGTGCATCTAGGTCGCTTTCTTTTAGGTGGTTGTAGAACTTAAGTGCTCTCTTTTTTATTTTGATCATGAGTGGGTATCGTCCTAATTCTGCCCTGCATGCATTATTTGGTGTTTTTCGCTGGGTACGGAGAATGGATTTGCAGAATTCTGTGTGTAGGGTCTCGGTTTGGTGTTTATCCCATTTTTCAAGGTGATGGTTTGCTAATGGTCCCCAGATCTCACAACCATAAAGGGAAATTGGTTCTATCACAGAGTCCAGTATTTTAAGCCAGGTTTTAATTGGGATGTCTATTTTGATGTTTCTTTTGATAGCATAGAATGCCCTTCTTGCCTTGTCTCTCAGGTCCTTTACAGCTTGGTTGTAGTTCCCTGTGCTGCTGATGTTTAGGCCAAGGTAGGTATAGTTTTTTGTTTGTTCTAGTGGGATTGTATTTAGGAAAAATGTATGGTTTTGGCGGCTGGATCTTTTTTGAAATATCATGATTTTAGTCTTAGTTAGGTTCACTGTCAGGGCCCATGTCTGGGAGAATTTGTGTAGGAGATCAAGTTGCTGCTGTAGTCCTTCCTTGGTTGGAGACAGCAGCAGCAGGTCATCTGCAAAAAGTAAGCATTTGATTTCTGTGTTTGCCAAGGGGATGCCTGGAGCTGTGGACTGTTCTAACGTCTTTGCTAATTCGTTGATATATATGTTGAAGAGTGTTGGACTCAGGCTGCATCCCTGTCTAACTCCTCGGCTTTGGGGGAAAAAGTCTGTGTGCTTTTCGCCTATTTTAACTGCGCATTTGTTGTTAGTGTACATTGATTTTATGATGTCATAGGTTTTCCCCCCAGCATACAGTATGGCGCTATTTCACCTTCTACCGGTCGCAATACATTATATTGTTAATTTATATATATATTATAATAAAGTCAATGAGTCAATGAGGTTTTAGGCGAACTTTACACTTGATTTTATTACCTTAGTAAACCCTTTCAAAAACACTATGTTTTCAATCGCTAGTTTAAAGTCTTTTTAAAATCATCATCATCATGCATCATGCATTTAGTAAATTATGGTCCCATTAAAAAATGTGTTTCTAGGGTTTCTACTGGTTCTACCGAGTGAAGACCCGCCCTCCCTGCGGTTGCAGTCAATAGCAGGTGTTTCCGGTAGCATTTCGGACTGGATATAGAAAGATGGCGGATTTTAACATTTCGCTGAAAACGGGTCTGTAGAAAGCAATGGTGTCACTTTGTCCATTCTTTTTTTGCGGTCTATGTGCTGTAGCCAGGCTATATTTTTCATGACTTTGAAACCAAATTTTATATACTTAACAGTTTCTATTTAACATTCAATTTAGCTGGGTAGTTTGTAACATTTGTCTGTGGACAAAATTTGAATACATACTACTTAAATGCCTACTCATACTGGGTTAGGTTACTTCCTGTTTACGGGGACTTTCAGATTGGGTTTCAGGGGAAGTTGCTGCAGGTGGGTAGATTTGTTGAAAAAGTTGCTCTTTAATAAACAGAAAATACATTTTCAGGTGGGTTGCTAATTTCAGCCAATCAGGCTGAATTTGTATGGTGTTCCAGTTCCAATTAGGTCTGCTCATTTCTTAGATTTCATCACTTCCAATTGCACTCGTTTAGCCTGTATACTGTATGAGTTCTCTCTCCTGATTGGATCAAATTGGTGTCCCAACCTGATAACACATTTTCTAATTACTAAATAAGAGAGGGGGAGACCCTCTCTTATTTGTTCAGTAACAGACTGTTACTGAACAAACACTCTATAGCAGGGGTGGGCAACTTTGTAGATGGTGAGGGCCACAAAATTTCCACACTCACTCTGGGGGGCCGCATTGTTTATCGGCAGGGACCCCCCTAACCCTCCTTTCATGTTAAAGGATTCACAAAAGTAATTATTATAGTAGTAGTAATTATATTATTTCTGTTGTTTTGTGTTTTTCAAAAAACATGCCACATTCAAACAGCCATAGCTCTGGAATGAAGGATCGTGGCCGGCCAATTATTTTTTTCCGATTCTACCGGACCCCCGTGCGTGTAATGAGCCAATCTCCGTGAGTCACGGAGAATATTACATGATTTTTCAGAGGTACAGTAAAATCGCCGTTTTCGCTGTCAAGGGGACGGTAGGCGGATGAATCTACCGTGACAGGCCTAACTGTCAGAGAGTCATGCTGAAAGTGGTGAAGGTGACCACACCATGGAGGCCCATGCTGTCCTTGATGACGGATCAGAGAGGAGTATTGTTCTACCTCAGGTCGTACAGAGACTCAACCTCACTGTCTGCCCAGAGACTCTCCAGTTGCAAGGGCAGAAAGGATCCCTTCTCCAGAGCCGGATTCTCTTACCGGAGTCAAGTCCATGTTGTCCGCCTCAACCAGTAATAGTTTAACCAGTATTTTAGTCCCCCTTCGTTACACTGACTCTCCGAACTAGAGTTCGGAAAGCCTGTCCGAACCCCGCTGTCGGAAGGTGTATAGTATTGCGCTTTACTCGGGACCCATGACAATGGGTCCACGACCCACAAATGGGTCCCGAGTCCGGACTCATTGTTTGGGAACCACTGGTCTAATGCACTGTCTCTCAAACTTTTTCATGCCAATGAATTTGGCCGCGGACCCCCCATCTCAAAAATATTTTGTGCCAGGGACCCCCAGAGGCGAAGGTTTGAGTCAAAATTGCTTAAAAAATATACACTGCTCAGAATAATTAAGAGAACACTTTGATCCCTTAATTCTTTTGAGCAGTTTTTGTTAGCAGTATGTACACAGTTCATGAAAACTCAGAAATAATTAAGGGATCAAAGTGTTCCCTACATTTCTTTGAGCAGTATATATTTCATATTCAAAGATTTGCACAAATGTTCACGATAAAAACTAAATCACACCCAGTGTGAAGTGGGCGGTGTGGTCACAGTGGTCATCACAGTGATGGAAGAAGTGATGGAAGAAGTGATGGAAGAAACCATAACTTTAAAAAAACACATTTATGTTTTTTTTAAAGTTATGGTTTCTTATATAGGGCTATGCACATGTGTCATGTTTCCCTAGCCAATCACAGCCCTGAATAGACTGTGATTGGCCAATCACGGTGCAGGGTTAGGGGGGTACATTTCTGGCCAATCACAGCGCAGGATTTGGTGTGCAAATATCCAAACCTCACATATAGGGGCGGTTTCACCGCCCTTAAAAGCAAGATATCTACTATTTTTGAATAGTCAAAGTATAAAATAATATGTTTATAGTGGTTAAAATGATTGTAACGCCGACGCTATGTTAACACATTTAGCTGGGGACCCCCTGGTACCCCCCCCCCCTCCAAAAGGACCCCTGGGGGTCCCCACTTTGAGCATACTGTGTCAAACGGGGGGTCATGGAGACGTCACATGCTAAATCCAGCATGTTTACATGAGATCATGTTCAGACGATTAATTTCATGTTCATGTATTGAATGTTAATGTTTTGGGCATGATCACTTCCAAATAAACAAATAGTTTAAAAAAAAAATGTATTGAGGGTTTAAAGTGGTTAATATACATTTTGGGTGTTAAAAAAAAAGAAGAAAAAAAAGAAATACACCATACAATTGTATCATTCCATTTTATTTTCATTTTTACGCAACATTAGAAGTATAAATATCTGTTTTAATATACAACATCTATGACATCCATAGAGCTCCCATGGGCGAAATACAAAACTCAAACACATGTTTATTGCACAGATCCTATAAGACAAACCATAGTAAGCAAGTTCATCTAACACTAGTTTCGCACCGAGAGAAAAGAACCACAACTAAAAAGACAAAGGGTACAAAGACGGAACCAATGGAAGCCCATTTCTGACACAGAGGATAAATCAAAAGACCTGAATTGCGAGGGGTATTTATTTCTTGCAATTTTGACTTTGAATGTGTCACAATTATATGTTTCATATTTGATCACGGACGTGAAATTGGCAATTGCTGGAGAGGAAAGTCAGAAAATATGAGCAAAAAAAGTCCCACATGAAAAATGCTGTATCTATTTTGGGTATGTCATTATAGGTGAATATTTTCCCCAAAAATTACAAAGCACTAACATTTAAAAAAGAAATAGCCAATCTAAAAGCTCACAACACACCGCAAAGCGACGCGTTGTGAGCTTGCAGACTGGCTATTTTCACAATTTGGGGTTACGACAAAGGATATGGGGGCTTAAGAGGTCAATTGTATTTATTTCAAAAAAAAATTCAGAGGTAAAAAAAAGGGCTTCCATTGGACATAACGATGAACAAACGATGATTCCACTGTAGAAAACGGACACGCAGCTTGTGTCAGGAAAGGAGGTCACGCTACTGTCAAACACATTTTCAGAAAGACACGGCACATAGATTTTGGCAAATCAACACGATATACAAAATATACATCCATTAAGCTTTTGTAAACAAATATTTAACAATGTGCTTTCAAGGAATTTAAACGTCAATCTCCGGAGAGGGAACAACGAAATGGGTTAAAAAAATAGATGTCGATTCATTTGAAATGAAGTTTACGCCGTTCATTTCGATATGCATTCAATCTCATTAGCCACTCTTCAGTTTTAGTCTCTTTTTTTTTTTTTTTTAACTCTTTCCATGAACTACATGGCAAATATGATCATAGGCTCTATGCACAGCAGCCATATTGGAAAGAAATTGGGCCTCTTCTTACTTCCTTCACAGGTGTTACCAATGATACTAATGATGGCTCTGTTCCATTCTGGTCAGGGTGCTGATATTGTGCACGTTGGCTCACTAGAAAGAACTAGAAATTTGGTTCCCAAATGGCCCCGTATGGTGGGTGTGTACACTCTCAGAGTTATGGGGGTCCTTGAAAATAAGACAGCCACTGTGCCACACACTAAATGGAACAGAGCCTTAATTAGTATTATTGGTAACACCTGTGAAGGAAGTAAGGAAGGGGCACAATTAATTCCCAATATGGCTGCTGTGCATAGAGCTTATTAAGGTGCATCTTTTTTTTCTCTGACAAAACAGCAAAATACATTTACGATATATCAAATGAGCGTTACAGTGAATGTCAGATTCATTAACGTCAAATCTCATTACAATCAATCTCAGTGGTGGATGTGTTTGAGTTTGCATTCTTGGGACACAGTATATCATTAATATACATCTTATTTTGTGTCAAGTTTTAAAGTATATTCATGATGTCTCGTTAACCCTTTAAGATCTGGAACGCATCTGTGTCATTTTAAGATTTCTTTGGCTATTTAAAAATAGCAGATCTACAAGCTCCGCACTATGAGCTTGTAGATCTGCTTTTTTTTTTTTATTGCGGAAATGTGTGCACATTTTTGAATATATATATTTTTAAAGCATCATTTGTAACTCAAATCTTTGCTTCTTTGAAAAAATCTTTTCATGTCAAGGACCCCCAAAATTATATGTATTTGGCCTCGGATCTCAAAATATGTTGTTCCAAGGACTCCCCAGAAGCAAAGATTTGAGTAAAAAAATTGCTTTAAAAATAAATATATATATTCAAAGATTTGCAAAAGAAAAATCAAGATTGAAAAAATAAATAAAAAATCTACAAGCTCATAGTGCGGCACTCAGTGCAGCGCTATAAGCTTGTATATCTGCTATTTTTGAATAGCCCAAAGACATCTTAAAATGACACAGACGCCTTCCCGGTCTTAATGGGTTAATACAGCTGATACGGTTTTTTTGTTGATAGTAGCCGACACCACAGAGAAAATACTGCATGACATTAATTCTACATTGTAGCCCGATAATCTAGGCCACTGTCTGATTGACGTTGCGGGTTTTGCGATTTAAAAGGCATCTACAGTACAGAAAGGTATGTCTGTGTGTTACGTGTATGTGTAAATAAATGTTTGCGTGTAGGTCTATGTGTAAATATATGTGGAAGTGACTTCCAACAATCTACATTTATGGTCGCAAGTGTACTTGCATGGTGTGGATATGAACAATGCCTTGCAGAAATTCATGTTTTAACAGACATGTTAACTTACAGTAGGAATAGCTTTGAGCCAGGGTGCTTTAATCTGCTATTAGGGAAGGGACGATGTGAACATTTCATGTCACGATTAGCGTGGACAAAATAATTGTGATTAACGGTATCGCGTTAAAACTCTTAAAATTGGTAACCACTTGCACCCAAGCAGCCACTATCTGGGGGTAAAATACATTAGGAGAGATTTGGAGTAGAGTGGACCTGTAAAGAGCTTACCAAGTACGCTCTTTACAGGTCCGTTTTACTAAGTATAGAGGGTACCGGATATGCAGCTCGACAAGAGTGAATTGATTCCAGGGTATGCCGGAGGCCAATTTTCACGATAAATTAAAATCTCCGCCATATGATTATCGTGAGCGTTTTCTATCACGATAAACGATCGTCCCATCCCTAATCTGCTTACAGAAACATGAGTT
This sequence comes from Gymnoscopelus braueri, assembly GCF_963280865.1. NCBI lineage: Eukaryota > Metazoa > Chordata > Actinopteri > Myctophiformes > Myctophidae > Gymnoscopelus > Gymnoscopelus braueri. Next base: position 3,414,510 of record NC_137624.1, on the reverse strand, counting down.
GTTATTTAACCATATTCGTCCCTATTCTGGACCTGTCATAATAGGCGAACATTCGGCAAGAAATAACATATGAACAAGCTCACATCACGCGTTGTGAGCTTGTGCTATTTCCGCTATTGTGACATACGACAAAGTATATTGGGGCTTAAGTGGCTAAAATAAAGTCGCTAACACATATACTCGAATGATTTCAGGATCAAAAGTATAGCTTTCGTAACCCTTTTACATTCCAGTCATGTCTACTAAGTGTACTTGGCAATACATATATACATAACAGAAATCACTTTCTAGATCTGTTCAAGCATTAATCAAGTTTTTTCTCTTTTTAATTTCAACAATCCCCCAAAAAATTATATAATAGGATTTCTTTTTCTTTTTATTCATTTCATAGTAAGCAAATTAATACCTCGATATGGCGTTACAATAATAAACACTATTGGGTGGGAAGTGCCGACGACCCTCACAGTTTTGTCATAATAATAATAACGCTACATTTATCGGAAAGGCCCTGCCGCCATTCATTGCCTTATTCGTTTGTTTCAAGTAAAAATTTGTCGCTGTCGGACAGAAACCTTGTACCTCCACCTTTTAATGTTTTTTTCCTTCGTAAATGAATGCCCTACTTTGTCATACTACAGTGTCACACAAAGGTAGCAAAAATAGCCGATTGTGAGCTTGTAGATCGGCTATTTTTTGCTGCTTTTGATTTTTTTTCAAAGTCAAAGTTAAATGTGTCTGTGTAAATATTGAACCAATGAAATATTAACAAGAGGCTGTGACTAATAATAACTACCGGTACATTGGATCCATATGGAACACAGGTTCCCACAGGTAATTGTTTCCCTGCCCCCCATTTCCTGAAAAGTGACTGTTTTGGACATACAAGGTTTCCACCCGACAGCGACGATGTGTAGCTTGTCAACGTCACAGAGGATGCCTATGTATGTACATTATCGTTGCTGTCGGGAAGAAACCTCTTATCTCCATATTTAAACTATTTGTGTTTTTTTTTGTAAATTACCGCCCTACTTGATCATACTACAGCGTCACATAAAAGTATCAAAAATAGTAGACCTGCAAGCTCGAAACGCTGCGCTTTTGAGCTTGTAGATCTGCAATTTTTTATTTGGATCCTGAAAAGTAACAGTTTTGGACAGGTTTCCACCCGACAGAGACGATATGTTTAGCTTATTCTAGACCACAAGAAATTGTCAAGCAGAAGATGATACTATAATATTTTAAGTATACAAACAGGACGTTGCAAAATATATACATATAATACAAACTACAGTCATGTAAGCCCATACATTATCTTTTTTCACTCTTTTTTTTCATTTTTTCTTTTACAGTAGTCATATTTACACCACATTGCATAAAAATTAAAGATTTAGAAATGTACAGATGCAAGCGAGAGGAATGTGAATATATAACTCCGTAACCTGCTAAGAACAGCAAGTTTTGCTTTTTATTTTTTTCATTTCCCATAATAACTCTAAGGCCCCTTCACTAAATATGATTTCTAGAATGATTACGTTCTAGGTGAGTAACACAGGACAATTAACGCCTTTCTTTCTGTGTGCCACTGACCCAAAACACACACACACACACACACACACACACACACACACACACACACACACACACACACACACACACACACACACAATACATGCTCTTTTCGACATCCAAACTTCGGAAAGGGGGGCGATTTAAGTACAAATTAACATCATTCCGAACTTCTGAACCTTTTTCGTGAACCCCCAGATGTCCTGACTCTCCGAACTGGATAGTTCGGAAAGCCTGTCCGAACCGTTTTCCGATGTCGCCAGGAGCATGTATAGGCCTTAACTGATGATGTATCACCTACAGTCTGCATTTCTTTTCGAAGAGTATTATGGACCTCTGAACTGTTGATACGAAATACGGGTTCTTTAGTCTATGGTCTTAGATGTCTGTCACTTTTATCAGGGCCATCTAAGCCCAGAAATCAGAAGAGTGCAATTCAAAATCCTTTATTTATTTATGGCACTAATTATAACATTACAGTACAGTTACAAGGCCGCTCCCCCTTTGCTGTCCCTGCCACGCTGACCGCACCGTGCTCGGCCTGCTCCCACAACACTTATTGTATTATTTGTATGCACACTGTTGATGTCGGGCTGTTTTCAGATGGAATGTGGACTAAACATCGTCCATTTGGACTACAACCGTAACCACAAAAGCCCCATTCCAAAACGAATCCTGAAAAAAAATGCTGAATTTATATCGCTGCTATTTCTTTCGTTGTGGAAATTTCTTATTTTGGAAAATCTTTGGGGGAAAAAAATAAATAAAGTGCCTACAATGACCACACCCTAAATACGGACGGCAGGTTTGACCTAAAATTATGAATTCCATCTGTGAACGCGTAACCACTTAAACCCTATACTCGCTCTACATTAAATATCTTTGCTGAAAATAGCCGATCTACAAGCTGCCGCGTTGTATTTTCTGCGAAGGTTTTGCCCCCAGAATACGGTGCTGGGGGTCTAAGTGGTTGACGTTCCTATGCATCGTCATAGTACGTAGGTTGACCTCTCCAAAAGGCACACCGCTCCCTAGTGGCAAAATATGCGGTGCTTTAGGACGCCGGATCTCAACGTCAGGTCCGAGGACGATCGGCGGTCCAAATGGACCCTTTACGGGTCTGTAACTGTGAGAGTTTACAAATGGAACTAAATGGACTCTTTGAACACTCTCAGAGTTACATGGACACTGATGATTTTACAGTGTAGACTGGGGAGTTTAGTTGATTGTCAACCTTTTTTAATTTTATTTCAATGATCCCAAGTTTGTTAGGCATTAGGCTACGTACCCCCAATCTCAGAGTTGCAGACCCGTACAGAGTCCATTAGGACCCCTGATGGTCCCCGGACCAGACGTGGGAGAACCACTGCTTTCGCATGATATCGGAAATAACCGATCAAATCGTCTCGGAAAGCAACCTGAAACTCACAGAACCTATACGACAAGAAATAAGCAAATCATTGCCAGCATTCTGCTCTATAGACGTTTACAGTGAAATGCACATTAATTCAGAAGAAACGCAATGCGCAAGTGTGTATGCCTCAACCCATACACGCACGCAGGCATGAGTGCACGCACATGCACACACACATACTCTCTCACACATACATACGCACACAGAAACACGACTTCTATCCCTGTTAACGAACACAGCTTCCCCGGTACTCAAACAAAAGAAGGCATGATGATGCTTGGACAAAAAAAATACAACATTTCTGCGTCATTTTCCTAAAGCCCCCCCAAAAGTTCTAAAACAATGAATCGTTGGCTGCTATTTAAAGTCTCTCTTCACTTCTTGTTGACGGAACTGCGTGGCGATAACTCCTTCCCCTGCTTGGACCTACCAGAGTCCTTGTCGGAACCGGTAGCGCTATCCTTGGCAGCGGACGATGGAACAACCCTCGACGTTTCTCTCCTGGCGTTCTTCTGTGCAGCCGGAACCTCCGCACCGGCATCTTTTTTCCTCCTCTCGAGATGCTCCTTGCGAACGGAGGAGGACGACGCCTGTTTTTCAGAGGCCGGAGCCCTTGAATCAGACGTGCCGCTGTGCCTGGACGACCCTGGAGCTTCCGTCCCGCTCAAGCTTTTGTCCAATTTGGTGCCCCCGAACCCGAAGCCTTCTTTGGACGCCTTGCCTGCCGGCTCCTGAGACGCACTGATGCTGGTGAACCTGCCTGAAATTGTTAAGCCGCCGGGCGGGTGTGCTTCTCGTTTCGCGGCCGGAGGCGGAGCGGGCCGAGGGGGAGCGTCTGGCTCCTCTTTCTGGGGCCTCTGTGGCTGCTGCGCAGGTGTAGAAAGTGCTGGAACTGAATGTTTTGGTCTGGGTTCTGCACAGTCTTTGACGACCGGAGCTGCGGTTGTGACTGAGGCCTCTTTAGTGTGTTCTGCATCCAGACTTTGTTTTGTAACTTGGGCGTTCATATTTGAGGACAAAGCTACGGTTTTGAGAGGCGAAGGTTTTTGTTTGGATTCAGTTTTTCCTTTCTTTATATGGGCTGGAGCTACTGCAACGCTAAGTGGAGTTTCCCTTTGCTTCATATCAATGTTTTGCTTGGCGAGAGGAGTCGGACAGGGAGTATTCTGCATTGATTCTTTCAGTTTCATGTCAGCGACGGGGCCAGCACATTGCAGCAAGCGTTCTCTCGGTTCACAGTCCTGGATGACTTGAGTAGACGAAGCTGGTTCTTTAGAGAGTCCTCCCTGTCTTGAATCCACACCACCCTGGACTACTGGGACAGGGAGGATTTTTACCTCAGATATCGTTGTCTCTGTTTCAGTTTTCCCTCCAATGTTTAAAACGTTTTTGGGGCTCAGCACTGTTTCATTCACAATTCCTGAAGCTGCAGGCTGTGTCTGTCTTGCTGTAGAGGCTGTATTGGACTCCTTGACACCGACTTCAGCCGTCAGTTTCTTGGACATTGAACGGTCTGCCTCCAAAGGAGATTTCAGACGTGCTTTTTCAACCAGATAGTTTGGTAGTGTTGATGGGAACTGCTCAGGCTCCCTAGTCTCCGTGTTAATACTTGTCTTTGGTGATGTGGGAGCCAAGCTGTTCGGCTTCGACACGATGGCACTCACCGCTGCATCGACAATGATGGCGTAACTTTTATTTAAACTCTGTGAGACGTGTTTGACCGCGTTCTCTGTCCCTTTGGAAAAAAAACTTTTCTGCTCCGGTTTTGGGCTTGCATCTCCTTTTCTGGACGCATTGCTTCCCATCGTGCTGGATGTGTAAATTTCCTTAGAATAGACGCTGGTTGTACCGCTAGCCTCCTTCACGGCAGGTCTGGTGGGCTGTACTTCGTCTCTGTTCAGGGGGGTTTCCGTGTAGTGCCGAGTCTGTAGTATTGAACCGTATGATTTGCTTTCCTCCCCAGAACCAAAGCCTGGCGTTACGAGAGAAACCTGCGGTTTGCTATGCGAAGAGGGGAATATCAACTGCTGCTTTGAGAGATGTTGAGGATCTTCTAAAATGTAATGTACGGACACAGCGCCGCTCTCTATCGGAGAGGCTGTATTTGAGGTCAGTGCGGTGGATATCTTGTAACCACACTGAGGCTGAGGGATCTCCAATGCAGAGTTTACGCTTTGCTTTAGTGGCCGTGGAACAAGGGCAGTGGTGGCTGGGGAGCCGTCCGCCACAGGCTCGGCTGCGTTCTGAGAACCAGACATCTTTTCCGATGACGCGGCGCACAGCGCAACCTCCTGCTGCTCGGGTTCGTCCTCCTGGTCCTCGTTGCTCACCTCGCGTATGGACGGCGTTTTGCCGCAGGATGAGAAATGGGAGCTGTGGCGAACGCCGCGGTGCTCGTGGGCCAGCAGCGGGTTCGCTTTGATGCTGGTCCAGGTGCTCTCCTGTTTGCCGCCAAAGCTCGAGGCCTCGGCCTTGGGGAAAGAGGCCTTCGTGAGCGGCTCGCTGTGACCGGGCCGGTCCGGAGGTTTATCTCCGCCGTCGCTGCATTTCAACTCCGTGGCCGCACAACTTGGCGGCTCTTTGGAGGCGACGACGCTGTTGGGAGACAAACCGGGGCCCTGCAGGCTTGGTGCGGTGGCCAGGGGGCTCTTCGTTTTGTCCGCGGGTTTAAGCTGCGGGTGGCTAGGCGGCGACGACGACGACGACTGTCTGTCAGTGGGACTCAGCAGCCACGCAGGGTGAGGGGACACCGCAGAGACGCTCGAGTCGCTCGCGCCGTCCGCCAGCTTGGACAGACAGCCGTCAGTCTTGGAGACCCGGGGCCCCGACAGCAGGCCGATGTCCAGCGTCCCCTCCAGGGGCTTGAGGGAGGACACCAGGCGGCCCTCCAGCTTGTACTCGGAGGAGGTCTTCCTGAGGAGGGGGCTCTCCGCCGCCGCCGCCGCCGACGAGATGAACTGCAGCTTCTCCACGGCGCTCTTCTCCCCCCCCCTCGCCGAGAACATCTTGGGAGAGCCGAGGCCTTCGGGGCTGGAGTGGACGCCGCCGCCGCCCAGGCCTCCTCCGCCTCCCTTCATGTGCTCGTAGGACATGGCCGAGTCCAGCTGGAGGCTCTTGGACCTGGAGGAGCCAAAGGCAGGGTTATTATAAACCTCTCACTTTTTGTGTTTTGTTTTCGTAAATTAACGGCCTCCTTGATCACACAACAGCGTCACTCAAAAGTAGCACATCTACAAGCTCAAAACGTGGCACGAAGCGACACGTTTTGAACTTTTTGCAATTTTTCGGACCTTGTTTAATCTCGCCCCCGACTAATCCATGTTACAAACAAAGAGAAGAAAAAATAAAACTAACATTAAAAGTAATAAAAACTAAACTTAAACTAAGCCTTTAAAAATAATAATAATAATAAATAAACTAGCCGACTTAAAAAAAACAAGTACCAGTAATCAAAACTAAAGTGAAAAATTGAAAACTAAAATTGAAAACGAGATAAAAGGTTACGTAACCTCGATCCGAAGTGGAGGCTCTCGTGTTTGCCGGGGCATGACAGGCGGCACATGCACTCCTCTCTCTCCTCGAACGACAGCCTCTTCCGGGTGAACTCCATGTTGGGCGCTTTGAAGTCCAGCCGGTCGGGTTTGACACCCTCCTTCCCCGGTCTGGAGGCTAGCTGGCGGTCCGGGTGCACGGAGCACAAGGACAGGGGTCCCTCGCCATCCCCGCCACCAGCGCTGGCTCCACCGCATGGCTCAGAGAGGCCCTCGCAGGCACGAGTGTTCAGCTTCTTGTAGAGCACGTCTTTAAAAAAGGCAGGACAACGGCAGTGTTAATTTCGTCGACTAAAACTATGATGAAAAATGTTCGTCGACTACCCTCTTTCACTGACGAAAACGACATAAAAAGTTATGCTGACTAAAACTAAGATTAAATATATTGACAATTTCGTCAACAAATAAAAACTAACTACTGTTAGTGAGGGACTAGTGGAGAAGAGATCCAGTAGAACTAAAAGACGAGTCATTTTATGTTTGGTTTGCTCTGAAAATAGCAGATCTATTTTCAGCATGCCACCAGTGTAAAATCTGCCATTACGACGCCATCAAGGCCTGCCTGAATACATTTTTGTCGACAAAATCAACTGTAGATTTAGTCGACTAAAACGTATTCACTTATTCAACTTTTCAGATGACTAAAATATGACTAAAACTTTTATTCAAAAGAATGACTAAACTAAATCAAAATTTGCTGTCAAAATTAACACTGGGCAACAGATGCATTTTTAAATGCTGGATATTCAAATCATGTGAAAAAAGTAAGCACTTTAAGTACTTTTTTTTATTAAAAAAGGAAGTCAAATAGTGAAAATAGCCGATCTGTGAGCTTGTAGATCTGCTATTTTCAATACTTTTGTGAGACACTCTTGTACGATGAAGTATGGCATTAATTACAACAACACATACAAAGTTGAAACATGGAGTCATGAGGTTTCTGCCCGCCCCCCAACATTCAACATTGTAATGAGTATGGGAAGTCCACCCTGGTAAACTCACATGAACTCCCTATAAACAAATGCACTTATACTTATATTATAAGTCATTTATAAGTGCATTTGCAATTACCGTTTGCAAAAATGCTCACGATTTTTCAAAAATAGCAGATCAGATTTGTTTTGAGTTGACCACCTTTTTGATCACACCTCCGTGCGAGCGGTTCCTGTGCGACTTCACGTCATTACCTCTGCGTCTGTTGTTGTTGTGCTTGTCATGCACATGATGCACGTGAATTCAAATCTGAGACTGAGAGAGAAGAAAAAACTAAAAAAGACCACCAGTAATGGACATAAGGAAGTGGCTCAAAACTGCGGTGAAGTTGACTTTTTTTTTTCTCCCTTTCCTCCCACCGTGGAGATTACGACATAAGACTCTGTTACGAGTGATAAGATACTAGGCCTATAAATTATTGCTCAACGTGTTTGTGTTGTTGGTGCATAGCCTTTCCCCCCCTTTTCCTCCCGCCGTGGAGATGGTGTCATTATATGATTAAATGCTCAACATAATTAATTGTATTTGTTGTTGGTGCGATGCGATCGTGCACAGTGTGTTACTTTTTCCTGTATAGTTTTTGTTTTGTCAACTGGACTACAGTTACACTACTTGACTAAAGTTAACCTAGCTAGTGTGTTATGTGCATACAGTATGTGATGTGAAAAGCCCGCCTGTTATGTGCGCAGCAGCGCAGTATAGGCTGCCTTTTTTTTCTCCCGCCGTGGAGTCTGTGGAGATGCGATGCCGACATTACATTAAAGACATTATAATGCTATAATTGTATTTGTTGTTGGTGCTTGCTATATATAGGGGCAAGGTAAATGAACCGAATTAACCGAAATAGAGTTACAAAACACCCCAAAATAGTACAATATCCATCCAATAACCGCTGCGCGCGCGTGCGTGAGTGACAGACAGGTGCCCCCCTTAGAATAATGAATGCCCCCCTGCTGATTACTGTCTGCAGCCGGCACTGGTTGTCCTATACCTTTGAGCGTGGTGCTGGCGCCTTTGGTGGCCTCTAGGGGACCAGAATCTGGGCTCTGAGATTTGTCTGGAGCCCAGCATCCCAGGAAGCCTTTGGTGTCTCTGTCGTCGGCACAGGGAAGGGAAGAGGAGTCCGGCTCACGCAGGGCGTCTTGCTTCTGCAGAGACTCTCGTCTCTCTGACCAGTCCTGTCTCTTCACAACCACCTGCAAGACCAAAGAAAGAAAGACGTTTTTTTTCCGGGTAGCGGTATCGGTAGAGCGCTCGCTTTTCGACCACAAGCGTACGAGTAGCACGGCTTGGCTGCGGCAAGTCGTGCGGTAAGTGCTGGGAGCTGATGGTAGGTGTGGTGCTCCAACTCAGCAATCCATCTCCCAGGGGTCTAGCACATTGTAACAGGGATATATGGTTTAAGGCTAACATTTTTAACTACATTTTTTTGCTTCTGGGGGTCCTTGGAACAAAATATTTTGAGATGGGGGTCCGCAGCCAAATACATTTTTGGGGATCTGATATAGCCTAGCAAGTAGCAACATACTGTTAGGATTTAGACCTTTTTTTTTAGATATGTATTTCACCGCGGACCGCCATTTTAAAATATTTGGATCCCAAGGACCCCCAGAAGAAAATATTTGAGTTAAAACATTTTCGCACAAATTTGCTAAATTTTCCAAAAATACCAGATCTACAAGCACTCGGTGCCGCACTATGAGCTTGTAGATCTGCTATTTTTGAATAGCCCAAATAAATAAAAAAATGTACACAGATGCGTTTCCGAGTTAGCAACAACAGTTTCCCTGTATATCTTTCCATACTATAACAGTGGAAGCAACATCAACAGTATTATGTTGCATAATATAATATTATATTATAATATTATATAATATACCATGGACTTCAGCTTCTCCTTGTCCAGGTCTTCCACAGACTCCTGACGACCCACCTTGAGAGAGGAGATAAGACCTTTACTGATCCAGAGAGGGAAATTCAGTCGCCAAATGCAGCACAGCAGTTAAGAAAGTACTGTAGATTTAGCAGGTCCTCAGCTAAATTAATTCATATAGCATTAGAATCTGTTTCGGGTCTAACCACTTTGACCCTATATACCTCAGCTATTTGGAAATAGCCTATCTACAAGCTCACAACACATCACGTGGTCAATGGAACCTCAAATAGTATACTCTAAAGTTATTATCTATTGTTATATTACCTTTTATTTATTTATTCACTACTTCATTCTCTTTTTTTCATTTAATATAATATGAAATACTCTGAATACTTAAATGTTGGAATTGTTTTTAGTTGATGAAAAGTTGTATTTATTTTGTTTAAACTTTTTATCTAATCTTTTCAAATAATATATTGTTGCTGTCGAGCAGAAACCAGGTACCTCCATTTTTGAGCTATTGAACACCCTTTACGTCTGTGTGTTGGTTAAACAAATATTGAACCAATGAAAAGCATTAAAAATCGCTTCTGACAAAACCAGCTACTAACTCCATCGGATCATCAAACTTTCTGCTAAACCAGCCAACTCCACCAGAGGGCGGTGGACACCAGTAGATAACATCAGGGTAGCACAGACCTTGCGACCGGCTGGTCTCTTCAAGCAGCCCTGCTCGGCGGGCCGGACGCGGGTGACGGCCGGAGGCTCGCGGGGCGTCTCCTCCACACTGTGCAGGGAGAGGAGGTGGTGGTGGTCCCTGCCGGACCCCCCGGGCCTCGTCACCTCGTCCTGGGGGGCTTCCTCCTGCGTCACCTCCAGGCTCAGCTTCCTGGGACACAGGTGCTTCTTGTCTCCTCCTGATTAGGAAGGGAGGGGCGGGGGGGGCAAGGGTTATTAGAGTTGAAGGAGCAACGTTTTTCACTCATTTTCAACGTATATCTTCATATAATTGGTCGTCATTAATGCATGTAATGCAATGTATTTCTTTAGGCTATTCAAAAATAGCAGATATACAAGCTTTGGTCTGGGCGGAAAAGTTCGCCTCGGAAAACAAATGAGAGTAGTCCATAAGGTAACGGGAAGACTCGCCCCAAAACACACTCGTCCCCATTCTATATACCGCCGGATTTCCCTATAATACTGCCGTATTTGCCCTGGGCGTATTTGCCCTGTTTCGGGGTGAGTGTTTTGGTATTCTTGCGTTGTTGCGCCACGATAAACAAGGAGGTGTAGTGGATCAAATAGAATCACTTTTCGGTTATTGCATCGTCTATTTCTCACTTCAAATGTTTTCAAAAACATTCTTGAGAGCAACGTTTAGTTGTAAATGACATTGTTTGTTTTTTACATGGCTTTCATGTTGGATTACAGCATAAAATCAAGCAGCGCAGGTTGACATGAGCAGGTGCTCTGAGCCTTTGATTAGACAGTTAGTGGTCGGTTATTGAGCGCATCGGTCATTATTCACTGATAACACACCGCTGATTCTGACACCAGCGAATGACCAAACAGAATCAAGCATTCAACCAAACCGTGTAATAAACAGAAATAACACAGCTGAATTCAGCGACTGATCAGAATGGACCACTCGACCAAGCCAAGCGCAACAAACCACAATACCGACCTTGGTAGGAGGGCGACAGCTTCTCTTCGGACTGGACACGCTTCAGGAGCGGCGAGCGGGGCGGCTCAGCGCTCTTTGGGCGCACCATGTGGCGCACGATGGTGGGCGGCGAGTGTCCCTTGTTGCTGGCGGCCGGGAAAGCCACCACCACCGCGGGTGGGGCCATCTTGGAGGAGAGGGCGACGACGACGGTGGTGTGGTGGTGGCCTCCGCCTCCCCCCCCACCCAGCAGGGGGGACGGGGAGCGCTGGGGAGAGGCGGGCTGGGGGGTGGGGGACGGCGTGCGCGCCAGCGGGGACAGGGGTATGCTGCCGGCGGACTTGCGGCGGCCCTGGCGGAGCCTCTGGCCCGTCAGCTTGGGGCCCAGGCCGTGCAGGGTGCTGGGCCGGATGTGGCCCGAGCCCGCCGGAGAGTTGGGCGCGCTGGAGCTGGGAGAGCTGCTCTGAGAGGAGGTGCCTCCTGGAACGAACACAAACAGGTGCACACACAGACATACACACATACACACACACCCAGACACGGTGAGAACAGGGAATGGGGACTATTTGACAATTATTTAAAATAAAGGGGCTGTAAAGTAAGGCTGGCCTCCGGAACCGGAGGAACCAAGCATTCAGAATCAAGCATTTAAAACTTCCAAATGTGATGGACACATTCTTTAGTTACTAGTTACTTTGTAGATTTTGATTATTATTATAAAACCACTTCAGACCTACAGTATATACATATATTTTGGCAATTTGAAAATAGCCGATCTACAAGCTCATAACGCGTCGCAAATAGATCTGCTATTTTCAAAGGATTTTTATACATTTTATACATTTGAAAACTTGTGAAGTGGGACGTACTGCATAATGAGTACTTTTTCTTTTGGTACTTTAAGTACATTTTCATGCCAATACTTTTGCACTTTCACGTCAAGTCAATTTTGAATTCCGGACTTTCACTTGTAACCGTCGTAGTGATACTTTTACTTAAGTAAAACATTGCGAGTACTTTTCCCACCATTGGGTATACCTGACTGGTTGAAATCTGGCGTGGGCCGCAAGGCGGCGGCTGCGGTGGGCGAGCGGGGAGACAGGCTGTGCGTGGGAGAACCAGGGAGACTCTCTCCAGACGACAGAGAGTGGCTGAGAGACGAGAAGCTGCGACTGGTGTGGAGGAGAGGAGACGGCTGCATCGCGAAACGCCTGAACACCGAGCGCCGCCTGGTGGCAAGACAAAAGAGGGACAAAATGATAGGCGGAAATTATTTAAACAACTCAAAAGTACAGGGTAAATAGCAGATCTACAATCTAACAAGACCAGCTCAGTGGCCTTGCGGTTAGAGTGTCCACCCTGAGATTGGGAGGTCAGGGTACGATTCCCAGTCCCGGTCGTTTTTTCATAATAGACTTTTTCAACATTTAGTCTGATGAACAACTTAAGCCCTATTTTACACTTCGTCATACAAAAGTGTTGCACAAAACTAGCGGAAATAGCAGATCTACAAGGTCAACGCATCACAATGCAACACATTGTGAGCCCAAAATCAATTTTGTTTTCATAACCGATTAAATTGATTACAGCTACAGTGATGACGGTTAAGCTTTGACAAGTTAACCATTACCGTTGTCCCTCAAGGCTCTATACTAGTGACTTTTCAGTTTTTGGTCTAAATTACATATATTTGCTGAAAATAACCAATCTTACAATCAAGGCGCCGCATTGTGAGCTTGTAGATCTGCTATTTTCAGCAAAGGTTTTCCCCACTATACGGATGCTGTGGTGTGTTTAAAGCAGTGGTTTCCAAACTTTTTGGCTCAAGACCCAAAAGAGAAATCAGATGTTTGCCCGAGACACAAACTAGTCAAAACAGCAGGCTCACAAAGTGGCGTGAAGCGACAGATTGTGAACTTGTAGATCTGCTATTTTCACTACTTCTTAAACAGCTTTTTTTTGTTTGTTATGGAATTTTTTTGTTGGCCTTTTTTTTATCTTTTGAAATTACATATATTTTAAATGTAATAAAAATGAAGGGGATATTTAATCGCAACCCATAAAAATTAGTCCGTGACCCACTGTTTGGGAAACCCTGGCTTAAACAGTAGAGATCAATCAATCAATCAGAAACATGTAATTACCTTTCTGGGGTCTTCTCCTTCTTGGGTTTCTTGGTGCATCGGACCATCTTGCTCCGGTAGCTGTTCCTCCTGGCGGGGCCCGTCTTTATGGAGGTGTTCTCGAAGGGCGTGGTGGAGATGGACACTTTACTGCCACTCTGTGGCGGGGGGAGGAATTGTCAGTTACTTAAATGGTAATTTATTATGCATTTAAACTTGTCTTAGGTTTAACCATTTGTCCTGTTAACATAACTATCGACAGTTAAATATAATTAACTGCGGCCGTTAATTTTACAATTAGGCTGCGGCCATAAGAATCTGTATCGCTTATTATGCTTTGTCTGACAGTCAGGTACCTTGAGCAGGAGTTCCACCACTTCAGTGTGGAGCAGACCATGGACCGCTTCTCCATTCACATGAGTGATGAGGTCTCCCGCCTTCACACCAGCCTTATGGGCGGGGCCACCCTCCTCCACGTTCTGACAAACATCAAACCAAAATGACCAAAACATCAAACCAAAATGGGAGACTTTGTGTATGGGCAAAATGTGGCTTTTGTTTTGTTGCTGCTTTTTACCTCTTTTTCTTCCCAATTTAGCCATTATGCCAAATAATCCCCTCATACATTTACGTTGTCACTGTATCCTACTGGTTCACCTGCCTGTGAGGAGCCCCTACCAAGAGGACACATTGTTGTACGCTACTGGTTCACCTGCCAGTGAGGCGCCCCCACCGGGAGGACGTACGGCTGTTTCCTACTGGCTCACCTGCCTGTGAGGAGCTCCCACCGGGAGGACGTACTGCTGTATCCTACTGGCTCACCTGCCTGTGAGGAGCCCCCACCGGGAGGACGTACGGCTGTTTCCTACTGGCTCACCTGCCTGTGAGGAGCCCCCACCGCGAGGACGTACTGCTGTATCCTACTGGCTCACCTGCCTGTGAGGAGCCCCCACCGGGAGGACGTGGACTAGATCCTCTGTCCTACTCCTATATCGCCCAACACTCCCTGCTGACAGACTCCGCCTCCAGCCCATAGGAGTACGTACAGTGACAAATATCACCCTTCCCCGCCCGGCTTACCTCCCCCGAACCCCCAGACCAGATATACAAGCTCAAAACGCGCCACATTGTGACACGTTTTGAGATCGGCTATTTTCACTATTTAGTTTTTTTTTTTTACTGAATTAAGTTATTTGTCATATCTTGCCCTGTGCAACTTTTGTTTACGAAGCCTAAAAGCCAAACAAAAATGTCATTCTTATTCATAATGTTCCAATGTTCAACGACACAATTAATTCGTTAATCGCAATTATGTGAGTGACAATTAATCGTTGAGCAAAATTTCATAATTGTGACAGCCCTAAATGAAATAAAAATTAAAGATATAAACTGTACGTTTTAAATTCTTACCCAGACCATGTGATAGACGGTGTAGATGTCACTGTCACACGCGTACACCCTGATGGCGCGCAGCGTGAAGCCAAACTTCTTCCCACAGCTGTGGATGACGATTGGCTGCCGCGGGTTGTTGTTGGCCACGCCCAGGGAGGCGGAGTCGCGGCTAGGGGAGGAGTCTCTGGAGGAGGAGGGGTCTGAGGAGAGCGAATAAGGGGAGAGGGGGCTGGCGAGCGGCGACGCCCCAAAGACATCTGGGAAAATAAAGACGTGATCACAGATAGTAGCGGTTATTTATTTTAGTTTTTGGGGTTTTCCTTGACAGTGTAAGGGGTCGTGTCTAGGAGTGTATAGAAAAAAAAGGATGTATTTTCTAAATCAATAATTTTATAAAATTATGATTTAATCCCTTTTTAATTCCCAAAAACGAATAGATGATTTTACATCACTGCTTCCCAAACAGTGGGTCGGGACCCAATTGTGGGTCGCGAGACGAATATCCCTTTATTTTTTGGTTTCCTACAATTTGTTTTTAATTAAATTAAATATAAATATTTCAAAAGATAAAAAAAAAATTCCACAACAATTCTCAAAATGTGTTCATGAAGAATGTTCAAAAGAATTTCATAAATAAAATTAAAACAATAAAAAAAAATCCCTAAATTAGAAAATAAATGTTTAAGAAGTAGTGAATATAGCTGATCTACAAGCTCACAACATGTCACATCACAACGTGTTGTGAGCTTGCAGATCGGCTATTTTCACTGGTTTGGGTCGTGGGGACACATCAAATTTCTTTTGGGTCTTAAGCTCAGGTTTGGGAACAAATGTGAGTACTTCTTCCACCACTGTGCGTGCGTGCTTGCGTGTCTTACCTGCCGGGATGGTAAGGGAAAGGGTGCTGGCAGAGACAGACTTGGGGACTTTGGCTCCGGAGGGCCCCAGCTTGTCACCAGGGGCCTCGGGATGCAGAGTGCTGGTCTGGGCCCCTAGCTCTGCACCATCAACCTCACCTCTGGACGTCAGCTGGTCCAAATGCTCCGAGAAACTTCCTAGAAGTTAGAACAGAAAATGAGCCATTTAATTAATTGTCAAAGTAATTAACCACTTAAGCCCTCTATACTATATAGACATTGACCTGTCACAATTATTGTCTAATCGCAATTATTTGAGATAATCACAATTATTTTGCATAAACGTTTCCATGTTGAAAAATGCTCATACAGTTTCAGATAGCAGAACTACAAGCTTAAAACGCGTCACAAGTGACGCGTTGTAAGCTTGCAGCTACTTCCGCAATTCTTTTGAAAGTATTAAATTATTAATTATGTCAGTAATTTCTTTGCACATTTAAGTTATTCGTCACATCTTCCTCGTGCAACTTTAGATATAGAAGCCTAAAAGGCCAAATAGAAATTCAATTTGTATTCATGCGTTCCCAATGTTCCAAAAGCGCAATTAAATCGTTGTTTTAATTGTAACTATTTTCGGAACGTGTCACCTGCGTGCAACCAAGCATAAAACGACATGTCTTTTAGTTCTACTGGATCTCTTCTCCACCAGTCCCTCCTTAACATTTTAGTTTTTATTTGTTGACGACATTGTCAATATATTTAGTCATAGTTTTAGTCAGCAAAGCTTAGTTTTTATTTCGTTTTCGTCAGTGAAAAAAGGTAGTCGACGAACATTTTTCCGTCACGGTTTCAGTCGACGAAATCAACACAGCATGCTTACCAGAGAGCGTGGCTCCGCTGTGCGCGCTGCCAGGAGTGGTGGCGGGGTCGGGCGGGTCGTGGAGCAGCTCTCCCAGGGAGAAGGAGGTCTTGCCGGAGGACTCCTCGCCTTCGCTCTCTGCTGAGATGGAGAACTTTGGCAGAAGGCTGTGGGTCTGATGAGGGCCGGTGCCCTGGCCGGTACCCTCGCTGTCCGACAGGTTGGACAGAGACGGCCTGTAAAAGACGGAGGGAGATGGAGAAATCCGTTCGGTTATAATAGGCTGCTATGCACAGCAATATTAGAAAGAAGTTGGGCCTCTTCCTTACTTCCTGCACAGGTCTTACCAATTGTACTAATGAAGGCTCTGTTCCATTTAGTGTAGCACAGTGGTTCTCAAACCTTTTATTTCAAGGACCCCCATATCTCTCAGAGTGAACCTGGTTCCATTTGTAAGGGGCCATTTTGAACCCCCTCAAGGAACCATGAGGGTCCCTGGACCCCCACTCTGAGAACAACTGGTGTAGCAGAGTGTTTCCAGTGAGCCAACATGCACAATATCAGCACCCTGACTCAGTTTGACCAGAGTGGAACAGAGCCTTCATTAGTATCATTGGTAACACCTGTGAAGGAAGTAAGGAAGAGTGAAATAAATACATAATTGCGACGATGTAATGAAACATTGTTCTTCAACTGTAAGTGCGTTATTTATTATTTGCCTGAGTAGCAATTGTCAATTGTCAGGAATTTGATCAATAGTGAGCAACAATTCAGCTCTACAAAGACAGAACTGTGTAGAGGGGAACAACGTTTAATGCCATGTAGCTACGAGCTAGGGAGCAGGGCCTGTGTTTTATGTATGTACTGTAGGTGAGCGTACGTACATTTCTGTGAAGTCTGGAGTCCAGCTGAGTGAGTCCACGGTCAGTGGACTGTCGCTTTTCTTCTCTTCTGCGTCTCCCTTCTCTTCCAGAAGGCCCCGGGACAGGTCAATGCTGCTGTACACCTAAATATGAAGACATGGGACAGGTCAACGCTGCTGTACACCTAAATATGAAGACATGGGACAAGGTCAATGCTGTTAAACATTAAATTAGCGTTGGCTATTCAAACATAGCACATCTACAAGCTCGCAGCGTGTCACTTCGTGCCGCGCTGCGAGCTTGTGCATCTGCTATTTTTGAACATTTTGGAAAAATCGTAAAGTGTGAGAACTACTGATTTAGAAGGCATTTATAGAATCGGCCTCAGGTCTTAATCTGTTAAGGAACAGCTACTGAGGATACTAACAAATAAACAAGTAGTGAAGGTAATACTACACTGCATTGTTTTGATGTGAGCAGAGCAGACTGCATTGCAGCAAAAATAAAAACAGCACCACTCCTGATCATGTGATTGTGTTGTTGCTCCACATTAGAATAAAATACATCTGATTTGCAGGCAGAACATTTGATGCAAATCCGATCAACGTTCCATGCCGCTGCAGGGGGCTGAAGGAAGGGGGGGGTGGGGTTTGTTTTGCCCCAGACACTCATTTCCATATGAAATGCTGATTTCATATGGAAATGCTGAAAAGGCTCGTTTTTAATCAGTGGTTCTCAAAACATTTTCATACCAAGGACTACCAAAATGATAGGTATTTCAACCAAGGACCCCCACATTTGATAAGACTTTGTGCCAGGGACCCCCTGGCACAAAATACCTTTTTTTTGCTGCTAGATTTAATACAGAAGTCTACAACCGTATGTGCGGAAAAGAAACCTGAATATTCATTCATATAGATTCTCTCATTGGATCAACCTCTAGCCAATGAAAGAATAAAGAATAAATCATACATTTTCCGCAACCCCCTGTGTTTGTGAATGAATGAACGTAATGCACATTGTAAAGTGCTTCGCATAAGTTGCTATATTTACACAGTATAAGGTGCTATACAAATGCACCATTTACACATTTGAAATCATGTACTTTATAATAATAATAATAATAATAATACAGTTTATTTATATAGCACCTTTTTAAACAATGTTACAAAGTGCTTAACAACTTAAAATCAGACAGTGAACAATAAAAACAATTTACAACAACAAGAACAACACACAACAGTATCAGTGAGAATAAAGGAGAAGCACCGAAATTCTGCTGTTAGGAGGTTAAAAAGGCCTTTCTATAAAAATGGGTCTTTAATTTGGATTTAAAAATGGCAATGGAATTAGCACCCCTAACGTCCAATGGGAGGCTGTTCCAGAGTCTAGGGGCCCTGACGGCAAAGGTCAGTTAACATCAGACAGATACGTTTGGACTCACCTTAGAGAATCTGTGTGAACAGGAGGAGAACTGCCTCAGTTCCACGTTGATGTCTTCATCGTTGGTATCTCCCTCTTCCTCCGTCTCTAGGTGGTGATATCGCTCAGAGCGTGCTGAGGACAAAGTTTCATGTTAAATCCTTTCACAGCCTTAACAACTAAAGGCCTGCCCTATATACTTAATTGCACAATGAATCATACAAACAGCCAACCTACAAGCTCGTAGGTTGGTAGTTGTACTATTTGTCTGACGATGAAGTACATAGCGCTTAATTAGTTAAATAGAGAGAATGCCATTTAGATAGTTATAATTTCCGCCCTAGTCTGAAGACTCTCTTCAGACTCCACCTAACCCCCTAGCACTCACCCGTTCAGACTCCACCTCACTCCCTAGCACTCACCTCTTCAGACTCCACCTCACCCCCTAGCACTCACCTCTTCAGACTCCACCTCACCCCCTAGCACTCACCTCTTCAGGCTCCACCTCACCCCCTAGCACTCACCTCTTCAGGCTCCACCTCACCCCCTAGCACTCACCTCTTCAGACTCCACCTCACCCCCTAGCACTCATCTCTCCTTGTATCCATTCGTGCCACCTTAGTTTGATAGATGCTAGTTTACTATGCAGATTAACTTGGTCACTTGTTCTTATGTTTTTGTTATTTAGTTTTTTCTCGACCACAAACGTACATAATGTTATGTAGCATGTTTTAGAGGCAGATGCTAGGTTCATTGTTTACCTGGTATCCTATAGCTTCAAATGTACAGAATATTATTTATATAGCACATGGGTGGGCAACTTTGATGATGGAGAGGGCCACTATACTTCCACACTCACTCCAGAGTATATTGCATATACTGTCGGGCCATTCTACTCTATGTCACACTAAAGTGGCAAAAATAGCAGAAAAGCTCAAAACGCGTTGCAGTGTGACATGTTTTGAGCTTGTAGATCTGCTATTTTTTGCTATTTTGGAATTGGAATCCAGATTTTTTTGGGCCATTTTTGAATTGGAATCCTGAAAAGTTACATTTTTATTTAATTTCAAATGCATTTAGTTTTACTTATGTTAACTTATGAACTTAAATACAAATACATTGGACATAAAAAAGACAATAGAATTTGAATACTAGTCATTAAGCTACTAATATAGATTGAAGTAATTAAAGTGTGTCATGTTTGCATGGTTGGCATTGTAACAGCTGAACAGCTATTCCCATATTAACCCTTCATTAAGTGAAGGTGGGGGCCGCATGTGGCCCCCAGGGCGTCAGTTGCCCATGTATGATATAGCATGTTGTTTAGACAGATGCTAGGTTCATTGTTTACCTGGTGTCCTATACTTTCAAATGTAGAATGTTATTTAGATATAGCATAGTGTTTAGACAGATGCTAAGTTCATTCATTGTTTGCCTGGTATCCTATAGTTTCTTTGAGGCCCTACATTGTTCTCTCTACACTCTACTTATGTGACTATTTACCCCGTTGTTGTATTGACTAGAATTCATGTACACTCTGCTTATTCTGATCTCACACTCGTAAGTCACTCTGGAGATTGTCTGCTAAATACCGGAATTGTTAACCCATTAAAATCGGGAAAGCAGCTGTGTCGTTTTAGATTTTTGCGTTGGCTATTCAAAAATAGCAGATCTACAAGCAGATCTGCTATTTTAGAATATTTTAGAAAAATCTTCAAAGTGTGAGAACTACTGATTTAGAAAGCATTTTGTAGAATCGACCTCAGGTCTTATGTTACTCTTCCTCAGTGGTGGAAAAAGTACTCACATTCTTTACTTAAGTAAAAGTATAAATACTGCAATATAGAAATACTCTGTGGATTTAAAATTTAGTTGAGTAAAAGTACAAAAGTTTTGGCATCAAAATGTACTTTAAGTACCAAAAGTAAAAGTACAAAAGTGTTTGAAAATAGCAGATCTACAAGCTCACAACGCGTCGTGAGCTTGTAGATAGGCTATTTTCAAATAGCCTATGTATAACATAGGGCTAAAGTGGTTAATGTATGTTTTATAATATAATTTAAATCTGAAAAGTAACTAAAGTTTTCAAATAACTGCAATGGAGTAAAAGTACAATATTTGCCTCTGAGATGTAGTGGAGTAGCAGTAAAAGTATTGGAAATTGGAAATACTCAGGTAAAGTACAAATACCTCAAAATTGTACTTGAGTACAGTACTTAGTTACTTTCCACCACTGCTCTTCCTCTTTATTCAGTGCCTGTGTGGTCGGACGCTTACAGTCAAAGTAGCTGGTGTCGTCCTCGGACTCCAGCTGTGGGATGAACTCTGCTTTCTGCCTCAGCAGGCTGTTCCAGTCCAGGTTGTGAAAGAACTGATGGTGTTTCACCTCAACGGCGCCGCCTGTATACACAACATGAGGATGGTTTAAAAACCATGAAACCCTGGACGGGTCCATTTGGTTCCATTTGTACACTCTCGGAGTTACACACCCGTAAGGGGCCATTTGGAACCCCCTCAAGGAACTATGAGGGTACTTGATCCACACTTTGAGACCCACTGGTGTAGCAGAGTGTTTCCAGTGAGTCAACATGCACAATATCAGCACCCTGACTCTGTTTGACCAGAATGGAACAGAGCCTTAATTAGTATCATTGGTAACACCTGTGAAGGAAGTAAGAGGCCCAATTTCTTTCCAATATGGCTGCTGTTCATAGTTTGTTGTTGGGGTTTAGGTTAATAACTACAGCAGGGTTAGAGTATAAGTAAATATATATATATATATAGTTGGTGCCAGAGATACCCCTATAAGAAGTGAGAATGCTACAACTGTGGGGGAGAGAGAAACCTATATCTGAATTGTCATTCTTATACACTAAATTTTGTGGCTCTCTAGCTGGTGAAATTATAGCGACACAAGCCACTTTCAACCTATTCCCTATTTTGTGCATGAATGTTCAAAAACTGCTGATCTACAAGCACACAACGCATTGCGATACAACGCATTGTGAGCTTGTGGCTGTTTCTGGAACAGTCAAACTGTTCCTCATTTTACCGGGGACCCCCTGGGACCCCGGGTGGTCCACAGACCCCACTTTGAGAACCACTGATGTAAGCAACACAACTTGCGGGACCAAACACGATAATATGGGCTCTATGCACAGTAGCCATATTGGAAATAAATTGGGCCTCTTCCTTACAGCACTTCCTTCACAGGTGTTACCAATGATGCTAATTAAGGCTCTGTTCCATGGTTTGCGCTCATAATTCCGACATCCCACTACTCCGACTACGTGGCTTCCGCATGCGGTTAGGGTTAGGTATAGGGTTAGTAACCGTCGGAAAGGCGACATGTCGGAAAGCCGACATGTAACCCTGTTCCATTCTGGTCAAACAGAGTCAGGGTGCTGATATTGTGCATGTTGGCTCACTGGAAACATTCTCTACACCAGTGGGTCTCAAAGTGTGGTCCAGGGACCCTCATGGTTCTTTGAGGGGGTTCCAAATGGCCCCTTGCGGGTGTGTAACTGAGAGTGCATTTGAACACTCTCAGAGTTATGGGTCCTTGAAATTAATTAATCATTGGGGTAACAAGAGGCTGACATTGGACAGTGTCATTATTATACACAAGGGGGAGACACAGGCCTTCATGTCCATGATGGCCACAGGCCAGAACTGATATGAAGACCATACAATATGAACAGCCATTTCCTGCCTGTGACCTTTAGAGGAAGGTTAGGGAGGTTAGCGTTTATGCTAACACGGCTAGACAGAGCGTGAACGACGATGTGTAAATAATCACGGAAATATGACATTTCCGTTCACTTAATCCAGCTGAGAAGAATGCAAGAGATTCTAACGTTTTGCAAAATAACTGCGATTAAGGCTGTAGTCTTTGTTTTACTGTAGGTCATACAGTACACATGTTATGGTCCACAGACTGGGCCAGTATTCATCACATGGATGGGACATTATTGTAAGGTGACCAGACCTCCTAATAAAGTGTTTTTTTATTGTTGGCCCACATTGTCTACTCGCATGGGAATTTAAACCAGTACTGTCCAGTACTAGCCTTACTGTGTGTGTGTGTGTGTGTGTGTGTGTGTGTGTGTGTGTGTGTGTGTGTGTGTGTGTGTGTGTGTGTGTGTGTGTGTGTGTGTGTGTGTGTGTGTGTGTGTAACTATGCTCTGCCTTACATGCACTTTGTAACTGTCTGTTTTCCCTTTATCTGACTGCACTGGCAGTGTTTATGTCCTTTGTACATCTTGTATTGTTCTGTTTATGTGGACATAAATACATATTTCAAATGTGTTAGGGCTGTTAACATTCCTCAGAAATGCAATTTGAATATTGGTTTTAAAAATTGGCTAATATTTGAATATATATTTGAATATTATTAATATTATTATTATCCTTTTTTATTTTTTTATTGACAGGGACAAAACAATAAACAAAGTGCTCGGATCCAATAAAAATATATATTTTGTTTGTTCTTATAACTTGATACATTGTTTTTTGTATTGTCTCTGTCAAATAAACATAAAACAAGTTTTTTATTTTCATTTTCAAATACACATTTTTATATTTGAATATAATTTCTTTCCCCATATTTGAATATCAAATATTGATTTACCAGCCCGTGTGTGTGTGTGTGTGTGTGTGTGTGTGTGTGTGTGTGTACCTGTGCCCATCCTCTCCATAGGGTTCTGTCTCAGCAGCAGGGTGATAAGCTCCTGCGAGTCACCAGGGGGCGCCTCCTCCCCGTCCGGCCAGTTAATCTCATCTGAAAACACAAAAACAGCCAATCGCCATTAGCTATAATACTCCATTATACAAATCTATCAAAAACTAATTAGATTGAATAATCCCACATTTATAGTTTTCTGGACCGTCCACAGTCCACTTATGACACACAGAGTGAGTATACAGAAATGGTGCCATCTTATAATGAGCATTAGTGAGGAGCGATTATACGAAGGTTGAAAATTTAACCCATTAAGACCGGGAACGCATCTATGTGTCATTTTAAGATTTCTTTGGCTATCCAAAAAATAGCATATCTACAAGCTCGTATGTAGATCTGCTATTTTTGAAAAATCTGTGCAAATCTTTGAATATATATATTTTTTAAAGCGAACATTTGTAACTCAAATCTTTGCTTCTGGGGATTCTACAAATGTCTTCTAAATCCTAACAATTTTATTTTTTATTATTTTTTTTTATTTTTACATTTTGTTTATGTAATATCAGTGGTTCTCAAACGTTTTTCATTTCAAGGACCCCCATCTCAAAATATTTGGTTCCAGGTATATTTGGTTCCTAATATTTGGTTCCTAACCCTAACCCTAACCCCCAGAAGCAAAGATTTGAGTTAAAAAATGTATATATATATTCAAAGATTTGCACAGAGTTTCACAATTTCTTTTAAAAAAATAGCCAATGAAATCTAAAAAAAGACACAGATGCGTATTTCCCGGTCTGAACGGGCTAATAGTTCCCTAAAGGCAGAGCTTGGAGCATGTGGTTTTGACCAGGGAGGTGCGGGCCGGGGGCTTGTTTTGCTTCCAGGACCTGCAGTTGAAAAGGTCCTGAAGGGTGAGCAGGACACAGCATTTCTAGACGGTCCTCACAGCTGTGACCAGAATGATGTGTTAGAAATGTGATCGTGTCCCACGAGGCAACGAGACCCCAAAGCAGCCACTTGTAGACGTCGCTGGAAAGTAACTATTAAGTATTTACTCATGTACTGTACTTTTACAATTTTGAGGTACTTGTACTTTCCTTGAGTGTTTCCGTTTTCCGATACTGTGTACTTCGTACTCCACTGCATCTCAGGCAAATATTGCACTTTTTATTACACTACAATTAAAGGTGGGAAAGTGATTTACTTTGGTTAAATAGCTCTATATTCTGATCGTACTCATTGCTAGAGTGTTTGTTCAGTAAAAGGAGTCTCCCAAGTCTCTCCAGCTCTTTATTAAACAGAAAATGCATTTTCAGTGCTCTCTCCTGATTGGCTTAAATGTTGTCACCTACCTGAACATGTACTATATTCTGTTTACTAAAGAGCTGGAGAGACCCCTGTGACTGAACAAACGCTCTGTAGCAATGATTACTATCAGACTATAGTACTTTAACCTTTTAACAAAAAAATAGCACTTACCCTACCCTTAACGTTAGTTACAAGTTACTTAGTAGATTTAGATAAAAATAGCCGATCTACAAGGTCACAGCCCACTGTGATGGACGGATGGATGAAATTGGACCATTGCTGTGTTTTGTGGGTTGAATTTCGCAGCTGTTGCGGGAAGCAGATGTTTGGATGTGAACCTCCACACTGGAGGTCCTGGGAAACTGCTTGACAAGCTTGTCAGCTATTTTTGGCAAAGAGGTTTGATGTAGAGGGGAAAACGGTCTGAAAAAATATATATCTGAAAATACACAGTAACATGAATCCAACATGCTGTAGATAATGTGTAAACAAACAAACAAACAAACATTAATTGACAACACCAATGATTCATTTAAACACGTCTATGAAGCCAGCTATTGAAATCTATGAAAAAAGTTTAATCTGCAAAACAATTTTACACACAACAATGTAGTGGGGCAGCCTGGAAAACAGACAAATCCACCAGTGCATAAAACAAACAAAAAACTGGCAGATTGGTCTGTCCCCGCTTGGTTGTGATTGGATTTAGCTCCCCCCGAAGTAGTGGGGCACCAATCAGGAACCAGTATGCAAATATGGGGCGGGTTCATTCCAGGCTATAGTGGGGGTCCCTGCTTCATCTCTCTGCTAAGGGGTCCTGGGCCTGACAAACGTTGAAGACACCTGGTCTACGGTACACCAGCTGGGATTGTCTCCTCAGCGACATTTGTTCCCCATTTTAATCTAATTTGGGGAGTGGTTATGAATATGCATGTGTGGCCTGGGGCCATAGCAGCGTGCATCCAGTGTTGTCGACGTTTAATTAACAGCCAGTCCCACTGGCTTGGTGTGACCCAGAGCATACCAAATCTGTCATCGCAGAAAATGCCCTTTATTTTATTTCCATACAATGGAATGGAATTTACAATCCAGCAGTTCCACAAACCACACTCTTAGTTTAAGCCTTTGAATCAGTGGTTCTCAAACCTTTTCATGAAAATGATTATGTACTTGGCCGCGGACCCCCATCTAAAGAAAAGTGTAAGTATAAAAGGTTAAAGTGGTTAAAATTATTGTGATGCTATGTTAACACATTTAGCTGGGGACCCCCTGGAACCCCCCCCCACCTGGGTTCCAGGGGGGGGGTTATTGGAATGTGTTGGAAGTTATTGGAAGTTATTGGGGGGGGGGGGGCACATGTTGCCGTTTTTAACTGTTAATATGTTGACGCCCGAAATCATTGCGAGTTTCATGGCTATACAAAACCCGAAGCTCCTTGAATGCAGAAGACAACATGTAATCGTGCTGTACAGCAGTGCACAGCTCAACAAGCACCTTCAGAAAAGTGTGTAACGCCAGAATGGTTTAGAGTAGGGGTCTTCAACAGGGGGTCCGGGACCCCTAGGGGGTCCTCAGAGTTACTACAGGGGGTCCGCCAAATCTTTCTGTGATAGGATATTTTTTTTGTTATTACATAAACCACTTGAACCCTAGCATCCAAAAATAGCAGATCTACAAGCTCTGCGAGGCGTTGTGAGCTTGTAGATCGGCTATTTCCGGCAAAGAGGTTTGGTGTAGATGTAAAAAAAAAAGAGCAGACCAAGTACAGAGTGAAACACTTCCGGGCGCCCGTCCGGAACTGTCGCGAAAGCACGACTTACGGTGAGGGACATTCAAGACAGACACGTTGCATAGTGTTCTAACACTATAAACAAAGACTATAGGCGCAGGTTTTCAACTGCGGCGGACCCGCTTATGGAGTTGTCAAATTTCTGTACTGTGCCACTCGTCCTTAGGATATTATCATAACATCATAAAAAGGTAAGAAAACGGTCGGGCGAAATTCTCCTTTAAGTGGTTAAATGTCTGAAAATACACTCCAAAATTATAGTGCTGTCAAACAAGTCTATGAAGCTATCTATGAAATCTATGAAAAAATCTGCAACACAATTCTATACAATATTTAGTGGGGGGGTCCCTGCTTCATCTCTGTCTCAGTTAAGGGGTCCTTGGCCTGAAAAAACATTGAACACCCCTAGAGTTACATAGTAGCAACATCCATGCAGCGCAACAGGCACTGCTTGGTCAAGCAGCATTGCTTACCAGTATGTTCTGACCCTAGAAACGGGAAAAGCAAATGGAAACAGAAATCTCGCGAGGATTTTTTTTTGGCAAAATCTAAAAAAGAAATCATACACATTTTATTCCCTGCATTTTGGCGAGACATGCTATTTTCAACAGCCTGTAAGAAGGGAAGGAGGAGTCGTGGTCAGTTTTTTTTTCTTCTCACTGCAGTACAGTGATCCCCTCCGTGCTTAGCAGTCCTCCTGGGATAGATCATATTTGATATAAATATTCTGTGGCCAGTTGAAAAGGTAAGAAAAACTAAAATCGCTGGCAGTGGGCAAGCGCAGCCAGAAATAAGTCTGGCAGTGAATGAGTTGAGCATAAACAGAAATACAGAATACAGATGTCACATACTAAACCCACAATTCATAACCCCAGATAACCAAATATACAAGTAAAATATATGTAATAATAACAGATATAGCGCAACTGCAACACGATATAGTGCAATACCAACAGAGCATAATTATTGTTACAATCTGATGAAAAAAAATGTAATTAACAAAACTTGGAATAGTTTAAAGGAAAGAGGTCAACATGTTTGGGGTCCAGTAGACAGGGCAGGCTAATCAAAGAGGTTCCTCTGCTGTTCCTAGCTTTGAAGGTGCTTGTTGAACTGTGTTGAACTGTGCACTGCTTTTTTTTGGGCCTTCTTTTTTAAAAGACCTTCCTCCCCACTGTTCTTTGTTGTTACAGATTTTGGGTGACAGGTTAGGACATGCTATGTGCACGCCAGAGCTTGTAGATCTGCTATTTTTGAATAGCCAAAGAAATCTGAAAATGACACAGATTGCGTTCCCGGATTGAGAATGGATTAAGAAAGAATCAAAGTAAACTGACCACTGATGACTTGTCCAAACAGCTCCTCTGGCGTGTCTCCAAAGAAGGGCACGCACCCCACCAGGAACTCGTAGAGGATGATGCCCATGGCCCACCAGTCCACCGGTTTACCATAACCCTGGCGCAGGATCACCTCCGGGGCTATGTACTCTGGAGTGCCACACACCTAAAAACACACACAACAAACACACATGTAGTTTCATTAGCCTATCACAGAGGTTTTAAAATAAAAAATACTGTGGTCCCCAAATAAAATAAAAAAGTGGGCAAAATTATTTATGTTCCATCATTTGTGGTTTTCATGAGAAGGGGAAGAGGATAGAGATAGGAAGAACAAGGGGAAAACACAGGATAGAACAGGTCAAATAATTCACAAGACAGACAGACAGACAGACATACATACATACATACATACATATATACATATATACATATATACATATATACATACATAAAGCATATTAACCCATTAAGACCGGGAACACATCTGTGTAATTTTTTGATTTATTTGTCTATTAAAAAAATAGCAAATCTACAAGCTCATAGCTTGTGGAGTGCTCATAGAGTGCCGCGCTATGAGTGTAGATCTGCTAAAAACATTTCTATCGTGGACATGTTGTGCAAATCTTTGAATATATATCTTTTAAACTGAACATTTGTCATTTGTCAAATGCTAATTTGCCAAATATTAAACATTTGACAAATGTCTTCTAAATTAAACATTTTTTAAAACTTATGTTGCTACAGTATATCAGTGGTTCTTAAACTTTTTCATGTCAAGGACCCCCAAGATTATATGTATTTGTTCACGGACCCCGATCTCAAAATATTTTGTTCCAGGGACCCCCCTGAAGCAAATATTTGAGTTACAAATGTTCGCTTTGAAAAATATATATATTCAAAGATTTGCACATGTTCACGGTTTAAAAAGAATAGCAGATCTACAAGCTCATAGCGCGGCACTCGGTGCCACACTACAAGCTTGTAGATCTGCTATTTTTTGAACAGCCAAAGAAATCTAAAGTGACACAGATGTGTTCCCGGATTGAATGGGTCAATAGCAGGTACTGTATACACGAGGTTAGAACATTAGCATCACATGCAGATGTGTACATAAAGTTCCGCCACGAGGCGAGATTAAAAGTAGCTGCAGTGTTCATGAAGTGCAGATCACTAGAAAAGTAACAGATATGTGTATCCCTGGAGCAGTGGTTCTCAACCTTTTCAGGCCGTGACCCCCCAAAATAATCATATTTGAACTGGGGCCCCCCAAAATAATCATAGTTGAACTGGGGCCCCCCAAAATAATCATAGTTGAACTGCGGACCCCCCAAAATAATCATATTTGAACTGGGGAACCCCAAAACAATAATATTTGCACTGGGGACCCCCCCACCCTGATACACACTTGGAATTGTAGGAGTTGAGGCATTACATTTTGTTTGACTCGGTTCCACAGATAAATATTGTTAAAATAGCTGATTTACAAGCGTTGCGAGGCATTCTGAGCTTGTAAATCAGCTATTTTCAAAATGTTTGCCTCTTTCTTATATTATTTGACAATTTGGCCAATGTTTGACCAGTTTTTATAGTATAGTTACTTCTGATGCAGCAATGCAGTTTTCTTTTTTCTTTTTTTTTTAAAAAAAGGCCTTAAAAGTCCTTCAATTGTCACTTCACTGTCATCTGGGGACCGCCAAAAAAATCTTGTGGGGACCCAGTCCCCACTAGGGTTTAACATTTTCCGGGAAATAGCTAATTTTAATTCCCGGGAATTTTCAGACCTTTTCCCGGGCTTCCCGGGAATTCCCGTTAAAGGGTAAAAAAAAAAAAAGTACCCACTAAAATGCATTTATATGTAGATACTTAAATAGCCAATTTTATATTGAGGTGCCCAAATGTCCCTATTGTGTCCACCTATGAACTTGCACTAATAATGACTTAAGTTGATTGATTTTCATATAAATATAATATATAAATATAATATAGTGCCCTGGCGGAGATCTGCCCTGTTGCGCAGCAGCGGGTGAAGACAATTAACTTAAACGAGGAGCTGCGCTGTGCACCCAACACGCACTCAAACAATGTCAAACTCTAGCTGCTGAAATAAACGTTCCATTTGTATCATTATTGACAAGAGAATTTGCAAAAGGATTATTTATTTATTGTCCATCAGAGCGCCGGTGAGGTCACAGCTTATCTCTACTTTTGTAGGATATTGATTTATTTGATAGCCTAAACTTGTAATTTGTTTGCAGTTATTAATTTATATTAGGCTACTTGCTGGATATTAAGACTCCATTTTGGGATGTTGGCTGTATGTTGTCAAATGTATTAATCTATATTTTGTTGTTGATCAAATGTCGGGTTTTGTAGTGTGATTTTGATGTGCACATGCATGCGCTGCCACTGACAATCAATGAGACAGACAGCTGTTGTGCAGTTCACTTGTTCTACTGGGTAGTTCTAGTAAAATGGTAGTTTGAACGTTCTAAAATGCAAGTGTAGGTAGGGTAGGCTACATTAATGATGATAAAAAAATCGGACCAACGACCACATCGGTCTAATTCTCTCTCTCGCTCTCTCTCTCTCTCTCGCACGCGCTCTCTCTTGCTCTCTCTCTCTCTCTCTCCAGTCTCTCCTCTCTCTCTATCAAAAGCATTGCTTGGCTTAAACCCTAGTCCCCACCAGTCCACCCTAGAGAACAGCAACACGTTTGGGGAAAATGACTTAATAGTGGAGAGGTTGCAGTGTGTCTCTGTGCACAAAGTCACGCCAATCAAAATGATGGCGCCCGTACCTGTTTATCAGAGAACTCTCTGGCGTCTTTCTCGATGTGTCCCTCGTACAGGTTGGTGGTCATGTTCATCAGGCCCACCTTGGACAGCCCAAAGTCTGTCAGCTTGATGTGACCCATGGAGGTCACCAGCAGACTGGGGGAGGCAAAAGGGAAAGATATGAAGTCATATGAAGTTAAGAATGATAACTATAATGATGTGATCATCCACAGCGATGAGCCATAACGTTCTGCAAACGCGTGGGCTGCGAGTTACGTGTTCAATTGGGATGGATTTTGATTGGCTGTTTCCATCGTTCACCAAATCGCTCTGAAAGTTGATGCCAACATCATCATTAAAGGGATAGTTCACCCCCAAAATGACCTTTTTTCAATCGATTAGTCACCCCATGGATTTATTTTTTTTGTCGCATTCCTAAGACAATAATTTGATAAACGGCAGCGGTTTCGGTAGGAGACACAAAGAGTCTCCTTTGTATCTCCTACCGGAACCGCTGCCTACCGATCCGCTGATCATCAAATTATTGGCTTAGGAATGCGACAAAAAAAAAAAGTCTCCATGGGTACTGCCAGAGATTTTTAATTGAAAAAAAAAAGTACTCAGGAGCCGAGATACAAAATGTTTAAGTTTTAAGTTAACAAGGAAGTGGATGGGAGTCTAGATCTTCAAAAAATCATATCTCCTTGGTCTTTGGGTTAAAAAAAAATAATTAGAAAAGATATTTCTTTTTTTGAAAAAATTAAAAGTCGTTTTAGTCGTTCTTGGCAGAGGGGGCTTAAAGGACAGAAGTCGTTTTAGTCGTTCTAGGCAGGGAATGAGATAACCACCAAGTCGTCTTTACAGTGATGTGGACTTCACTTGAGACTTTTAAAACGACATATGTATGTAATCTTTATCGTTGTAGTTGGGGTCAAGTTGAGATATGCTAATGTCTCCACTTGACCACAGGGTGGCGCTCTGAGGCAAGTAGAGAGCTTTATTAACAGATCTTCAGCGGGTTCAGAGCCTAAGTAAACATTTAGAACATTCATCAGAAACAACATACATCATTTGCATACTACATACCAGTGGTGTAAAGTAACTAAGTACATTTACTCAAGTTTACTGTAATTTTGAGGCATTTTTACTTTAAGTACAATTTTGAGGCATTTTTACTTTACTGGAGTATTTCCAATTTTCAGTACGTTTACTTTAACTCCACTACATCTAAGAGACAAATATTATACTTGTACTACAATTATTTGAAAACTTTAGTTACTAGTTACTTTGTAGATTTTACAAAGCATACATTACCCACTTCAGCCCTATATACATTTTGGCCATTTGAAAATAGCCGATCTACAAGCTCACAATGTGTCGCTTCGCGACGCATTGTGAGCTTGTAGATCTGCTATTTTCAAATGATTTTTATACATTTGAAAACTTGTGAAATTACACAGCGTACATTTTGATACAAATAATTTGATACTTTTACTCGAGTACATTTTTAATTCCCGACCTCTACTTGTAAACAGAGTATATCTACATTGCAGTATTGATACTTTTACTTAAGTGGAAAAAAAAATACTACTTTTTCCACCACTGCTACATACACAGATGGACAAACAGACTCAGTTAGGACTCACTTATCAGGTTTGAGATCTCTGTGAACGATGCCATAGTTGTGTAGGTACTCCAGCGCCAGGACCGTCTCCGCAAAGTACATGCGTGCCATGTCCACCGGCAGAGGTCCCATGTTCTTCAACAGAGTGGCACAGTCCCCTCCTGGTCAAACACACACAAAGCAGGGCTGTCAGTTTATCAACACTAGTCCATACCCGGTCGACACATCCGTGGGGGGGATATGCACACATGATCTGGCAACCCGGGAGCCATTCATCCCATAGCTCGCGGGGCCATCCCACAGCTGGGCAGCCGTAACCACGGCGACATTCTTTTACATACAAACGCGAATAAACAGCTGACAGTTGGGTAAATCGAAAAACGGGCTTTGCAGTTCCGTGCACATGGTAATGGTCAATGGCTGTGTGCAATTTCAGATCAATAGCTCCAGCCACTGAGGAGCACCGGGGAGAACAATGTTTGTCTCACCGCCACCCTACCTACCTCACATAGAGCTTTGTCAAATTATAGGAGGATAACAACTAGTGGTGGAAAGAAACTAAGTAAATCTCGAGTTGACTTTTTTCCCCTGTGTTTCGCGAGACATCCTATTTTCAACATGCTGCTGCAGGTGAAGGAAATGTCCCGGTTGGATACATTTTCTCTGGGCGACGCACACATGTTTTCTGTGGCCATTTGAAAAGGTATGAAAATCGTGCATTTTTGGCGAGAAATTGTATATTCACATGCTGTTAGAAGGCAAGGGGGCCGTCGCGGTTGTAATTGTTTTTCTCTGGGCGAGGCACACATATAGTGTGCGTGTTTATAAACGATTTGACAAGCTGTCGTAATGAATATACATTTTCTGTGATCAGTTGAAAGGATAAAAAAAGAACGAAAATTGCTGGCAGTGGGCAAACAGAGCCAGAAAATAGTCTGGCAGTGAAAGAGTTAACTCATTGAGTGCCATTGACGAGTTTTACCGCTATGGCGCAACGTGCCAATGACGTGTTTGACGTGTTTTTGAAAAAAAAGTATCTCGCTTCCTAAAAATCGCACTGGCCAGAAATAATTCTGGCACTCAGTGAGTTAATATGAATCCAACATATTAAAGGGACATTTTGCCGATTTTGCATCAAACCCCTATTTTTTACCTAGGTCTAGGACCCATAAACATGATCCTGGTGTGTTTTTTGTGTTTTATCTGTATTTTTAGATTTGTATCCATATCCTCAGAGACTATGAGTCATTTGACTCATAGTCTCTTATCTCGCCTTATTTCCTGACTACAATGTAGACCACACCCCCATGCAGCCTCCTCTCCCCACAAGGAAGGGCAGTGCCCCAAAGCATTATGGTCATTGTAGTAATGCAGCAGTCCAGTCAAACCCCATTCAAACACACACACTTCTATATTTTTCTGGCCATAGGGTGCAAATTTCAAATGTTGCTAATGTTATCTACTACACATATTATTAACATTGAGTGACTGTAAGTTCTTCCAGGGGTGAAATTCTCCTTTAAGGTAATGTATGTAAAACAAGTCTATGACGCTATATCGATGAAATCTATCAAAAAAGTTTAATCCGCAACACAATTTTATACAGTATGTAGTGGGGGGGGGGGGGGGGTCCCTGCTTCATCTCTCTCTCAGCTAAGGGGTCCTTGGTCTTAAAAAACGTTGAAGACCCCTAAGCGACCTCTAACACTGACCTTCCACGTATTCCATGACCATGCAGAGGTGTCTCCGGGTCTCGAAGGAGCAGTACATGGACACCACAAAGGGGTTCTCGGCAAACGTCAGGATGTCTCGCTCCACGAACGCCTGCTGGATCTGGTTCCTCAGGATGAGGTTCTGCTTGTTGATCTTCTTCATGGCGAAGCGCTGCTTGGTCTCCTTGTGGCGCACCAGGTACACAGCACTGTGGGAAGGAACGCCATACATAAATACATGAGCAGATGAGTGAATACATGAATGAGTGAGTGAATGAGTGAATAAAGAAATACATAAATACATAAATGAGTGAATGAATGAATAAATGAATGAGTAAATCAGTAAATAAATGAGTGAAAAAATACATAAATCAATAAAGAGGGCAACATGAATACATACATAAATAAATAAGAACACATATATTATATACCAGTGATTGTCAACTTTTTTATTTCAAGACCCCCCACTTTGATATGCATTATTAGGCCATGAACCCCCATTTGATACCCCATTTAGTTTCTAACTATCAATCCTTTAGCTGGGGATCCCCTAGAACGCCCTTAAGGACCCCTGGGGGTCCCCAGACCACACATTGAGAACCAGTGTGATCCAATAATACATTAGGGTGATTGTCAGGTCATTTTCAGTTCCTGGAGACTCTGAACCTAAAGTAGGACAGACTCATTTTGACAGATGTCAAAAAACATTAAAGATATATGCAAACAAATCCCTTTATTTTAATGTTGTTTGCTTTTCTTTTTTGCTTTATTGTTAAATTAGTTGTACTTTTTCTGTAATTGCATTCTTGCTCTGTAGAGCACTTTGAACTGTCATGAAAGTTGCTATACAAATAAAGTTTATTATTATTATTATTATTATGCAACTTTACAACTACAAATTCTAAATATAAGCATGAGAAGCTTTGGTCAGAATATTATATTACCTCTGTCGGGTGGAAACCGTGTACAAAACCGTTACTTTTCAGTACAGGATTCAAATAAAAAAATAGCAAAAGTAGCAGATCTACAAGCTCTTTTTTTGTGACGCTGTAGTATGATCACGTTGGCCGTTAATTTACGAAAAAAACACACACAACACGGAGATAAGAGGTTTCTGCCCCACAGCAACGACATTATCCTGGAGAGAAGAATGAGTTGGTCTCTCTCACCCGTAAGCTCCGTTGCTGATGAGCTTTGTCATCTCAAAGTCCATCTCACAGGGTTTACGACGAGTCCGCAGGGCTGCACTCAGACTCTGAGACTGACGAGAGAGAGACATCACAAATAACGCATGCAATACAGGAACGGAACGCATCTGTGTCATTTTAGATTTTAGCTATCACCATTATTTTATACTTTGGCTATTCAAAAAGAGCAGATCTACAAGCTCTAAGCGCGGCACACAGTGCCACGCTATATTTTTTAAAGCGAACATTTGTAACTGAAATCTTTGCTTCTGGGGGGTCCCTGGAACAAAACATTTTGAGATGAGGGTCCGCGACCAAATACATATCTAAAAATGTTTTCTATATCCTAACAGTATGTTGCTATATGCAGTGGTGCGCCAACTTTTTCATGTCAAGGACCCCCAAAATGATATGTATTTGGCCGCGGACCCCCATCTCGAAATATGTTGTTCCAGCCAGGGACGCCCAGAAGCACAGATCGGAGTTAAAAAGGTTCGCTTTGAGACATATGTATTTATATATTCAAAGATTTGCACAAATGATCCACGATTTTTGTTTTTCCATGACAATAATATTCAGCAAAGACTAGGAAAAAGGGTAAATGCCTCGAACAAATATTATCTATGTGCAAATGTACAGTGACAAAAACAATACTAAATTATGATTTTATTATTAACTGCATTCCAACAATATTTCAGCTCTCTTTCTCCATCATGCTAGTAGTGTAGTGGGAACATAATTGATGTGTATTCAGGTACGTTTTTAAGCCATAGCCCTGATCGTGAACCCAAGTCTAAATATTTTATAGTGCTACTGTAATTCTATTTATACTTTTATAGGGATATTATTCCTTCTTTTGTGTACTTAATTTTACATTTATTCATGCATGCTGCTACTGGCTGGTGAAACAACTGAATGCTTCTTATTTAATCGTTGTCACTAAACTGTATACAATATTAATGACTTTTAAACTAGCGTCCCTATTTTGGCCATGTCATTATAGGCAAAAACTAAATGAAAAAATAAGCTCACAATGTAATGCATTGTGAGCTTGCAGATTGGCAGATTTCAGAACATTTTTGTATAGGGTTAAGTGGTTGATCGACTTCATACTCACAGAGTCGTCCGTTTCGGGAGTTTCTGCAATCCCACTGTCACAGCTGGTCAGCTGAGCGATTTCTATGTGTAAAAAACAGAAGAAATAGAAGAGTTCAAACAACATAACATTGTACAACCACTCGGCTACCATCAGACTGCTGAACAAGGCCTGATCACCACCTGTCACCAGGTCAACTGGAACACTTGACTTAAACTTAAGGAGAATTCCACCAGATGTTTTTCTTACCTTTTATCACATCGGGTGCCAAACACGGTAAAAAAACTTGTTATCGGTCTTTTTGTTTTTTTTTCCACAAGGGGGGGGGGGGGGGGCTCTGGAATCACCCACGGTGACTCTGAGAAGGAAGGGACACATGGAT
Source organism: Gymnoscopelus braueri (assembly GCF_963280865.1). NCBI lineage: Eukaryota > Metazoa > Chordata > Actinopteri > Myctophiformes > Myctophidae > Gymnoscopelus > Gymnoscopelus braueri. The sequence continues at coordinate 3,378,038 of NC_137624.1, read as the reverse complement.
CACCGTGCCAAAAAAACATGGCTCCCCGTCCACTCCCGTTCTATCTCCTTGATAAAAAACTCTGTATCTCCTTAACTTTTTACAGTGGGGAAAACGAGTCCTTTTCGATGGGCGATTACTCCGTAATGGCGACTCGCGTGAGAGATGTTATTGTTCCAGGCGTTAGCCAGGACCATCGATCGCCGTACACGCATCTATTGTTTGCGTTTGGGTGCTCGCCGTGGAGTCCACAGCTATAAACAGCACAGCATTACAAACGGTGAGATCTCTGGCACTCAAAGTAATCTGTTTTAATAAAACGCTGGCACCCGTTGTGTTAAATGACATTATGATATCCTAGGACGAGTGGTACAGTAGAAGAAATTCATAACTCCATCCCGAGTCGGGAAAACTTTAGTTACTAGTTACTTTGTAGATTGTTGCTTCTGGGGATTCAGATGTACACATTTTTTTTTACAAAATGATATGTATTTTGCCGCAGACCCCCCCCCATCTCAAAATATGTTGTTGCAGGGACCCACAGGAGCAAAGATTTGAGTAAAAAAAATCACTTAAAAAATATATATCAAAGATTTGCACAAATTGTCACGATTTAAAAAAAATAGCAGATCTACAAGCTCGTAGTGCGGCATTGGGTGAGCTTGTATATCTGGTATTTTTTGAATAGCCAAAGGATAAAATAATGGTTTGAGTGGTTACATAGATGCGTTCCCAAAAAAAAAACGGTGGATGCCGAGAGTAGCACACCAGCGCGGCTTTACCATAGCAGACTGGGGCTGCCAGCTAAAAAAACCTAAAAAACACTTGATATGGATACAGCCGTGCAGTCCCAGCATCCGAGGGAAAATGGCTTCCAGATGCTTTTTAAACACAGATACTGCACTAATGTCTAAACAGCTGCCATCATGAGAATGTCTTCAGCCATTAACTTTAACATGCTGATGCCAGGAGACTTCACATTGAGGAGGAAATGGGGTGGAAATCAGAGGTGGCAGCACCTTGTCCAACAGCTGTTTACAAAAACCTCAACTCCACCAAAACCAGTAGTAGTTTATAAACCATCTAGCACATGGGTCTTCAACATGGGGCCCCCCGGAACCCCTAGGGGGCCCTCAAGAGTTACTACAGCCAAATGTTGTTGTTTTTTTTACATTACATTGGCTAAGATGTTTGGTGTACGAGGAAAAGAAGAGCAGACCAAATACAAAGCCAAAGGTCAATTTTGCTAGGTATTGAGGTATTGAGGGTCCACATTTACACAACAATGATGATAGGTGTCAAACACGTCCATGAAGCGATATATGAATTGTATACAATACGTAGTAGGGGTCCCTGCTAAGGGGTCCATGGCCTGAAAAACGTTTAAGACCCCGGATCTAGCATATTTCACTGTGCCTGTATGTCTGTATGTCTGTATGTTAGGGCTGGTAAATTCATATTTCCTCAAATATGGGGAAAAAAATATATTCAAATATAAAAAATATTAGATAAAAAAACCAACACAGTTTTTTTATTTGTATTCTTTTTTTTTTTCTTTGACAGGGACAATACAAAAAACAATGTATCAAGTTATAAAAACAAACACAATATATTTTTTATTGGATCCGAGCACTTGATACTTGATTTTTGTATTGTTCCTGTCAAATAAACATTAGAAATTTGTATAGTAATAATAATAATAATAATAATAACAATCGAATATATTCGAATATTAGACAATTTTTAAGATCAATATTCGAATTTCATTACAGAGGAATGTTAACAGCCCCAATGTATCTATGTATGTATGTATGTATGTATGTATGTATGTATGTATGTATGTATGTATGTATGTATGTATGTATGTATGTATGTATGTATGTATGTATGCATTTATGTCATCCATGCCAGTGCCCATGTGTGTGAAATCCTGCCAGAGAGTGTTTGCCTCGCTCCCTAAAGAGACACATCAACACATGTCCAATGCTATTTAAACATCTGCTCCTTCTCTCCAACTTGTGCTTCCCCAGCGGTCCTGAAAAACAACGGAGACACTCTGGGGACACAGAATGGAGACGAGCTGACGAGAGGAAGAAGCAAACTGAGACCATTCCTTTCTAATTAGTTGTAATGAATGTTTGTTAGTGACTCGAGAGAGACGGCGCGTCATTAGCGAACCGATCTGTTCACTGCCAGGCTATTTAGTCAACAGTACGCTTGTCTTCATCGTTTCTATATAGCTCTATCATTTTGCTGCTTAGAAAGGACAATTCTAAAACAGGAGCCTCACATCTCCATCGCTCAACTCCTTATGTTGAAAGAGTGTTGTGTTACAAGAGTGTCGCGTGGAAGTAGTGAGTATAGCAGATCTGCAAGCTCACAATGCGTTTGAGCTTGTAGATCAGCTATTTTCACCATTATAATAATAATAAAAGGAAGAGTTTTGGACATAATGATGTTTCCACCCAACAGCAACGATATACACCTCCCCTCTCCCCTCCTCTCCTTTCTTCTCTCCCCTCCTCTCCTCCCTCCTCTCCTACCTCATCCTCCCCTCCCCTCCTCTCTCTTTTCTTCTTTCTTCCCTCCCCTCTTTTCTTCTTTCTCCCCTCCTCTCCTCTCCCCTTCCCTCTCCCCATCCCCCTCCCCTCTCCCCTCCCCTCTTCTCTCCCCTCCACTCTACTCTCCCCCCCTCCCCTCCACTCTACTCTCACCCCCTCCCCTCCCCTCCTCCCCTCATCTACTCTCCCCTCATCTCTCCTTTGCGCTTCGTGTTGCTTGAATATTGTAAGAACCTTCCGCAAACATTCGTTTTGCTTTAGGAAAAAAAAGCAGAAAACAGCAGGAGTGCCATTTGGAAAGCGCTTCACGCTCCAGGCAGAATAGTGAACAAGGAAAAGACAAAGGACCCGTTATATCTATCAAGCCCATATAGAAGAGCAACGCTACAGAGCAGTGACAACCAAGGATGCTGAAGCTAAAAAAAGATATTTACAAAGCACCTACTTTTCCTCATCAAACTCTTTGTTCAACATCACTGAGGTATTAACTTAAAACCGGGAACGCATCTGTGTAACCACTTTAACCATTGTTTTATACTTTGGCTATTCAAAAATAGCAGATATACAAGCTCATAGCATATAGATATATATATATGAGCTTGTGCAGCAGCTGCCGCTATGAGCTGCTATTTTTGAAAAATCTTGAAAATTTGAGCATATCTTTGAATATATTTTTAAAGCGAACATTTATAACTCAAATCTTTGCTTCTGGGGGTCCCGGATCATTTTTTTTGTATTGTTTTATTATTATTTTTTTTACAAATGTTCACTTTAAAAAATATTTATTCAAAGGTTTGCAAACATTTTCAAGATTATTCAAAAATAGCCAAAACAATCGTTCCCGGTCTTAACTCTTTCAATGCCATGCTTATTTATGGAATTTTGGTTCTGAGTGCCACAACCAAAATTAATTGTAAAAAAAAAAGTGCTTAGGAGCCGAGATACAGCCTTTTTCAGTAAAAAGTTAAACAAGAAGTGAATGGAGCAGCAAATCTTCAAATCATCATATCTTGGGTTCTGAACATCTGAAAATCTTTTTTTTTTTTTTTTTTTTTTTTCATGACGTATTTGACGTAGTGTGGCACACGGGGCGTTAGGCCTCATGACGTATTTGACGTATTGTGGCACTGAAAGAGTTAATGGGTTAAAGATGTCCCTGAAAAGAATTATAACGAGAAAAAAATATCTAAGCTATCAGGCCTGAGAGAAGAGAGAGGAAAAAAACTACAGCTCGACTCAATGAATCTCTGTTGACTAATACCCGATTTATACTTGGCTGTGCGCCTGTGCCGCACATCGCCAATAGGCCGATCTACAAAGCACAACCGAGTATTAAATCAGGGCATGAAGCGTCTCTGTCTGACAAGATGATTAGAATCATCACTTCAAGTCCTAAAGATCTTTTTCAACAATAATAAGTTGACTTCCTGAGATCAACTCCAATTTCCCTCCAGAGATCATTTCATTCACTTAATGCAGATCATGGCTGTATTCTTTGTGAGATAATAAAAGGTATTTTTTTACTACCTTCCAGAGATTCTCATAATGTAATAATAATTTGGTCCTCTCCCATTCCTTTGGGGTATTTTTTGGGGGGTCACTGTAGATTTGCATACTGTATATTGTTACTGTAAGCCTCATACTGTATGTCCACATTTCTGTACCTTCCAGAGGGTTTTGTGCAGTGGTGTAAAGTAACTAAGTACATTTACTCAAGTAATTTGGGGGTATTTTTTTACTTTACTTGAGTATTTCCAATTGTCAATACTTTTACTTCTACTCCATTACATCTCAGAGGCAAATATTGTACTTTTACTCCACTACAATTATTTGAAAACTTTAGTTACTATTTACTTTGCAGATATAAATGATTATATTATAAAACATACATTAACCACTTTAGCCCTATTTTATACATAGGCAATTTGAAAATAGACGATCTACAAGCTCACGTGTCACATTGCGACGCGTTGTGAGCTTGTAGATCTGCTATTTTCAAACATTTGAGTACTTTTACTTTTGGTACTTTGAGTACATTTGGATACCAATACTTTTGTACTTTTACTCGAGTACATTTTTAATTCCAGACTTTTACTTGTAACAGAGTATTTTGCAGCATTGATACTTTTACTAAAGTAAAACATGTGAGTACTTTTTCCACCACTGGTCTTGTGTGAGTGTGAGATAGAAAATAAAAGGTTCTTTCTGTACCTTCCAGAGGGTCTCGTGTGAGTGTGAGATAATAATGAAGGTTCTTTCTGTACCTTCCAGAGGGTCTCGTGTGAGTGTGAGATAATAATGAAGGTTCTTTCTGTACCTTCCAGAGGGTCTCGTGTCAGTCCCAGCTGGCTGATGATGTAACGGGGGATGTCCGTCTTGATGCCCTGGCCCTCTTTAGCATGACCCTCAGCAGCCTCCAGGAGATGATAGAACTCTTCTGGGTCAAACTCCTGGAGACACAATAAAAAAAATTAACAAATAAGTTTCAACTCCCACGGCTTACATTTTTGGGTCACATACCTGTTTTTAAGGGTCTTGAGTAAACATGCCTTTTTTGTTTCCTTCAAAACGTTATTTGTAATATTATTTCGGAAGGTAATAAAATAAAAGTATAACTTATTTTTCGTTTTTTTTTTTTTTTTTTTAATCCCATAAAACTGTTTAAAAGAAATATACAGAAAATAGTGAAAATAGCCGATCTACAACTAGGAGATCTGCAAGCTCACAGTTGTAGAACACTGGTGAGCTTGGTGGAAGCAGTTTATGGAGACATAGCTGACATTATGGAGACCTACCAGGCATTCCATCAGTAAGGGTCTTGAGTAAACATGCCTTTTTTGTTTCCTTCAAAACGTTATTTGTAATATTATTTCGGAAGGTAATAAAATAAAAGTATAACTTATTTTTCGTATTTATTTATTTTCGAAAACATTACACACAATTTGAAAGACAATGATTTTTTTTTAATCCCATAAAACTGTTTAAAAGAAATATACAGAAAATAGTGAAAATAGCCGATCTACAACTAGGAGATCTGCAAGCTCACAGTTGTAGAACACTGGTGAGCTTGGTGGAAGCAGTTTATGGAGACATAGCTGACATTATGGAGACCTACCAGGCATTCCATCAGTTTATATAGACCTACCAAGCATTGCATCAGTTTATATAGACCTACCAAGCATTCCATCAGTTTATATAGACCTACCAAGCATTCCATCAGTTTATATAGACCTACCAAGCATTCCATCAGTTTATATAGACCTACCAAGCATTGCATCAGTTTATATAAACCTACACAGGCATTCCATCAGTTTATAACCAGAAGACCTTTTCGATGTCAATTTTGACAGCATTTTGATTTAGTTTTAGTCAAAGTCTTTTGAATACAATTCCATTAGTTTTATGTCATATTTTAGTAATTTGAAATGTTTTAGTTTCAGTTGACTAAATATCACAAGATTTTAGTCAACTAAATCTATAGTTGATTTAGTTGACAAAAAATGGCGGACCTTGATGGCGTCATAATGCCTTATTTATACTTAGCTGTGTGCCGACACATAGTTCTCCCTAACATTTTCATCCACATTGTCAAATATTTATTTTTAGTCATTGTAGCTTGGTTTTTATTTTGTTTTCGTCAGTGAAAAAAGGTAGTCCATGAGCATTTTTCGTCATAGTTCTAGTCGACAGAATGACCACCGTCATGGAGACCTACCAGACATTCCAGCAGGCGAGCAGGTCTTGCTATGATGATGAGGATCTTCTTCACCAGCTCCTTGATGAAGTTCACCTCCTCGCTCTCGGATCTCTCTGTGGACTAGAAGATACAGCATGGTTAAACCGAGACGCCATTTTTGGATAATTCATTTCTAATCAACCGCGCGACGGAGCGATATTATGTCGCCAGCTGGACTAGTTACATCAGTGGTTCTCAAACGTTTTCGTGCCAAGGACCCCCAAAATGATATACGTGGACCCCCATCTCAAAATATTTTGCTCCAGGGACCCCCCAGAAGCAAAAATTTGAGTTACAAATGTTCGCTTTAAAAGATTCATTGAGTCCAACTTTCATTAGAAGGACACTATCAGTCACTAGAAGCAGGGGCGTGTGTTTTTGAGTCGAACATGGCTAAAATTGAGTTTGAAGCTGCAATGACTTTATATTGGGGGGGGGGGGGTCCGAAAAAAAATAAAGACAATCTAATATCTAAATATCGAATCAAGCAACTTAAAAACTGATCTGGGCTGCACACAAAAGCCTGAGTGGACGTCAAAACGACCCCAGAAGTGTTTTTCGAAGTGAAATTACATCCAAATCGAAGCATACAATCTCCTCCTACCTCTTGGAAGAGTCTCTCCAGCTTGTCGGTGAGCTCACAGAAGTAGCTGGAGGTGATCAGACCCAGCTGGCTCTTCTCCAGACAGTCCCGGGCCAGCTCTATGATCTGGTGATGAGCGAAGCCCAGCACGCCGTCCGCCAAGGGGAGGATGCTCTCCGGAGAGTTGGCTCTGATGACGTCCCTGATCCGCTCCTCCATCTGAGCCGTGGCCTGCGTTTTTTGTTGTTGTCAAAATAAGTGTTAAATTGGCTGTGTATTCCCGTAGTGTGATCATTGTTATAGAGCAGTGGATCTCAAACATTTACATTTCAAGGGCCCCCATAACTCTGAGAGTGTAGAAATGGAACCAAATGGACCCGTAAAAAAACCCGGAAAAATGATTATCCGATCGCGGTAATCCGTTCCATAGTTGCGGCAAGTTGAAAATAGCATGTTTTGACAAAAATACATAGTAAAACACAGCCGAGATACAGAATATTTCCCTAATATTTTAACAGGGAAGTGAATGGAGCAGCCAAAAAAATATATATATATATATATAATATATATATACTCTTTCTTTTTTTTCAAACGTGCCTAATGCGTCAATGGCACTGTGGACAAAGTACCAATTGACTCGAAAACGCGTGCATGGCAGTAAAATAGTTAATAAACTGAAAATACATGTTCAGGTCACGATGCCAACTTTATCCAATCAGGAGAGAGAACTCATACAGGATAAACAAGTGAAATTGGAAGTGATAAAACAAAAAAAACAGAGCTGGAACACAATACAATTGAAGGTGCTAAATTATCTTTGAGGGGCTGTCTCTCCTGATTGGATTAGAATTGGTATCCCGACCTGAAAATGTTTATTGAAGAGCTTGAGAGATACTATCAGAATATAGAGCTTTTTTTAACTAAGCACTTTTTTAAGGATAATATGCAAAGGATGATAAGCAGGTAAATATGGCTGAAAAAAGTCGAGCAAAAATGTGCATTTACCTTAGGAAATCGTTCTTTATAGACATGGTTCATCATGATAATCTCGTGGTCGTAACAAGATGGAGATCTTCCAGGGCTAAAGAAATACATACATCAATAAAAACATGATTAGATTAGTGCCAGGTGTGACTATTACTAATATACCATACATTATATACTAATGCCAATATAACAACATCACAATTAACAATGTAGGCATTTACAGTATCAGACTCTTAATCCAGAAATCACAAATCACAAAACCAGACACGGCTATTTGAAGATCCGGAACTGGATCGACGGATACAGTCCGGGTGCTATTCCTAATTTAAATAAGTAAAAACAACATGAAGTTGACCTACCAAAACTACTCATGCAAATGTTGTCCGTCACTCTCCACCCACACAAGACCGACAGAAACCAGACTCAAACACAGCTGTTTTTGTAATGTAATTTAAACCACTTAATGATTCTAAAACGACTATCTTTTGCAATACAAACCCTCTTCAACATTCAAACTGTGTTAATATAAAAAAAACGAAAAACACAAGAATCGAATTTAATTGGCTATTTTCTACTGATTCTAAAATTGCGACATGTGGAAGGTTTGACCAGTAGCAGACACATTTTATTAAAAAAAATATTTTATGCTGCGTCAGGTTTTGCAATGTCTCTATGGTCAGAATCAGCTTCGTTTGTGTTTGTTTACAGGTATGTGCAAAAAGATGGACTTTCAGAGCCGTTTCACCATATAATGTAAGTCAATGTGGGGACTATTTTGGCATATCAATTTCTAATCAATGGAGTGACTATTGAAGATATTGTTGAAGATATACAGGCATTGACATTCACAGCTTGTAGATCGGCTATTTTCGAAAAAGTTTGACAGATTTTGACAAGTATATTACTTTCAATGGCGTGACGTCACATTCTCTTTCTGGATAGAAATACAATTTGACAGAAGTGTGGGAAAAAAAGGAAAGAAAACCCAGCCTATCTTGGGCGAGGTGCTGGAGCCAAAAGGAAACTAAATTACAAAAAAAAGAAGAATCCTCTGCATACTCAAAACTGTGCAAAAATCTATAAAATATCGGATTTTTGCACAGCTTAAAGTGTGCAGAGTAGACTACCTTTTTTCACTGACAAAGACTTAACAAAAACTAAGCTATGATGACAAAAACTATGACTAAATATATTGACTATTTCATCAACAAATGAAAACTGGACTAAAATGAATGTTAGGGGGGGACTAGTGGAGAAGATTTTATGCTTGGTTGCGCACAGGTTTTGTGCTCCGAAAATAGCCGATCTGCAACCTCACAACGCATCTGACGCGTTGCGAGCTTGTAGATCTGCTATTTTCGGCACCCGGCTGTGTATAAATCAGGCTTCATGACGCCATCACGTCCCGCCAAAAATAGATTTTAGTCGACTAAATCAACTGTAGATTTTTTATATGTAGTCAACTAAAACATTTCAGATGAAATATAAATATAATAATATAAAAATATAAAAACTAAAGGGACTAAAACTAAATAAAAATTCGCTGTCAATATTAACACTGGTGTGGGGAGGCTGCCTGTGGGGAGGCTGCACCGAGTGCCGCGCTGCGAACTTGTAGATCTGCTATTTGTTGAAACATTGTGAAAATTAGTAGAAATCTTATATATATCTTATATATATTATATATATATTATGTTTTAAAGCGAACACTTTTTAACTCAAATCTTTGCTTCTGGGGATTCTAATGTCTTCTAAATCCTATCAGTTTTTTGAAAAAAACGTACGTTGCTATATCAGTGGTTCTCAAACTTTTTTCATGTCAAGGACCCCCAAAATTACATGTATTTGGCCGTGGACCCCCATCTCAAAAAAGTTGTTCCAGGGACCCCCCAGAAGCAAAGATTTGAGTTAAAAATGTTCGCTTTAAAAAAATATATATATTCAAAGATTCGCACACATTTTCACGATTTTTCAAAAATAGCAGATCTACAAGCTTGAAGCGCGGCACTCTACGAGCTTGTAGATTTGCAATTTTTTTAATAGCCAAAGAAATCTTAAAATGACACACAGATGTGTTCCCGGTCGTAATGGATTAACTCAAGTAAAATGAGTAAAAACTACTAATAGTAACCTGAGACTGCGTGAGCGCGGTCGCATGGCGGTGGCTCGTCGGCAGTCCTCCACGGTGAGGCTCTCCGTGCAGAAGTGCTTGGACAGGAAGTGCAGCTCGTCCGGCGTGGGCTGATAGGGCAGCTGGTGGAGCTTCTCCTGTGACGAACAGGACGACTGCAAAATCACATAAATACGTAAAAAACTTGAAAAAAAAAAAAAATCTAATACATGCAGTGCATTATTCAACGAGAAAAGAAAAAGAATGGAGAAAAACCAGAGGATAATTCTGTTAATGTTATTGTTCCAGTGGATAGACTGGACCCTAGCCCACCCGACAGACACTTATTTTTTTTACATTTCTGTACACAACATGGCTTCCATGGCTTTTCAAAGATTGTCTATTTAAGGTAATAAATGCTGGCAAGGGGATAAAAAACGATGTTTTAACTATTTTGCTGCCATTGGCACCGTTGGTCCACAGTGCCATGGACGCGATAACGCCTCAAATAGTTTTTTCATCGTTTTATATAAGATTGCGCTGTGATCTATAATCCGGAGTGACCACTTTCACTGTAACTCACACGGATAGGGAAATAACGTCATCCAAAGATTTCCACCTCCATCCACTCTCTGTCTATTTGTTTCCTGCAAATGCATGTAACTCGAATTAATTTGTTTTGCCCTGGTTTCGACAAGACACCGCGTATTCAATCTCTTGCAAAGGGAGCAACAATTCCGGTTAAAAAAAAGAAAATCTCTGGACGACGACCCCTTTGTGTTTACCAACAGTCTTACAAGTGATCATAATGTATAGAAATGTTCTGAGGCCCATTGGGAAAGACGTGCATTTTTGACAAAAGGTCGTGTTTTCAGCGTGCCTGCGGCAAAAAAAGCTACCTCAAAACGGCCTCCTGGTGGCGCTATAACAGGTTTTTGTTGTCTCCGCCACGCCGAACAATACTTACAGACACAGTGGAGCTGGGCGTGTTGGTCCCATAGCCAGACGATGGCAGCGAGGCCAGTGACCAGCGGCGGCCATCAGTCCTACGACACAGCCATAAAGAAAGAGAATTAGTGATTGAAAACATAACGTCTTTATGAAAAGATTTACTACGGTAAAAAGTGTGAAATTGGGTCAAGTTGCAATTGACCTCGATGGAATGATTTTTTTTTTGGCAGCCTGGGGGAGGGGGAAACAGCGCCGGCTGCTGGGCCGTTAATGGCAACTCCAGCGGTTTCATTACTTCCGCCTTGGCTTCATTTACAAGAAGGAGAGCTTTGCCGCCTTGGTTGCAACACTTCTGATGCACATATGTGACCTAAAATAAATTCCCACTTGTTGACAGTCAAGATTTCTCTCTTCTAATATCATATTGTCGCTGTCGGGCAGAAACCTTATATCTCCATAATCCATATTATTTTTTAAATATTTTTTTGTAAATGAATGCCCTTCATCATACAAGAGTGTCACACAAACATTTTGAAAATAGTCAATCTACAAGCCCACAACGTTTTGCATCGCGGTGCGTTGTGAGCGTGTAGGTCGGCTATTTTCACTACTTTTTAAACACTGGCTGAGTGGTGTTGATGATTTACACTACCTGCTTAGTATTGACTACTAAAGGTATAGTATGAAACTTTGCCCTGTGTTTACATAACACTTTTTTTACCCATAATTTCCCTCGATACCAGCAATTAAATTAAGTATCAGATAATGGAGTAGTGTGGTGGTGTTTACCTGCAGAGACACATCATCCTCTCACTGTATTTGGGTTTTTTCACTGTTTGTTTTGGTAGACGCTAGACGGGGACGTTTTTGGTCGACCAAAACAAACCAAAATACAGCAAGAGGGCGATGTGTTTCTGCAGGCAAACACCACCACACTACTCCAATGGCTGATAACCACTGGTATAGAGGGAAATGATGGGTAAAACTAATAATGTATGGTTTTGTTATGTTATGTAAACAGAGGGCAAACTTAAAGTTACATCCTATGTCTTAACCCCTTTAAGACCGGGAAGGGAACGCATCTGTGTCATTTTAAGATGTCTTTGGCTATTAAAAAAATAGCAGATCTACGAGTGCCGCGCTATGAGCTTGCAGATCTGCTATTTTTTTTTTTTATTGTGAACATTTGTGCAAATCTTTGAATATATATATATACATTTTTACTCAAATATTTTCTTCTGGGGGGTCCCTGGAACAACATATTTTGAGATGGGGGTCCGTGGCCAAGTATATATAATTTTGGGGTTCCTTGACATGAACAAGTTAGAGAACCACTGATATAGAAACATAAGTTAAAAAAAAAACTGTTAGGATTTAGAAGACATTTGTAGAATCCCCAGAAGCAATCGCTTAAATATATATACACATATATATATATATATATATATATATATATATATATATATATATATATATATATATATATATATATATATATTCAAAAGATTTGCACAAACTTTAATGATTAAAAAATAAATAGCAGATATACAAGCTCATAGCGCCGCGCTATGAGCTTGTATACCTGCTATTTTTTTAATAGCCAAAGAAATCTTAAAATGACGCAAATGATGCTTTCCCGGTCTTAAAAGGGTTAAATACAATACAAAACTACTCCTGAACACAAGTACAGATACATTAGGTGGGATGTAGACGTGAAACACTGGAGGGAGATGGTAGTTATCATGGATCTTATGATGTACTTTGAACAAAAATAGGGTTACAAAAATGCATGATAAAAATGGGAGGCCTAAGGTGAATTTACCTGTCTGCTCTGAAGCAATGACTGTGGATCATAATAGAAAATAAACAGTTGCATGAGATCATGTTGATTGGTGGCACACAGTTAATTCATTATTCAGGTGATTTTTTTTCACTGCAGGTCAAGCTAAAAACGTATTCAACTACAGCTGTGGATTAGTATCTAAGTACATTTTTCACTGAGTACTGTAATTAAGTAAATTATTTGAGTAGCTTTACTTTACTTGAGTTTTTTTTTTTTTTTTTACTTTCACTCCACTTCATTTTAAAGACAGACGTAGTTAAAGTAAAAGTCCGGAATTAAAAATTTACTTGAGTAAAAGTACAAAAGTATTGGTATCAAAATGTACAAAAATAGAAAGCACTCAATATGCAGAATGTCCCATTTCACAAGTTTTCAAATGTATAAAATCTTTTGAAAATAGCAGATCTACAAGCTCACAATGTGTTGCGATGCGACACATTTGTGAGCTTGTAGATCTGCTATTTTCAAATGGCCGAAATGTTAATAGGGCTGAAGTGGTTAATGTATGTTTTGTAATAATTCTAAATCTACAAAGTAACTAGTAACTAAAGTTTTAAAATAATTGTAGTGGAGTAACAGTACAATGTAATGGAGTAAAAGTACAGAAAATTGGAAATCCAGTAAAGTAAAAATACCTCAACATTGTACTTAAGTACAGTACTTGAGTAAATGTACTTAGTTACTTTCCACCACTGGATAACGTTGCACAACAGCTAGAGTGCATGTCAGAACATAATGTGCCTCAAGTTTGGATGATCATAAAGATCACATGTGACAAGCCTGTCAAGGCAATTGTGAACACTGTAACAGTTATAATAGATGCCGTTTCTTCTAGTGGTGCTGGGCAGTGGTGGAAAAAAGTACTCACATTTTGTACTTAAGTAAAAGTATCAATACTGCAATGTAGAAATACTCCATTACAAGTAAAAGTCTGGAATTCAAAATGTACTTGAGCAAAAGTAAAAAAGGTATTGGCATAAAATTGTACTTAAAGTACCACAATGTAAAAGTACTCATTATGCAGATTGTCCCATTTCACAAGTTTAGAAATGCGACGCATTGTGAGCTTGTAGATCGGCTATTTTCAAATAGCCAAAGTATGTATGTAGGTGGTTAGTGTATATTTTTTAATGATAATCAAAATCTACAAAGTAACTAGTAACTAAAATGTACTAAGTGGAGTAGAAGTAAAAGTAAAAAAATTGGAAATACTCAATAAATGTAAAAATACCTCAAAATTGTACTTAAGTACAGTGCTTGAGTAAATGTACTTAGTTACTTTACACCACTGGCGCTGGGTCTGTCATGTTTACCTTCGTGCAAAGGAGAAATGGGCCGAGGTGCTGGGAGAGAAGTTTCTGGGACTGTCTTGTGGGCTCGATCCTGCGGGAAAGAGATTAAAAACCTTCAAAAACATTGTAAGCCATACAGATCCATGAAAACTTTGAGATAATGACACTCAATGCCAATAGAACATCGCTCCAATCCAATCCAAGAATCCAAGTTAATAGAAACTACAGCCGTTCTCTTCCTGGAAAGATGGCATGCTGGGTTAGAAGCAATTGCTCTTAACTCTATAACTGCCAAAGACGTTTATAAACGTCTTTGAGAAATTAGCTGTTGCCTGCCAAAGACGTTTAAAAACGTCCTGAAAAAAAAAAAAAAAAAAAAAAAAAGATTCTCTAATTATTTAGTATTGACACCTTTTCGATATTCCAAACGAATAAGGAGATAACAATTTCCAAAGATTTGCTGCTCCATCCACTTCAATGTTAAAATTGAAACGGACAAACAATTCACAATGTTTTTTGGTTTGAAACTACTGGTTTTGAGCTATTTTCAAACATCAAACAACACATGACAACAAGGTCAAATTGACCTCGTTGACATTTTAGTACAGCGGTTTACCAAAAAATTGTGCACTTTTTGAAAAAAGCATGAAACTTTTACCATAGTTAGATGATACCATGAGGTGTATTTTCAGATGTGGAGTCAAGTCTGATTTGACCTCTGAGGCCCGGGAGAGGTCAAATTCTAAATGGCTGCCGAAAATATTGAAAAATGCTTAACTTTGGAACCAAACACAGTAGAAGAACATTTAAGGTGTAATTTCCCACTAATTTTTAAGTGCCCAGTCAGTTGGTGATACTTTTGAGATCAATAGAATTCAAGAAAATACCTTCAGATCAATGTCAAGGTCAAATTATATGGAGAAAGTGAAGCGAAAGGTGCAAAAAGGTGGTTTATTTCCCAAATAATGAAAGTAACAAGTGATTTTTTTTTTTTTTTTTTATGATGACAATAATACTTGTGATAATAACTTATATTAATACAGCACCTGTAATTGAACCAAAGGTTGCTTAACAAAACAAAAAAAAACAATCAGAAACAATCAGTGGATGGAGATACGGCGAACAGACCATGCTTAGTGTCCTTTCATATCAGGATCACGTAATGGAAATACCGTACTGAAATTTCTTAACCGTCTATCTGTCTAGTATAGTATTGGGTGGCGCCCCCTGGCTGACTCCCCTCCCCAGATCCTCGCCTTAGGGGGTTCTCGGATGAGAACTAAACCCTAACACAGTCTCCCGAACAAAAACACAGATCAGTACATGCAAGTGCAGCTTTGACACACGTGCACCGTCCAGTGCACCCTTTCTGGCAGTTACACCGGATCAGCTCATCTTCAGGGAGAGCTGTCCAGAATGGCTGCCACCCAGTGGATTCTTTTGTCCAACCCCAGTCAGATGGCTCTGGTATCTTTGGATCCAAGACCAGTGACTGGTTCCACAGGTTGACCTGAAAGCAAGTCCGCTTGATGTGCTCTTTAAGGGCTGCCTGGGTTGGAGGGATGTTCTCCAAAGTCCTGGACTTCTGTGAGAAAAGGTGTTTCCTAGCATCATTTACCTCCATACAGTCACTGGTTCGGTCGTACATCAGCACCACAAATCGCTCTATCAGTGACCTTGATCCTTCACTGACCTCACTTGGCATGGCCAGGAGTTCCTGCAGAGCACCAGTGACCTCTGGGAAAGACTTCCAAGTCTCCCAGGCTGTCTTCTTCCCTCGGCCAGCAAATGCAGACACAGTGTCACACCCAGTGAAAGCGTGGAAGACAGGGAGAGTCAGGCACTTGGCAGGAGTCATTGTGGCAACGATTTGGTGAATAGCAATGTATCGGAAGCTTGGCCCAACACCAAAGGCAACCCAGAGCTCATCAGGAGCCATTTTGCTAAAAGAAGCCACTGCCAATACAACCACATCTGTATCAACTGTACGTATGGTGACCTTCTTACAACCCTTCTGCACAGCATCTGCCACATGCAGAAGTAGCCGAGTGTCAGCCTCCTCTTGCAGACATGGGGCAAGGCAGGCCACACATGAGTCAGCAGGAGAGCAGAGGACTCCACTTCCATCTGTTGCATACAGTTCCTTGCCTTGTGCGACAGGCAGACGAATGGCTTCTCGTGACAGGAAAGAAAACAACTCTGTTTTGTTTCCATCACATCGAAGGAAGTCCTTCCAGTTCTTGGGCATCATATTGAGGGGAGCCACTCTTTTCCTCACGCCCTTCCCCCTTTTCTCTCTTGTTGAGGCTTTCAGACTGGCAGATAGGTATACATCCCAGATGAGGTCAACACGGGAGCTTACATCAAGTTGAGCAGAGATGTAAGGCGCAAAAACAGTTTCTCCATACTCTTGGAATGTTCTTGATGTATTCAGCATTTGAACCACAGCTGCACCATCTAGAATAACTGCATCAGCCTTGGGAACACTCTTGTTTTCGGGCAGATTTGACTCCAGGCAGCGAAGCAGATCAGCTTTAACCCCAAACTGAAGTTTTACTCCACTTGACAGAGCTGGGGGTGCTGCCTGGTTTTCATGGGAAAATAAATTCTCGATGTCTCCATATCTTGTTTGACACGAGATGTACAGCCTTGAAAAAAGACCACAGTCACTCTTCAGTGCAACAAGTTGTGCCTTCTCTTTTGATTTGACCTTGACAGGTGGCCTGCTGAACAGTGACAACTTATTCTTTGGAAGAGGATGTGTGATAGGTGTTGTACACTTTTCCAGCCTTTCAGTCACAAACTTGGTGTACTGCTCCTCACCAAGGGTATCAATGCTGTGGCTCATGGTGTCTTGAGTCACTAGGTTCACACTGTTGCTTTGTTGCCTGTTCTTCAAACTCTTTAGTGATCCTTGCAATCTCTGGCCCAGCTACCATCCAGCGTCTCAGTGCTCCTGGATTCCCAGTCAATCCAATTGCCCCCCCAGAACCTTTCACCATAGCATTATTCTGTTCATGGCACTGGTCGATTGCCATAGCAGAGAATTTGTTGGTGGTTTTGTGCACCACAAAATGTCCTGACATGAACTCTGCAAGGACATCTGGGTGTCTGTCCTTAAGAGCCATCATGTCCCGGATGTGCACGGGCAGCCACCTGCTGTAGTGCGTACGATCTAGGGCAAACATCCAGTGCAGCTCACAAATTACTAATTTTAACAACATTCAGAAGATTAATAATAATATTGTTCAATTATTCAATCACTTTACCTGTTAGAGGTTTGTCAGAATATCCATGTTAGAATATTCCTGCCAGAAGTTGTCTCTCCTGCAGACTGTAATGTTAGCCTAGGCTACTCATCATGTCACCCACCCTACTGACAACTCTAATGTAATTAGCTACTGATAGAGGGCCACCTGGACCTGGTGGTAGTTTTTTTATTTATTTTTATTGGAGGATAAACCCCTTGAGATGCAGCATCTTGTCTTCCAGGGGGTCCTCAGGCACAACACACAAACATTGATACAAAACAATCACATAACATTCATCAACAACAACAACAACAACAACAAAACATACACATAAGGGCTCTCACACCATCCCAGACCAGTCTACATCTGTTACGCCATAATAAAAATAATAATAATAAAAATGAAAAAATTAAATAATAATAAAACAATCAATTATGAAATCAAAAGCAAGAACAGTTGGATTTTAGGGAATCAAGCAGAGATATTTTGAAAACAGAAAATGAAATAATTGATCTAAGTAAAGTGGATAAATTGTTCCAATCAGAAGGTGCTTTAAACTTAAAAGAACGTCTCCCAATTTCTTTGTTTATACCGACAGGTACCTCAAAAACAGGTTGTTGTGTATGTCTTAATGGGTATCTTGAACTGAACGGACGTAAAAGCTCTTTCAAATAAGAAGGATAATTAAAGTAAATACATTTAAAAACAAAAAGCAACCAATGAAAATGTCTCCTATCATGAGGAGATAACCAGTTTAACGTATCATACAGAACACAGTGATGTGTACTGTAAGGACACCGGAGTACAAATCTACATATATTATTGTAAACTACATTTAACGAGTGTTAATTGCCTGAACTGTTAATGTAGTTCTGATCCTAGATAAAAATAAAATAACCACACATCACAGTTAATAATAACAGATAGTACAAAGGTATAGAAGAACATTTTAGGGCACATTGATACAATTAAATAAATATTTATTGTCTTTTTTTTAGATATTTTTTACCTTGACCTTAAAAGAAGTGCATTTTCTTGAATTCTATTGATCTCAAAAGTATCACCAACTGACTGGGCACCCAAAAATTAGTGGGAAATGACACCTTAAATGTTTTTCTACAGCGTTTGGTTCCAAAGTTAAGCATTTTTCAATATTTTCGGCGGCCATTTAGAATTTGACCTCTACCGGGCCTCAGGGGTCAAATCTGACTTGACTCCACATCTGAAAATACACCTCATGATATCATCTAACTATGGTAAAAGTTTCATGCTTTTTTCAAAAAGTGCACAATACCTCTTGTATTAGGGTATATGCCGCTGTACTATTTGTGAAACCACACCTGAATCTCATCTGTGATTAGAAATTTTCTGGGGATCAATCATACTTGAGAAAAATATTTTGTGGCTATGCGAAAAGGTACCAAAATCGGTCAAAACCCTGGCAGAGGCTACAGACTGTTCTGAAAAAACTCTGGCAGGGTAAGAGTTAAGAGTTCTCAACGGGCCTGACAATTAAGGCCCGGCCCTAACTGGGCCCTACTGGGCGGGCCCGAGGCTCGGCCCGGCCCGAACAATTACCATACTTTTAGGGCCGAAAACCCGAAAAGGTGTCATTGTGTGCTTAATGTACTCAAAGTCACGCATCCAACAAGCTTTGAACTGAGCAGATTGGACCTTCCGTTCCAGAGATAATGGACAAAACATCTTGAAAATGGCCAGTTTCGCCGATTTTCGATTGAGTTTTGGCCATTGTCGCACGTTTTTCTCTAATAACACGGGCTAGTAAGGTCGGACGGCGACAAACTAGATACCTGAGTATCTAGTATCTAGATACCCATATCTAGTTTGTCTCAAAGTAACTCAAAGTTAACAGTTAACATTGAGTTGAATCCAACAGATTCACTGCCATTTCCGTCGGCCTTGCCGTTAGGCCGCTAGGGGCAGTTGAAATGACTTTTTTGGGGGTAATAGATTTATTTCTTCTTCACGAAACCCGAGGCTCGGCCCGACTAATTAGCATAGATTTTGGGCCCGGCCGAAAACGTCGGGTCGAGTTCGGGCAGAATTTGACAATTCTAACGCTCTTGCATTAAATTTAAAAAAAAATGAAAAAAAGGCAGGTTTCTGATCTGTCCATAGCCCACCAGTAAGACACAGAGTGAGTAGACATGAAATGGCGCCATCTCATAATGAGCATTAGTGAGGACCAGGGGTGTGCCGATACACTAATTTCATGAAACGATACGATACGATATTGAGCTCACGACATCGATACGATATATGGCACTTTTTTATTATGAAAATAAATGGGGGGGGGGAAAAAAGCTTATGAAAATATATGGGGGGGGGGGGGGGGGAAGCAAATGCAAACAAATACTTCTGTTTTTGCATTATTATTATTATTATTATTATTGCAAAAAAACGATACATCGTCACGAAAACGTATCGCGAATCGCGATATATCGCGGGACGATATATCGGCACACCCCTAGTGAGGACCAATTATATGAAGATAAGGTTGAACATGTGTGTAGTGCTCCTTTTAAAGCCCGGTCCAGACCAAAGATTCTGCAGCTCGACAAAACCGTTGCACCGTTAAAATGGTGTTGCAGATTAAACTAGTTCATAGATGGCTTCATAGACTTGCTTGACAGCTCCATCATCAGTGTATGTTGGATTCATGTGTATGTTCAGACATTAAACCACTTAAACCCTCAATACTTAGTACACCTGACCTTTCACTCTGTACTTAGTCTGCTTCTTTTTCCTTCCACAACAAAACTCTTTGCGGAATATAAACGATCTACAAGCAGATCGGCTATTTTTGGCCAAAGTTCTCCTCAGAATAGGGACGCTAGGGTTCAACTGGTTAATGTAAAAAAAAAGAAAAAATCCTATCACAAAGATTTGGTGGCCCCCCCTGTAGTAACTCTGAGGACCCCCTAGTTGTCCCGGACCCCCTGTTGAAGACCCCTTTAACCAATTCCAAGTGTGTACAGCTCTCTGTCTCTGGGGACCTGCACACTGCGCACAGAGGTAAACAACCAAACAATGGCAGAGTTTTGGACGGAGGAGAAAGAGAACCTGCTAATCAACCATGTTCATACAACAGCAGTTCAAAAAAAGTCACCAAAACCTGGTCTCTCTCTCCCCCTCCCTCCCTCCCTCCCTCCCTCCCTCACTGTGTGTGCGTTTGTGTGTGTGACACAAAAACGTATTTTTTTCTTCTTTTACCGCATGTATTTTTTGGTTAAAACAAAACTTTTTTTGGGGGTTTGTTTTTAAGAGGTGAAACCCAAAAAATTACTTATTTTCTATCAATTACACCCCATGAAGCCTTGAATTCATGGACATTTTTTGTTTTTGTCGCATTCCTAAGCCAATAATTTGATGACCGGCGGAAAGGTGCTAATGTCTCCGCTAGGAGATACAAAGGAGACTCTTTGTGTCTCCTACTGGAACCGCTGCCGGGCATAAAATTATTGGCTTAGGAATGCGACAAAAACAAAAGAAAATCCATGAATTCAAGCGTCCAACTATCCCTTTATAGCTCTATATTATGATAGTAAGCATTTCTATTGAGTGTTTGTTCAGTAACAGGGGTCTTCCCGTCTCTGCAGCAGAAAATACATTTTCAGGCGGGTTGCCAATTTCAGCCAATCAAGGGAGAGTACCCGGAGAGCTCCCATTTCTCAGCTTCATCAATGTACTAGTTGTTCCAACTCCAATTGTGTCCGCTCACTTCTCCGTGTCATCACTTCCAAATGCACTCGTTTATCCTGTTATCGACTATGAGTTCTCTCTCCTGAGTGGATGAAAATGGTATCCCGACGTGAAAATGCATTTTCCGTTTACTAAAGAGCTGGGGGAGAAACTCTATCGCAGGGGTCTTCAACAGGGGGTCCGGGACCCCTAGAGGGTCCTTAGAGTTACTACAGGGAGGCCTCCAAATCTTTGTGGGATAGGATTATTATTATTATTTTTTTTACATAAATCAGTTAAACCCCAACATCCCTATTGGGAGAACTTTAGACAAAAATAGCAGATCTACACGCTCACTTGCCATTCGCGCCATCACCGCTATTGTGCAACGTGCCAATCACGTGTTTCACGTGTTTTAAAAATATATAGTAAAAAACAAAAAATAACAAAAACATTATCTGAAGATTTCCAGCTCCATCCACTCCTTGTTTAACTTATAACTGAAAAAGGCTGTATCTCGCTTCCTACGCACTTTTTTTTACTTTGAAAAAAAATAAAAAATAATAATTGGCCAGAAATAGCCGGAAATAATGTTGGCACTCAATGAGTTAAGAACGGGAAAAGCATCCGTGTCATTTTAAGATTTCTTTGGCTATTCAAAAATAGCAGATCTACAAGCTCATAGCGCGGCACTCGCTATGAGCTTGTAGATCTGCTATTTTTTCTTTATCGTGAAAATTGGTGCAAATATTTGAATATATATATATCTTTAAAGGGAACATTTTTGACTCAAATCTTTGCTCTGAGGGTCCCTATTACAAAATATTTTGAGAAATACATATCATTTTGGGGGTCCTTGATAAGAAAAAGTGTGAGAACCACTGATATAGAAACATACGTTTTTTCAAAAAAAACTGTAGGATTTAGAAGACATTTGTAGAATCCCCCAGAAGCAAAAATGTTCGCTTTAAAAAATGATATATATTCAAAAGATTTGCACAAAAATAGCAGATCTGCAAGCCCGTATATCTTGTATGAGCTTGTATATCTGCTATTTCTGAATAGCCAAATAAATCTAAAAATGACACAGATTATTTCCTGCAGTCTAAATGGGTTAACACTCATTTTAAACAAAAACAAAAGCACCTTTAAAAAAAATACTTTCTTTTTCTTACCTCTCACAGCTACACTGCGCCTTACCCTCACGGTTAAGTCTTCCCAGAGGCGAGCGCACTCATTAGCCAGATTACCCAAGCTTTCTGACATCGAGTTCATCTTAAGGACTGCACTCGCTCGCAGAGTAAAAATAACGCACACTAACCTTAACCCATAAAGACCTGAGGCCGATTTAAACAAAAAATCATTCTAAATCCTTACAAAACATACGTTGCTATATCAGTGGACCCCCAAAATTATATGTATCTGGCCGCCGACTCCAATGGCAAAATATTTTGTTCCAGGGACCCCCAGAAGCAGTGATTATAGTTACAAATGTATTCAAAGATTTTCACAAATTGTCACGATTTTTCAAAAATTGCAGATCTACAAGCTCATAATGAGCTTGTAGATCATAATGAGCTTGTAGATCTGCTATTTTTGAATAGCCAAAGTGTAAAATAATGGTTAAAGGTAGGGCAAGTGATTTACTTTGGTTAAAATAAGTGTTAAATAGCTCTATTAGCTATATTCTGATAGTACTCATTGCTATAGAGTGTTTGTTCAGTAAAAGGAGTCTCCCATGTCTCTCCAGCTCTTTATTAAACAGAAAATGCATTGTCAGTGCTCTCTCCTGATTGGCTTAAATGTTGTCACCTACCTGAAAATGTACTATATTCTGTTTACTAAAGAGCTGGAGAGACCCCTGTGACCAAACAAACGCTCTGTAGCAATGATTACTAGCAGAATATAGTACTTTAAACCTTTTAACCAAAAAAGAAATACCCCAAAATATCACTTACCCTACCTTTAAAGTGGAGAAACCTGAAATGTCACAGATGCTTTTCCCGGTCTTAATGGGTTAACTCAACCTTCACACTACAAAATAACAGCCTCGACTCCACCGAGAGGTTCGAGCTCAGCTGCTGGTCACCGCCAGGAAACTGCCCACTGTCGCAAGGAAAGCTTGTATGTACCAAAACGGTTACTTTACAGGGGCTAGAAGAACCTGTGTTCAAATGGATCCAATTATGGTTATTACTTAGCCGCAAGCTCTTGTTAATGTTTCATTGGTTCAATATAATTTTTTTTTTAAAAACAGACGATCTACAAGCGCACAATGTGTTGCTGACTCAGCGTGTTGTAAGCTTGTAGATGGGCAATTCTTTTGCTACTTTAGTGTGACACTAGTATGACGAAGTAGGGCAATAATTTACGGGAAAAACAACAACAACAAAAAACGTTGAAATGTTGAGAGATACAAGGTTTCTGCCCGGCAGCCGCAAAATAAAAACGCCCTGCCGTTAGAGACCCCCCCCCCCCCCCCGTGCGCTTCCTGCCTGGTGGGCCCACACTTCCTCCCCAAAAACAATCACTGACCCTTGGTACCTTAATACCATATCATTTGGACTTTGCTAAGCGTGAGTGTCGCGCTTTTGCTCACTGGAAACAGCAGATATACAAGCTCATGGGCAATGTTTTTTATTTTATGTGTTTATGAATTGAATACAAGGACTATCGTGATATATCGTTGGTAAATTTTCATGCAATATATCGTGATATCGCAATATATCGATATTTTCAGATATCGTGATATATCGTTGGTGAAATTTCATGCAATATATCGTGATATCGCAATATATCGGCATTTTCAGATATCGTGATATATATTGTTATCGTGGGCCTAATATCGTGATACATATCGTATCGTGAGGTACCCATATCGTCCCACCCCTAATATATATATATATATATACATACATACTATATCGTTGCTGTCCGACAGAAACCATCTAACTCAATTTTTCCGCTTTTGATTTTTTTTCCATAAATCAGTGCTATTGAACACCCTTTACGTCTGTGTGTTGATTAAAACATTATTGAACCAATGAAAAGCATCAAAAAGAGCTTCTGACAAAACCAGCTAACTCCATTGGATCCTCAAACTTTCTGCTAAACCAGTTTTGCTGACTCCAGGCTCCACCCCCTTTTGACCTCCAACCTCATTGTGAGCTTGGAGGTCCATTCAGCTGTTCTTATAAATGATGAACAAAACCTCCTAACTCCACTTTTTGTTTAGTTTTTGTCATTTCTTGAAAGATTTACATTTTGGAGTTAGCTGGTTTCTGCCAGACAGCAGAGATATATATCGTCTCTGTCGGGTGGAAACCTCATTATGCCCAAAACGGTTACTTTTCAGGATTCAAATTCACAAAATAGCAAAAGTAGCAGATCTACAAGCTTAAATTTGTGGATCTGCTACATTTTTTTAATTTTTTTGTGACGCTGTAGTATGATCTAGAAAGGGGTTCATGTACGGGGGGAAAAAAACACAATAAGTTAAAATATGGAGATAAGAGGTTTCTGCCCGACAGCAACGATATATAGCAACAGAGGTTTTTCAGAAAACTGTTAGGATTTAGAAGACATTTGTACAGGGCTGGATTAACACCTCTCAGTGCCCCTGGGCACTGGAACTGCAATGGGCCCCCCGCCTCATGCGCGCCCAAAAAAAAAACGTATTATTATTATTTTTTGCCCCCTGATGCCCAGGTGCCCCTGGGCACGTGCCCAAAGTGCCCATATGGTAGATCTGGCCCTGCATTTGTAGAATTGACCTCAGGTCACAACCCATTCAATCCGGGTACGCATCTCTGTCATTTTTTTCTTTGGCTATTCAAAAATTAGTTAATGGGTTACGTCGCCCCCTATCTGTGAATTTGTGAAACAGTGTGAAAGGAGTCCTCCACTAGCGCTGTGTTCCCTAAACAATTAGCGTAATATGTAGAATTATGATGGACGTTTAGGTATTATTATTCTAAACCTATGTTCATGCTCTTCAACATACTGTACCGTACAGCCAACCAGTTGAAGAAATCGTGGATCGAGGCATTAACCTTTGCTTGATTTGTTTTAGCAATAGCACATGCATTGCTAGTTGGACCCATTCTAATACTCTTCTAAAAAACATTACTGAAATCAGTCAATCAACTTTAATCCATGAATGTAACTAAGCATATCTCTGCTGTCCGGCAGAAGCCAGCTAACTCCAAAATGTTCATTTTTCAGGAAATGACAAAAACAAAACAAAAAGTGGAGTTAGGAGGTTTTGTTCATCATTGATAAGAACAGCTGAATGGACCTCCAAGCTCACAATGAGGTTGGAGGTCAAAAGGGGGTGGAGCCTGGAGTCAGCAAAACCAGCTAACTCCACCCCCTTTGCTGGACTTAGCTGGTATAGCAGAAAGTTTGAGGATCCAATGGAGTTAGCTGCTTTTGTCAGAAGCACTTTTTAATACTTTTCATTGGTTCAATATTTTTTATAATCAACACACAGATGTAAATGGTGTCCAATAGAAATGATTTATGGGGAAAAAAATGCAAAAGCGGAGAAATGGAGTTAGCTGGTTTCTGCCGGACAGCACCATGGCTGAAGTTAAAGGAGTAGTTCACCCAAAAAATGACTTATTTTCTATCAATTACACACCCCATGAAGCATTGAATTCATGGACATTTTTTTTATTCTTTTTTTAGCATTCCTAAGCCAATAATTTTATGACCGGCGGTCTCTCCGGTAGGAGACTCAAAGGAGGCTCTTTGAGTCTCCTACCAGATACATTAGCATCTTTCCGCCAGTCATGAAATGATTGGCTCAGGAATGCGACAAAAACAAAAAAAATCTCCATGAATTCAATGCTTCATGGGGTGTGTAATTGATAGAAAATAAGTAATGTTTTGGATGAACAATTCCTTTAACACATTGACCGCCAGAGGTTAATCTCATAATGTACTCACCAGTGCCAACGTTTTATTGTTGTTTTTTGTTTTTTTCAGGTCGCCATAGGCCCCGTTAAAATCCTTTAGATTGCGCGATCCACTGTTTGTAAACAACGGGCACATGTCCTGGTGTCTACTCGTCGAGACCGCGTGTCAAACGGAGCCGCCATGTTTGAGTTCTGATCGTTTATGTTAACATGGGAAATGCGAGGATGAAAAACTACATGTTTACAGGGGCTTTTACAGGGGTTTTTGTGTACGACTTAGAATGGAGACAGACGGGAAACAAAAAACGAGATCGCACTTCCGGTCGACATCGGGTGGTGTTACACTGAAAATGGTCCCCCTAGAAAATTGAAAAAAAAAAAAAATCGAAAAAAAGGAAAAAGCACCACAGCCCGTAGGCTACGGGATCGGCGCTTAACCGTTGGATTTAACGGCCCGTAGAACTACGGGCCCGGCGGTAAATGTGTTAAAGACTACAGTGGGATTTTGCTGGCAGAACGATTACTTTTGAAATAGTGAAAATAAAAAAGCCATTACATCTCTCTTCATAACCACTTCGGTAGACAGGATCTATGGTCAGCTAACAGGACAATGAGAAGCACAACTCTGAAGTAGCTGTCTATTGTAAAGTATATGTCCTTGAAATATTCCCCATGGATTTATTCCTGATATTTCCTGGTCTGCTCTCAAGCTGAAGAACAGAGAGTTATGCCTCGCCCATTTGTGTTCAAATAAGCACACACACACACACACACACACTTTGTTCGAGTAGAGGTCTTCTCCACTCTTCTACCACAACCGAAAATATCTAATCGATGCCTGAGACCCACACGTTTTATTATGGTCAGTTGGGTCCGGGTCTGTTTATCGTTGTGTGCGCGCGTCATAAAGAAAAATAGATAGATAAAGAAATACATGTGTGTGTGTGTGTGTGTGTGTGTGTGTGTGTGTGTGTGTGTGTGTGTGTGTGTGTGTGTGTCTCACCTGTCAGTGACGACAGAGGGCTGTGTGGGCGGGGCAGCGCTGACGATTGGCCACTCCCTATGAGGCTCTTCCTGTTGCTGGTTCTGCAGCTGAGAACGCACAGGAAATGACATCATTTCAGACTTTCACAATACAACAATACACAACACACAGTACACATCACACAGTCAAAACCTCAGTGTTGATTTAACTCCACAGAGAACACACATGGAACCAAATGGACAGATACACAACGTTTACTGTACACTAGGACTGGACAATTAGTACATAATACGTATATATATGGTCCAATACGGACGTACTAGGGAAATCCTCAGTGACGTAAAGACTCTTATTTGGACTGGTAACGTGATGTTTCTAAACGAACGTGATGACTACTGTCACGATTACAAATGTAAAGGAATATTTCACTTAAAAAAATATTTGGGTCATTTTATCGTCCGCTCAGGCTTATGGGAGCACCCCAGACAGTTTTTAAGTTGCTTGATTCAGTATTTAGATATTTGTTATTCATTTTATCAGACATCTTCTTTTATCGCCCCCTTCCTATACAAACCCATTGTAACTTCAAACTCCATTTTAACCATGATGGATTCATCGACAACACCCGTCCTTGGTTCTAGTGACTGATATTGTCCTTCTAATACGTGAGGAGACCGTTTTGTTTTTTCAATTACTTTTTTCATTTATTTTTTATATATTTTTTTGGAAAATGGAAAAAAATTTAATACAATAAAACAAATTACAAAATAAATGAAAAAAGTTATCGAAAAAACACGGCCCCAATGTGTATTAGGAGGGTAGGGTGAGTCACCAGAACCAAGGACGGGTGTTTTTGATTAATCTAACATTAGTTAGTTAAGTTAGTTAAAAATGGAGTTTGACGTTATAATGAGTTTGTATAGGAAGGGGGCGTGTCTGATCAAATTAATATCAAATATCTAAATACTGAATCAAGCAACTTAAAAACTGTCTGGGGGGCTCACAAAACCCAGAGTAGACCCCCTGGGGATCCCTGGACCCCACTTTGAGAACCAATGGCTAAGAGGACAGGCGAAAGAGTAAAGCTTCCACGTGTCGCTGATCATATGACCCTAAAAAAACATATATTCTCCGGTTCTAGGTAACACAGAAGGGGGTTGTATCTCCACACATCAGTTCTAAATTATATAGTTTAATGTTGAAAGTGAGTGGTATTCAATCACCATTCATCTTGCTCATGTTGGTTATTGTAGTTATTGATTACCCCAATGCACGTGTATACGGTACTTGAGTAAATGTACTTGGTTGCTTTCCACCACTGCTGGAACCAGAATTAATTGGATATCATATCCAATGTGATAGTGTGTGTGAAGTATATCAACCAATAACTCATACCAAATATCAACGTTTTAGAAACGGGGACAAACCGCAACCACCAGTCTTTACAAGCACCGTCACAGAAAAACAAGGGCAATGGCGCTTACAATAAGCAGACATGGCAACCAATCATGACGCGTTGCAGAGCTTTTTTTATACCAAACACGCCCCCCTTTCCACAGCCACGCCCCCACCGTACATATTATGAACAGAAGTGCACGCCCATAATTCAGTCTAAACACATCCCACACACGGACAGGGTGTTTAGAGAGGACACACTCTCAAAAATTACCACAGCTGTAAAAGGTTTGTTAGAGCGCTACCTATGAAGACAGTGAAAAAAGGAGTTAACCCATTCAATCCATGAACGCATCGCTGTCATTTTAGATTTCTTTGGCTATTCAAAAATAGCAGATATACAAGCTCATAGCGCGGCACCGAGTGCCGTGCCATGAGCTTGTAGATCTGCTATTTTTGAAAAATCGTGAACAATTTTGCAAATCTTTGAATATATATATTTTCTTTTAAAGCGAACATTTGTAACTCAAATGTTTGCTTCTGGGTGTCCCTGGAACACAATATTTTGAGATGGGGGTCCACAGCCAAATACATAAATCCATCTAAATCCTAACAGTATGTTGCTATATGGGTTGGTGCTCCAACTTTTCCATGTCAAGGACCCCCAAAATGATATGTATTTGCGGACATGCCGTGGACCCCCATCTCAAAATATGTTGTTCCAGGGACCCCCAGAAGCATAGTTCGGAGTTAAAAAAATTCGCTTTAAAACATATATTCAAAGATTTACACACATTTTTCACGATTAAAAAAATATATATAGCAGATCTACAAGCTCATACTTGTATATCTGCTATTTTTGACTAACCAAAGAAATAAAAAAATGACACAGATGCGTTCCCAGTCTTAATGGGTTAAGGCGTCTACAATGATCGTTCATTAATTGTAAAAAAAAAAGATAAAAGTAAACGTTTGAAGTCATTCTGATATTGATGGTAAATCATATGGCCCTGCCCTGCTGTAGGCTTACTGTAGACACCTACACTGGCTACTTGCAGAGGTTGACCTTCACGCGACCTTTCCTCAAATACAATAGGCCGAGCCATGCCAGGAAGAGAGCAGCGCGACTAATCACAAAGTTCATAGCAACGCTCAAAACACGCAAACAATAATAAGATCTTCACGTTATAAAAAAGCACCTGGCACGGCTTATGCACTTTCGACTGGGCTACTTTGTCAACCAGTAGAGCTACTCCGAAACCAGGGTCTACATGTCTCAATGGAAGAGCACGAGCACACACACACACACACACACACACACACACACACACACACACACACACACACACACACACACACACACACACACACACACACACACACACACACACACACACACACACACACACACACACACACACACACACACACACACACACACACACACACACACACACACACACAGTGATGTGAACCATATCAGTGAGTCAAACACATCGTAAAGGAAAGACATTCCAGCAGAAGTACAGGTTCAACGTTACGCCGACATTAAGTCTGCTGCAAGGTTATGAAATGAACCAGGATTTACCAAAACAACATGAATTCACTGCAAGGTCAGCCCTCAATGACAACCGTTACATAACCTCCTCAAAACACCATGTCATTCCACCAGAGAGAACGAGAGAGAGACACACACACAAAGAGAGAGCGAGAGACAGACACACACACACACACACACACACACACACACACACACACACACACACACACACACACACACACACACACACACACACACACACACACACACACACACACACACACACACACACACACACACACACACACACACACACACACACACACACACACACACACACACACACACACACACACACACACAGAGAGAGCGAGAGCGCGAGAGAGAGAGAGCGAGAGAGAGAGAAATCTCATGTACGACACATATGATATTCTTCTTGCATCTTAATGTCAACAGTATGTCATGAACAGTCAGTATATACTATGCCAGTGGTGGAAAGTAACTAAGTACATTTACTCAAGTACTATACTGTACTTAAGTACAATTTTGAGGTACTTTTACTTTACTGGAGTATACTTTTACTACTCCACTACATCTCAAATATTGTACTTTTACTCCACTACAATTATTGGAAAACTTATAGATACTAGTTACTTTGCAGATATACATTATTATATTATAAAACATACATTAACCACTTTAGCCCTATTTTATATTTGCAAATAGCCGATCTACAAGCTCACAACTTGTTGTGAGCTTGTAGATCGGCTATTTTCAAATAGTATAAAATAGGGCTAAAGTGGTTCATGTATGTTTTATAACGTAATCATTAATATATGCAAAGTATCTAGTAACTAAAATAACTGTAGTGGAGTAAAAGTACAATATGTGCCTCTCAGATGTAGTGGAGTAGAAGTAAAAATACAGAAAATTGGAAATACACCAGTAAAGTAAAAAATACCTCAGAATTGTACTTAAGTACAGTACTTGAGTAAACGTACTTAGCTACTTTACATTAATGGACGGACAGACAGACAGACAGAGAGCATCACCACCATCACAGGTGCAGGTATACCACCCATCCATTGCTCTCACAGTCCAGTGAACAGACAGTGGTCTCCTACAACAATGCACACCATGAGTGTCTGTCCCTGCTGTCTCTGTGTGAGGGCTGCTGCTGCTGCAGAGCTGCACCTGCTGCAGAGCTGCACCTGCTGCTGCTACAGGTGACATTGCAGAGTCCTTGGTGTCCAAACGGTGGACATCAAAGGCTACTTTGTCACAAAGACTGAGTCGGTGTAAAAAAATAAATAAGCCATTTCCAATGCGTCACCCTCCTCCGTAGGACATGTGCCTGATTTTCCTGGTGTGAAATGAGACCATTTCACACCCGGCAAATGCCCCGCCCTCCTTCCCTTTCTCCCTCATAAAGTTTGGAATATTATCAAAGACGGTTCATTTATGAAGATACACCATCCCGATTGTAGCCACTAGAGGCGAATCTCGCGAACGTCCCATGTTTACTGGTGCTAGATCCCGCGAGAGTGTGTTGCTGGGACAGAGAAAGGTCGATAATAAAGTACATTTTCTTCGGATCTTTCTTTTTTTTTTTTTTTTAGAGTAGCCAATTATTTTTTACCTCCTTTTTCTCCCCAATTTAGTCATTATGCCAATTCCTCCCCACACACATGTGTTGTCACTACTGTCATTATCCTACTGACTCACCTGCCAGTGAGGAGCCCCCACCAGGAGAACGTAGAGCCTTCGTCCTACTCCTCCCGCCCAACACTCCCCGCTGACACGTGCCGCCCCAGCCCGTAGGAGAACATGCAATGACCAATATCACCCTAACCCCGCCCAGCTTCCCTCCCCCAAACACGGGACAATTGTGTTCGCATAGACGCCGACAAATCCTTTGTCTGGAGTTCGTGGGTGGATTCGAACCCCCGAACCACAAAAAAAACAAATTTGTGCTTTGAATATATATATATATATTTTATTTTTTAAAGCGAACATTTGTAACTCAAGCTTTGCTTCAGAGGGTCCCTGGAACAAAATATTTTATAACAGTGGTTCTAAAACTTTTCATGTCAAGGACCTCCCAAATGCGGACTCGCCCATCTCAACATATTTTGTTCCAGAAGCAAAGATTTGAGTCAAAAATGTTCCCTTTAAAACATATATACATATTCAAATATTTGCACAAAATGTAAGATTTAAAAAAAAAATAGCAGATCTACAAGCTCATAGCGCGGCACTCGGTGCCGCGCTATGAGCTTGTATATCTGCTGTTTTTGAATAGCCAAAGTATAACATAATGGATAAAGTGGTTACACAGATAACCGTTCCCGGTTTGAATGGGTTAAACAAGAGGATAAATCACCCCTGCAGGGCAAGAATAACAGCCAAGGAAAAGTAGGACACTGTTCTATTCTGTTCTGCATGATACTGCACTGTGTGTGACCCCCGCAATGAATCCATGCCAGGTTTTACCATCTCACCGATATATACTGTACTGTATGTATTAACCAGTGGTGTAAAAGTAACTAAGTACATTTACTCAAGTACTTGACTTGAGTACAATTTTGTGGCGCTTTTGCTTTACTGGAGTATTTCCAATTTGCAAATACTTTTGCTTCTACTCCGCTACATCTCAAGAGGCAAATATTGTACTTTTACTCCACTACAATTATTTGAGAACTATAGTTACTAGTTACTTTGCAGGTATAAATTATTAAAACGTATATATACTGTATACGTATATACTACTATATACGTATTATTAACCACTTTAGCCTTATTTTATACCTAGGCTATTTGAAAATAGCAGAACTACAAGCTCACAATGCGTCGCATTGTGAGCTTGTAGTTCTGCTATTTTCAAACATTTTAGTATTGCTTTTGGGAGGCCAGAGGAATATCTTGTGGAGTTTCAGCTACTATGCATCCCAGAAATATATAGCTTATAAGGATTTGTAATGTAAGGAATTTGTCATTTGTAAGGAAATGTGAATATGGCAACTCATTTAGATGTAGGCCTATGTAGGTTTATGGTTTATGGTTTCCCAAGGACTGTAGCCGTTTCAGTCATGATACAATTTCATGATACAAAATGGGGGGGGGGGGGAGAAACCACGACCCAGGTAGGATGTGTAAATTACGTCAGACTTTGGTGCTCTATTTAGAGACATTTGAAGTTTCAAATACAAAAGTAGTAGTAGTACTGTGAATCAGCAAACTGGACATTTAGACTGAATGTTTCCTTTATCCTCATCTTGCGCTAATGCACGCAACTGTTTCGCCAGGTTTTATTTTTGTCGTTTCTCATAAGCGTGCATCGCCCAGGCTCTCTCCCCACCCTCCCCACCTTCCCCTGCCCCCTCGCCCCCCAAGTCGCAAGAAAACGCTGTTCGCCTCAATGATGGGGGGGCCATAGCTGAATTGGGTAGAGGCCGCCTGGGGGAAAAAAAAAGAAGGTCCCGGGTTCGATTCCCCGCTCCCCCGGCCATGTGTCGAGGACCTGGAAATCTGAGAGTGCACACAATTCTGTGTATACAGACCAATACCTTCTTTCATCAAGCCGTTGGTGTACGTCAAACACAAGTTTGTCAGAAAACGTTCAGAACAGTGGTTCTCAAATATAGCAGATGTACAAGCTCACAGCGTGTCACTTTGTGCCGCACGGCGATCTTGTACATCTGCTAATTTTGAATAAAAAAAAAAAGAATCTTGAAAGTGTTAGAAAAACATTAAATATATATAGATATATCTTTTAACACGTCTTCTCTTCCGGAGTCCCTGGCGCAAAACATATTCAGATGGGGGGGGGGGGGTTTGATTACTACTGATTTAGAGGGCATTTCGAGAACATTTTAGAACTGATTTAGAAATTTGTAGAAATGGCCTCAGGTCTTAATGGGTTATGTAGTTAAAAAAGAAGTAAAGCTGTATAAAGAGTGTATTTTACCTTTGAGGACTGCATCAGTCATCAGAGCTATACGCCCCTTTGATGACTTTGAACACACACAACACTTTCTATTTCGGAAGGACACGTTTAACCCATTCAATCCGGGAATGCATACGCATATTTTAGATGTCTTTGGGCTATTCAAAAATAGCAGATCTACAAGCTCATAGCGCGGCACCAAGTGCCTCGCTACGAACGTGTAGATCAGCAATTTTTTTTTAAATCGTGAAAATGTGTGCAAATCTTGGAATATATATATATATTTAACATTTGTAACTTGCATTTTTGCTTCTGGGGGGGGGGGGGGGTCCCTGGAACAAAATATTTTGAGATGGGGGTCCGCGGCCAAATACATATCAGTTTGGGTGGTCCTTGACATGAATTCAGAACCACTATAGCAACATACGTTTTTTTTTTAAACTGTTAGGATTTAGAAGACATTTTGTAGAATCCCCAGAAGCAAAGATTTGAGTTAAAAATGTTCGCTTAAAAAAAATATATATATATATTAAAGATTTGCACACATTTTCAAGATTTTTCAAAAATAGCAGATCTACAAGCGCTATGAGCTTGTATATCTGCTATTTTTCAATAGCCAAAGAAATCTAAAAAAATGACACAGATTCTTCCCCGGTCTAAATGGGTTAAAGTCATTTTCTCAGAAAACGTCTTTAACCTTCAAGTTTTCTTATTTTTGGACGAGACGGGCGGTAAAAATAGATTATTTTGCCTGTAAAAGCTCTCTGAGATTTCAGAGAAATGTGAAGTCTCTGTGATGGTGACAACAACAACTACAAGGCCAAGATTTATTTATTTATTTAATCACTTTGAATGTGTACTCTGCTGTCAACAAAACTGTCACAATTGCAAGCCCAGTGTTATATAAACCACTGCTATACAGACTATGAAAACGCAAAGCTACGAGACACGCTTCATGGGGGAAGGGGAGGGGTGAAGGGCAGGTACTGTTGGCCACAGTACCTGCCCAGTACCTGGGGAAAAAGCACTCACATTTTTTTAACTTAAGTAAAAGTATCAAATACTGCATGTAGAAATACTCTGTTACTATTAAAAGTCCGGAATTCAACATTTACTTGAGTAAAAGTGCAAAAGTATTGGTATCAAAAAATGTGCTTAAAGTACCAAAAGTAAAAGTAATACAATGTTTGAAAATAGCAGATCTAGAAGCTCACAAAACGTGTTGCGATGTGGCGCATTGTGAGCTTGTAGATCGGATATTTTCAAATAGCCTAGATATAGAATAGGGCAAACATTTTCGTTAATTTTTTTATTCAGGACTTTTACTTGTAGCAGAGTACTTCTACATTGCAGCGTTGATACTTTTACTTAAGCAAAACATTTGGGTACTTTTTCCACCACTGGTTGTTTTCCAACATTAGGAACCAAGCCCAAATAAGCATCAGTTTAGAAACAAGCCCCCCCACCCCCACCCTCCTCCCCAAAAAAAATGCAACCAGCAACTTAGATGGCTCATCTCCTACAGAGCCATGGTGTAGAAAACAAAAACATTTTCATTTTGACCTCCAGCAGACAACTGTGCTACCTTTAACTGTGCCAACTGTCTGCTCATCTTCACGTCAAGTTGGCTGACGGGCAAGGTGAAATTAATTATCGCTTACATTATTACAAGCTTATGTACATCAAATTATGGTTCTAATTGAATTCAGCAGTGAGACAACATCATCCTGACTGGCTATGAAGGTCGAATAAAGTTCTCTGAAGAGGACTCGGTTATGAAGGTCAGAGGCCAGTCTGACAAAGTTCCTGTCAGTTCAGGGAATCACTAGTGTTGTGCAAGGTCAAAAGGTCAACATCTGTCAAAATCCATTGGGACACTGGTTCTCAAAGTGGGGTTCAGGGACCCCACGGGGTCCTTCAGGGGGTTCCAGGGGGTCCCCAATAAAATGCGTTAATATAACATCGGAATCGGTTTAACCACTTTAGACCTGAGGCCGATTCTACAAATTTCTTCTAAATCCTAACAGTTTTCTGAAACACTTATGTTGCTATAATATCAGTGGTTCTCAAACGTATTCATGTCAAGGACCCCCAAAATTATATGTATTTGGCCACGGACCCCCTTCTCAAAATATGTAGTTACAGGGGCCCCCAGAAGCAAAGATTTGAGTTACAAATGTTCGCTTGAAAAACATACATTCAAAGATTTGCACACATTTTCATGATTTTTCAAAAATAGCAGATCTACAAGCTCATAGCGTGGCACCGAGTGCCGCGCTATGAGCTTGTATATCTGCTATTTTTGAATAGCCAAAGTATAAAGTCATGGTTTAAGTGGTTACACAGATGCGTTCCCGGTCTTAATGGGTTAACCAGTTCAACCCTATAGGCTATACATCGGAAATAGACAATCTACAGTATATATATATTTTTTTTTAAATAGCATCTTGGAAGAAATGTGAAACTTTTGGAATATTTTTTAAACATAACTACTTACTTGAAACCTAAATAACTAACGACACACATCTTGTATGGGGGTCCCTGTCACAAAATATTTTCCAGGTGCAGGTCCGTGACCACATACATATTAAATTGGGGGTCCTCGCTAGCACTGCATATCTGCGAGCGTCTACTGCTATCTGGGGGTTCCTTGACATGGAAAAGTTCACACAACATTCAACATAAGCTTGTGTTGGCCCTGTGTATTTATATTGTTTCAGTTATTGCTGCACTAATGCAACATCATTGTTCTCATAACCTACTGTACTTTTCATATGGAGAGAAATAGATTACACACACCGGTACAAAATGTCCCAAATGACTCGGTATTCCATGTTGTGCTGTTCAGTGCCATAAAATAGGTCAGGCCATGGATTATAAATAAATATCAGCTATATAGGCTGGACACAAACCATATAGGCCCGTTAAATAAGCAGTGGTTCTTCAACTTTTGAATAGTTTTTGGTGACCCCACAACGTTGAAATTTAAAAAACGCATACATGCAGTGATTCCTGCTGATATAGTGTCTTATCAACGCAGTTCAAAAGCTGTGTAAGTGTTTCTGTATACATGAATGCAAATGGAAGCCTATAGAATTATATCCGTTGCAGCAGCAAAACAAGACATTACAATCACAAGCTATGCTCTTTAACCCACCGGTGTCATCTTAAGATTGCTTTGGCTATTAAAACATAGAAGATATACAGTACAAGCTTTTTTTGTTGTTGAAAAATCGTGGGAAAAGCGTGCTAATCATTGAATTAGAACACTTCACTTGAATATCTTTTATTTTTTTTAATGTTTTAACTCAAATTGAACCACTGATATAGAAAAAAGTAAAAAAAAAAAAAAAAGAAAACTGTTAGGATTTAGAAGATATTTGTAGAATCCTCCAGAAGCAAAGATTTGAGTTACATATGTTCGCTTTAAAATATATATATATTCAAAGATTTGCACATACATTTTCATGATTTTTCAAAAATAGCAGATCTACAAGCTCATAGTGCGGCACTCGGTGCCGCGCTATGAGCTTGTATATCTGCTATTTTTGAATAGCCAAAGAAATCTAAAATGACAGAGACACGTTTCCGGATTGAATGGGTGAAAGAACCTCCGACTAACATGTATATCTTCTTACTTTAGACATATACAGTGAAGTGAATCAAATTAGCTTTGCAGGGAACCTTTTGGACGGATGCATATATTCTGATTATACTTTAGAAGTATACGGTAATTATATTCTAAAGCCTGTTTTATAGTTAGTTGCACTCTGGTGTCGCACTCCAAAAATAGCCACAGTATATATCAGGCGCAACGTAGGTATACATTGTATTCAAAGCTTTTTAAAGGGTGCCATTTGGATCAAAGTATATATTGGAATCGAGGCTATTGAAATTCTTTGAAGGCCACATTTGGATCAACATATTGGGCAGAAACCTATATATTTTTACTTTTTTATGATTATTTTTCCGCACATTTATAATACCATACTTGATCATACTATGGCCGTCACACAAAAGTATGAAAAATAGCTGAACTACAAGCTCAAAACGTGTCGCATGGTGACACGTTTTGTGCTTGTAGATCTGCTATTTTCGCTATGTTTGATTTTGAATCCTAAACAGTGACATTTTTGGGACATCCACCTGACAGCAACGCTACTGCAATCAAGGCTTGTTTTTGAAGGGTACCTTTTGGACTAACATATCGGCTCTGTCGGGTGAAAACCTATGTCCACAACTGTTTTGAGGTATTTGTACTTTACTTGAGTATTTCCAATTTCCAATACTTTTACTTCTACTCCACTACATCTCAGAGGCAAATATTGTACTTTTACTCCACTACAATTATTTGAAAACTCTAGTTACTAGTTATTTGTTTGATTATTAATACAAAACATACAGTAACCCCTTCAGCCCTATATATATTTCAGCCATTTGAAAATAGCCGATCTACAAGCTCTGCGACGCATTGAGACGTTGTAGATCTGCTTTTTTCAAAAGATTTGTATACATTTGAAAACTTGAAATGGGACATTTTGTATAACGAGTACTTTCTACTTTTGGTGCTTTAAGTACATTTCGATACAAATACCTTTATACTTTTACTCAAGCACATTTCCGGACTTTTACTTGTATTTCTACATCGCAGTATTGACACTTTTACTTAAGTAAAACATTTGAGTACTTTTTTAAACCACTGAGTAAATCCAATCAATATTTTTGAAGGTACCCTTTTGGATCAAAGTATGTATCGCAATCAAGGCTCTTTTTTTCTTTTCTTTTTTTTTAGAAGGGTTACCTTTTGGAGCGCCGGAGGCGGGCTCCGCCGGCGCAGAATCGCGGCTGTACAGCGTTAACGCTGGACAGCACCGTCCAGCAGAGACTGCTGGCACGGCGGTGGTGACGCGGGTCCGACATGCTGGCGGCGTCAAAGTCATGCCAGCCCGCGGCGGCGGCAGCGGCAGAAGACAGAGGCAGGTGCAAAGGGAGATGCCTCAGCCCGCCGGGCGAGGAGAAACGGCGGGGAAGGCATCCTGCCGCTGACGAGGAGGAGGAGGGGGCTGAGGGAGAAGGAGGGTGGGCGTCCCGGCGGGGGGTGGTGGCGGCGGTGGTCTTGGAAGAGCCCCCGTCCTCCTTCTCCTTCTCCTCGTCCCCTCCAAACTTGCAGCGAGCGGCCACCACATCTGCAACCAGCTGCGGCATAAATAACACGCTCTCTCTCTACCGGGGGAGAGAGAGAAGAGGATAGGACGGCGCGTCCTCTCCTTGTCCTCGTATTATGAAAAAAATAAAAAAGTTATCCAGGCAGGGGGTCCCTCAAAGTCCGATTTGTGTGTG
This sequence comes from Gymnoscopelus braueri, assembly GCF_963280865.1. Taxonomy (NCBI): domain Eukaryota; kingdom Metazoa; phylum Chordata; class Actinopteri; order Myctophiformes; family Myctophidae; genus Gymnoscopelus; species Gymnoscopelus braueri. The sequence continues at coordinate 3,338,918 of NC_137624.1, read as the reverse complement.
TGTGTGTGTGTGTGTGTGTGTGTGTGTGTGTGTGTGCGATCCGTGTCAGGCGTTTTCTTAAAGACGCTCGGCAGCTCCGTAACGGTATACGCGGTCGGGGGGGGATATTATGACACCCACCCCCCTCCTCCCGCCTGGTAACAGCTGACTGAAATGGTTTACCGTGTGTCTGTGGCGATCGGTGTCTCTATCTGTGAGTCTGTACGTCCAACCACTCTCTCTCTCTCTCTCTCTCTCTCTCTGCCTGTGCGGTTCCATTCACTCAGCATGCGATCGTAACGTCACGGTCAGTGTGGAAACCTTGTATGTCTGTGAAACTCAACGATCAGGATGGGGGGGGGGGGGGAGCACCTGCGTTCCGATTGGATCCAATGTACTTATTTAATTTACGAAACCCAAATACACCACTTTCACTTTCATCTTCATCTTTCAAAAAAATTGTCGATCTGCAGGATGCGACGCGCTGCGAGCTTGTAGATCGGCTATTTTTGTGCTACTACTGCTCGACACGGGACTATGACAAAGTAGGCCGTTCATTTTCGAAAAACAAAAACATAAAAAGTTGAAATTGGTGAGATGCAAGGTTTCTTCCTCGACAGCAAAGATATCATGTAACAAGAAGCCTCTACCATCTCCCATCCGGAGTGTGTGTGTGTGTGTGTCTGTGTGTGTGTGTGTGTGGGGGGGGGGGATCTGGAGTCAGGCAGATCGTGAGTCAGAGTGGGACTGCATCACAGCGCACGGCGCTCTGCACTCACAGGTTTTTTTTTTAAACTAACTGGCGCCCCTCCAAAAAAGCCCTTTCATCGGGCACATTAAGAGCGTCCTGCTTTGAAACAGGAATACCGTGCTTGGCCATATGGGTGTTGTTGTTACTGTATGCTGGAACATGCAGGCTTCCCTCCAGGGTTGCCATGTCTGCTTATTATAAGCGACTTTGGGCTCTTTTTTTTTTATTTTGAAAAAGTCACTTGTAAATGTTGGTGGTTGTAGCAGGTTGCGGCTCTTTCTTTCTTTCTTTTTTTGGAGCAGGGGGGGGGTCTAAAGTGTATGGGTACTTTCCTCATGTTGTTTAAACCAGTTGTTCTCGAACATTTTCATGTCAAGAACCCCCACATTGATATGTATTTGTCCGCAGACCTCAATCTGAAAATATTTTTTTTCCACAAACCCCCCCCCCCCCCCCCCCCCCGAGAAGGTTCAAGTTCAACTGATGTTGATGCAATATCAACCCATTTTGCTGGGGACCCCCTGAGGTGTGTGACCTGGTCGCTTCCATTTGGCATGTTTTTGTAGACCTGGCCACTTCTCTTGCAAAATAAGTCCTTAAAGGAGTAGTAGTTCACTCAAAAAAATGACTTATTTTCTATCAATCACAAACCCCATGATTTTTACTCAAGTAAAAAAATGTGAGTACTTCTTCCACCACTGACCGATAATGGGAGTAGAAGAGGAGGATGCTGTTCTCTTTGCCCAGGCCCGCACGGGAATGCAAGGGCATAGAGAGGGGATGACTTGCAACACTGTGACTTGCAACAGTAGTGTCTAAAGCCTTAACCCATTAACACATTGCAGGCCAATCGCGTAGATCTACGCGAACCTAAATAAAGCGGCAGCGTGCCAATCGCGTAGCCTACGTGAAGTGGTCTTTTTTTCCCACAGTGACACATTTCATTGTAGCACACCCGGATACGGAAATGGCGTAAATCGAAGATTTTCGTTCCCATCTGCCGCCGCTCTAAAGCTTCCGCTAAATCGCCATTATCTCGGTGGTGTTTTTCTCCGCGCTGAACGCAGTTTGAAACGGGTTTTAGAAACGGCTACTACTGCAAAATGGAATGTCGCCGATTGAAAATGTCTTCTCTGGGCCACTCACACAACTACTGTGTGTCTACAAACAGTTGAACACGCGATCATAAGGTATTTAGCGAGGTCTGTGGCGAGGTGAAAAAAAAAAAAAAATACAATAAATCGCTGGCAGTGGGTGAGTACATTATGATATTAAACTCTGGCATGGAATGTGTTAAGAAGACATTCTAAAAATCTCTTCTAAATCTTAACAGTTTTCATAAAAAAGTATGTTGCTATATCAGTGGTTCACAAACATTTTCATGTTATGGACCCCCACAATTATATGTAGTAAGGCCAGAACTACGATCTTCAATATTCGTGACAAGATGGCCCATTCCACACCTCACTATGTAGGGGGCCTGCCCATTGGTCCGACAACCCATTATAACAAATAGTCCGAAAATGCTAGGCACCAACAGTACGCAATGGCACACACTTCAGGTCAAGTGGAGAGTGCAGAAACAATGTATAGTGCCTCAAAGAAACTAGGACGCCAGGTAAACAAACAATTAACCTAGCATCTGTCTAAGCAACATGCTATCTATTTTTTTTTTTTACATAATTTTGTAACCCATATTTTTTCACCCAGTGCCAATTGCCTATGTAATCCTGGGCGCTACTCTCCTTCTGCCAGCCTAGGGAGAACCCAAGCTGAAGCTCATGCCTCCTTCAATGCATGAGGAGCAAGCAGGCCGCTTCTTATCACGCGACAGGGGGGAAGTTCCCTGGTTAGACGTAGCGCATGGAAGGAACACGTTATTCCAACCAGTTCCTTTCCCCTCCATCAGGCGCCCTGGCTGACCAGGGGGAGGCAGTATAGTGACCAGGATTACTGCATGTTTTTGTGAGGGTACCTACCCTAGGAGACACGGGGAGAACATGCAAACTCCACACAGAGTAGGCCCTTTCACCAACCCCACCTAGTATAGGGTATGGGCATTGATGACGTGGAGGAGGGAACACACCCCCAGCACAATATTTACATTAGTGAAAAACAAATCCACAATGCAAAGCATGAGAACAAGTGACCAAGAGATATGCAGTGGTGGAAAGTAATAACTAAGTACATGTACTCAAGTACTGTACTTAAGTGCAATTTTTAGGTACTTTGACTTTACTTGAGTGTTTCCACTTTTTTAGATTTAGATTTTGTATTACTAAACATACATTAACCACTTAAGCTCTATTATACTTCGGCTATTTGAAAATAGCCGATCTACAAGCTCACAACGTGTCGCGTTGCGATGCTTGTAGATCTGCTTTTTTCAAAAGATTTTGTATACATTATACATTGTAATGGGACATTCTGCATAATGGCTACTTTCTACTTTTGGTACATTAAGTACATTTTGATACCAATACCTTTGTACTTTTACTCAAGTATTTCTACATTGCAGTATTGATTATTTGACTTAAGTAAAAAAAATTGAGTACTTTTTTTTAAAACCCTACGCTGCTTTATCATCAATTAAAACAAATGTATTACTATTATTATTATTTTTTTTCACAAAAATGCATATCATGCTGTGCGAAGAAGACTTGAAACTAGCGATTGGAAACCTAGTCTTTATGAAAAGGTTTACTAAGGTAATAAAACAAAGTGTAAAGCCAACTGACTCCAATGAAATATAAATTATTTTGCAGCGGGAATAGGGAAATCAGCGCCACCCTCTAGGCCATACATGTGCAACTGGCGGTCCGGGGGCCACATGCGGCAAAAGTAGCCGATGTACAAGCTCAAAACGTGTCGCAGTGCGACGCGTTTTGAGCTTGCAGATCTGCTATTTTTGCTACTTTTGAATTGGAATCCTGATTTTTTTTATGTGAATAGAATGGCTTCAATTCCAAGAGCGAATGCTTGCCGCCTGGTTTTCAGACCTGAATACAGGGAGGGCACTGGTGACAGCGACACCCCTGTGCCTGTGGCGAATGACGTCACCGTGGTTGCGAGTCCCTCTCCCTGTAGGCCAGTGTGACAGCCTTCACTCTAATTATGGCCTTGTTCCATTTCGGTGTTCTACATGCAGAGAGGACACTTTGAAGACAGAGTGGCTTCAGAAAATCCCATTCTATACTGCTGGTTCCCTTTCAAAAACACACGTGCAGACCAGGGTTCTTATAGTTAGACTAAAACTAATCAAAATTACATTTTGATTAGTTTTAGTCATTCAAGTCATCTACTTCGTTATTTAATAACGAAGTAGAGGACTTGAATGACTAAAATAATAAAAAGGGGAAAGACTGGCTTTACAAAAAAAAAAAATATGAAACTGTATTGTGTTTGTGTGTTCACAACACCAACTAAAATGAACTAAAAGCATAGATAACATGTCCTTAGTTTTAGTCTTTCTCAATATTGTATCCACAAGTAATTTATCTATGCCAGTCTTACCTGTTGTCAAAAGTTGTCAAAAATCTTGGGAAGATAGCCGATCTACAAGCTCACAACGTGCTGCAACGCGTTGTGCGCTTGTAGATCGACTATCTTCCCAATTTTCAGCTCTTTTAAATCTCACCCCAGACTAACCCATAGTACAATAATGTCGTCCTATAATTCTACAAAGCTCTGTGAGGGTGGTGAGCGCAAAACTGTTCTGCCCGGTTCTCCTCAGTGGCTCGAGCAATTGCTCTGCATTTGCACACAGCCATTGACCATTACCATGTGCACGGAACAGCAAAGCCCCTTTTTTCGCTTTCCCCAACTGTCAGCTGTTTATTACACATCGCGACGCGAGCTTGTAGATCGGCTATTTTCAAATAGCCTAAGGATAAAATAGGGCTAAAGTGGTTAATGTATGTTTTATAATGTAATCATTTATACCTGCAAAGTAACTAGTAACTAAAATTTTCAAATAATTGTAGTGGAGTAAAAGTACAATATTGGCCTCTGACATGTAGTGGAGTAGAAGTAAGAGTATAGACAATTGGAAATACTCCTGTAAAGTAAAAGTACCTCCAAATTGTTCTTAACACATTGTGTGCCAAAAACGGTCCGGACCGTTTTTGAAAAGCCATGCGTGGAGTGCCATAAACGGCCCGGACCGTTTTAGCCAATTTTAGTTTTTATATATATTTTTCCACACGGGGCACCCTAACGCAACTTTGGGATCATGCACGGAGTCTCTACAATGGAAAGGCTGTATGTGGATCCATGAAAAAAAACTTTAAAAAAAAACATGGTAGAAACGAGCAGTTTTCGATGGGCTATCACTCTGCAATGGCGGATCGTGTTAGAAATACTATTGTTCCAGGCGTCGTGCCCGCAGACTTTGTTTACATCCGCGTCCTCGTCGTGGCTTCTGCAGCACGCAACATATCAGTGTACATGGTAAGAAGCACTGGCACTAGATGTACCCTGTTTTAATAAAACTCTGGCACTTAATGTGTTAAAGGACGACTTCACCCATTTTCAACCTATCTTCATATAATTGGTCCTCACTAATACTCATGATAAATGGTACCATTTTTTTCTACTTGGTCTGTGTCTCTTAGGAGGACTGTGGACAGTCCGGAAACCCGTCTACCAGTGACATCATCGTTAGGCAGGATTTTTTTTTCCAACAAGATTTCACATTTTTTATTTAGATTTTTATTAACGTGAGAACAATAGAGTCTATTATTGCATTGCAACTTTCCAGGAATAGAAAGCCTGCAGTTTCTATTAGCTTGGATTCCCCATCGATGATGTCACTGGTAGACGGGACTCTGAACTGTCCACAGCCCTCTTCTGAGACACAGACCGAGTAGGAAAAAATGGCACCGTTTTATCATGAGCATTAGTGAGGACCAATTATATGAAGATAGGTTGAAAATTGGTGAAGTCGTCCTTTGAGTAAATGTACTTAGTTAAATTCCACCACTGTACAACTGTGACTGTCATAGACAGGAGAGAGCATGGCGACCCAGTATATTGGGGACAGAGATGACGACAAGAGACACATGGGGACGTTCCAGTGGCAGTTATTAGGTCAGCTAGTGAGGTTCGGCCTCCACAAGCCAAATCTCTGCTCATCTCCTGCCAAAATGTTCTGAACCTCCGAGTCTAGATTCTTGGACATGCAACTTGGTCTGCCAAACCTCAACTCATTATACATTATAGTGGGGTCCGGGGCCCTTGCCAGGGTAAAAAGGGGGTCCCCAGACAAATTGTTTTTAACCCTCCAAGACCCGCAGTTGTAATATTACAACATTTGTATTTTATCAAAAACATGGTATAAATCATTTGTTTTCCTGTTATTCTTTCACCTAAACATCATCATTGGATCCTATTGTTTAGTCTTGCAATGTCATTGGCCGGGATATTTGCATATAAATACCCCCCACAGAGGCAGGAAAAGTCACAACTTGAAAATCCTTGAAGGAAGAACAATCTCTTTTTCACTGGACAGGATTTCTCACAAAAAAGTAAGTAAAATGTCTGCAATAATTTTTTTGGTGATCATTAGAATGTCTAGAACATGTACATATGATATTATTGGGAAAGATATCCCCCAAATGTAAATTAGAGCATGCTTTATACTTGTTGTTTTTTTACAACTCTGGGTCATAGTGGTAGCAAATAGCAATGCCACCTGTTCACCTGGCTAAGTGGAGTCTTATAGTTTTCACAATACATTTATACAATTATGTGTATTTTCCCCACATTGCATTACTATATATATATATATACCACAAATAACCACAAACATTACCAAAATGTTTTGCTAAAACATTATAGGCAATGAAATGTTATAACTTATAAGCTAAAGCAGTATATTTGTCTTCGAGTACAATTGGTTAAAACATACAAATTGGTATGTGTGTGTGTGTGTGTGTGTGTGTGTGTGTGTGTGTGTGTGTGTGTGTGTGTGTGTGTGTGTGTGTATATATATATATATATATATATATATATATACCAATTTGTATATTGTAACCAATTGTACTCGAAGACAAATATACTGCATCATTAGCTTATAACATGTCATTGCCTATAATGTTTTAGCAAAACATTTTGGTAATGTTTGTGGTTAGCAATCAGTGTATGGTAATTGTTCATATGGGAGTCGCCCAGTTAAGAATCTCTCATCATTGTTCATGTGATGGGTGTTGGGATTGCCCACTTACAGTCATCCCCAATCCCTTTGTTAGGCTAAGCATCATCATTCATCACTGATGGTGCTAAGTACCATCATCACTGATGCCACTTGTGAGGATAAGCAAAGTACAATAGGTTGGCCAGACAGTATTGTGTGACTTGTGAAATATGTACCTGCAGTGAGATGTGCTAGTACTAATGTACTAATGGTATTTCTTTATTTTCATTTCAGAATGCCACAAGCAAGGAGAGAGCCTCGCTTCACTGCAAGGGATGTGTTGGATATTGTAATGAATGGAGAGAGTGATGTGGACATCGACTTTACTGAAACTGATGAAGAGTCGGATGAAGAGGCCTGTGGAGAGGAGTCCAAAGAAAACCATCCACCCAGTGAACCCAGTGAACCCACTGACCCACTGCCCCCCCCCCAACCGGCCAAACACGCCAAACCCAGTGAAAGATATCAGTGGCAGAAGAAGACCTTCATCAGCCCTAATACAGACTTTTCTGGTCCACCTTTGACTGAAGATGTGAGTTCACTCCACACACCACTGCAGTACTTCCGCCGGTTTGTGTCCGAAGACATGATTGACTCCCTGACAACAAACACAAATGTGTACAGCCTTCAAACAACAGGAACATCAGTTAACACAAGTGGAAAAGAAATAGAGCAAATGATGGGCATGCATCTGAACATGGGCCTTGTACAAATGAATGGATGCCGAATGTACTGGGAAGCCAACACACGATATGCCCCTGTAGCTGATGTGATGCCACGCAACAGATATCAGTCTTTGATGACCTCGTTACATCTAGTTGACAACTTGACAGTGCCAGAGAGTGAAAAGAAGGACAAACTCTGGAAAATCCGACCATGGCTGAATTCGTTCAGAGAGAAGTGCCTACAGGTGGTGCCAGAAGAGCACAACTCTGTGGATGAGATGATGATTCCATTCAAGGGGAGGTTCAGCAGCATCAAGCAGTACATGAGAGGCAAGCCACATCCCTGGGGGTTCAAAGTATGGGTCAGAACAGGGATCAGCGGCATCATGTGTGACTTTGACGTTTACCAAGGGAGCAGCAATGGCGTACGAGCCAAATCTGAACTTGGCTTGTCAGGGGATGTCGTCATGAAGCTTGCTTCAACACTGCCAAGTGGTCAGAACTACAAGATCTACGCGGACAACTTCTTCACATCTACTCTACTGGTAGAGAGGCTGTTCAAGTTACACCAGCTTACTCTGCCACAAGTGTGGTGTTCGTCTGTGCATTTCAGGAGACCGAAACTGTTTCTGGGACTATCACTGCTAAAAAGCAAGTGATTGTAAATGGTGTTCAAATAGATGGATGAGAGGGGGTGCCCGTTTCATTTTGAGCAGGTGTGAATTGGTCTTCGGTGGAGGGCTGTTTGCATCACATTGTGACCAGTGTATATTGTAATTAGGTTTCTTTAGTACATTCATTGTACTGTTTTTCATTTTGTTCTTTTAATAAAATCAAAATTCTTAAAAATATGGCTTATTGATGTTATTATTCATAATGTACTGTTCTGAGGCCCAATATTATTCATAATGTATACTGTTCTGAGGCCAAATGATAAACCATAACCATATAAATGAACCCTTAAGTTGTTTTAGTGAAGTATATAGACATTTGCCATGCTATTCTGACAGTGAGTAAAATGGCCTATAGGAAATTCTGCTACCCGTTAGACCCACTGTTGTAATATTACAACATTTCAATAAAACCTTACGAAAACTATTTTTTTTAAAAAACATTATATTTTCCTCTCCAAAGTACTCCTAAAACACCATCTGAAAGGTTGACAATTTTTTTTTGTAAGTAGAAATATATCCGGGTCTTGCAGGGTAATTAATTAATCCAATAACAGCTGAACCACTATAAGCCTGCGACACATTGTGAGCATGTAGATCGGCTATCTTCAAAACACCTTACTCTAAACCAGGTGTTCCCAAACCTTCTAGCTCGTATGTTAGATCGGGATTAGATCGGGTATTTTCACTACTTCTTAACACATTGACTGCCGAGATTGCATATATGCTATATATTTTTTGAAAATTCCACAAGGGGCGCCCTAACACAGCTTAGGAATGATCCCTCGTCAGCAATAGCCGGATGAGACGTAATTCCCCCAAAAAACAGACATCAGTCCGGCCCAACAATAGGATTTTTAGAAAAACACTCCTAACTCGGTTTCTTTTTTTTGTGATGAAAACCACCCGGCCATAGCCCCAAAATGGCTGCTCGCGGTTAGAATGGGGGGGGGGGGGGGGAGTGTGCCGCCGCGATCATCCATTTCATAGTTGCGGGCAGTTGAATGTAGGCTGTTTTCGGCAAAAAGCAACAGAAACAGAAAAAGCCAAGTCTTCCAACTCGAATAACAAGGAAGTGAACGGGACGTTTTTTTTGCGATCACGTGACCCGCTGCTTCTTTACTTCGCTGGGAGCCAAACGGTGACCCATAGGCGAGCGAACAGCGCCATCTAGTGGAAAACCACTGAAAACACAACATCCCGTCATTGGCAGGTAGGCACCTTAGCAAAATGTGACGAGAAATCTCGTAATGCTTTTCATCGGTTCAAACATTAATAAAACCCACAGACACACTTAACCACTTTCGCATTGCGGCGCGTTGTGAGCTTGTAGATCGGCTAGGTTTGCTCGTTTTGTGCGACGCTGTAGTATGACAAAGTTAAGTAGGGCATTGATTTACGAAAAAAAACTAAAACAAGTTGATATATGGAGATACAAGGTTTCTGCCAACACCAGCAGCGAACCCAAAACATAGCCACAACAAGAGGCCTTCCAGGCCTTAATGAAGCATTTGAATATGCGACGCCAACAGCAGCCTGCTAGCAGAACAATGCCTGATTCAGACCTACTTGGCAAGGCTGGGTGACCCGCCACCTTTTCACAATACAAAACCCAGCCATGTCCCAGGGCCACTTCACCCCTTTTGCAACCTCGTCTTCATCATACGTACAACTGACCCATTATCAGACAGACTTCTGATTGGTTCCCTGGGACATTTTTTGCATAGTTTTGGGGGGAAATGCTGCTGATTGTCCCAAAAGTGACTGCAAAATATTGCTGCCATTTGTCTTTAAAAAAAGCTTTATACCCTGTATATACAACATGCAACGTCGCAATGTGACATAGCTCAGTTTAACACAATACTGTACCCCCGCCAACTGTACATACTTTCCGCTTTTTTTTTCTTAAATTGCTTTTATTATGTTTTGACACTGCTTTGGCAATATAAATATATCTCCAAGGGACCAGCTTGAGAGTTGTGCATTGAGTCTAATAAGGAAGTGAGTTCAAGTGACAGTTCATATGAATGGCCTGTAGTTTCGCTGTTTTACCCCTGCTGGTGTCAGAAAGATTTTTTTTCCAATGCAAGCGGATGGGTTTTTGACGAACTTTAGACTTGATTTTCTTACCTTAATAAACATTGTCATAAATATATTATGCTTCCAGTCGCTCATCATGATATGCGTTTTGGCAAATTATGGTCGCATTTATTTTAAAATTGACGATAAAGTAGGGTATGCTCTAGGAGGGGCGGGATGATTTGATTGAAAAGCTACACAACCAATAGCATTCGTTCCCCGCCCCCACTCTTCATTGACAAGCTACCCAAACCAATAGCATTCATTTAGGGATTGATTTCCGGTTCCTTTTTTGTATATATTAAAGATGGCGGATTTCAAATAGCATCACTCTGTCCACTTATCTTTTACAGTCTATGGTTTTCTCATGCCGATAAAGCTCCTTTGAATTGAATCGACTCCCTGACTGACCAACCAATCGGTGTTTGTTTTGGTAGACCAAAAACGTCCCCGTCTACAAAAACTGTGAAAACACCAAAAATACAGCGAGTGTTTCTGCAGGTAAACACCACCACACTACAGTAACTGCTGGTATGGAGGGAAATGATTGGTCAAAATATATGTATTGTCTTGATAAACCTGTATTGTTTTGTTATGTAAACACAGAGAAAGGTTACATAATATGCCTTTAAAATAAGATTTTAATACACTAAATATCAATACGACGCAAAAAACGTGTTTTTTCTCTAATGGTAGTGGATGGAGAGAGAGGATTTTGGTTATTTCAAACGCTATCTCATTTTATTAACGTTGGAACAATAGCTTCTATTTCAGCGCGCCGACTTTCCACGAACAGAAAGGCTGTAGTTTCTATAAGCTTGGAATCCCCATCAATGACATCACCGGCAGTGAGGTTTACTGAACAATGTCCTATATGAATGGTTGGTTTTCGGTTGAATTCATCAACCAGTTACTTGTAAAAAAAAGACAAAGAACACAGAAAATTATAGGAAATAAGAACGGATACAGAGTGAAACGTCTCGGAGTCATTCTTAAAATCCTTTACCAAAAAAAAACACTCCGGCTCGTATTCAGAGAAATTGAGGAGCGTTTCTCCGCTTTGATGTATTCAAAATCCACTGATCCCATTTAGCACATGAAAGAGAGGCACGGGCATTAACCAAAACCGTGGGGGGAAAGGGGGGCTAATAACATTATCGTCACTGTCGTGTGGAAATCTCGTATGTCCAAAGATTCAGGAAATGGGAAAGCATAGCATGCGTTCCAAAGGATCCAATGTGAATATTTAGTCACAAGCTCTTGTTAATACCATTGGTTCAATATTTCAACATTTAAAAAAATAGCCGATCGACAAGCTCACAACGCGTCGCGAGCTTATAGATCGGCTATTTTTTGTGATAATTTACAAAAAATATGTTGAAATATGGAGTTACGAGGTTTCTGCCCGACAGCGACGTTATATAAGCTCTGTATTCTGCTCTTTCATCAGTGGCAAAATTATTTCAGGAAAAAGAGGTCAAGATCTTAATTCTTCTGTTCCAACTAACTACCAGTCTACCAGTGATTCTCCAAAAAATAAATAGTAATACTTCAAGGACCCCCAGTTTGGTACAGACCCCCGTTTGAGAACATTTTGATCTCTGGGACCCTCAATCTACACCATAAAATCCACAGTGTTAACCAACGCTGAGAGTGAACCCATAACTGGGTCCATTTGGTTCCATAAGGCTCCATTTGGTTCCATTTGTACAGACTTACAGACCCACAAGGGTCCATTGGGTTTCTGACTATCAATCGTTTAGCTAGGGACCCCCTGGAATCCAATCAAGGACCCCTGGGGGTCCCTGGACCCCACATTGAGAACCAGTGCAGTGAGCTACCTACAGTATAATAGCCTGAGGGACCAAATATAACATGGCGCCACTTCTCCATTAATGGACGCGACCGTGTCGTTTCTGTTTTGAATGGTGGCCACGTTCTTGATACCGCTTCTGATTCCACATACATGAGCCCAAGACTGACCTATATAATTCAATTCAATCTTTATTTCAGACTCAAGGTCCATATCACAGACAGAATGACAAAAACACAACGATAAATATAATTAAAAAGCAAAAAAACTAAAGAAAAACATAAAATCAGTCCAACTAGAGCTATAGCCACACATGCTCACAGTCTGTAGAGGCTGTCGTGCCAATTTCTACAAATCATGAAAGAGAACTGAGCAGAACTCTTCACAGGATTAATTAAAATCGTAATAACATGATTATCAGACTCTTCAAGACCACATATGAATTTGTACATTACATTTCTTAAAAGGGATTGACAGGTAGGTACCCCCAAGTTAACAAACAGCCTGCTGGCACTGTGCCATCTTGGTACCCTCACCAGCAACCGTAAAGCATCGTTGTATGCAACTTTTAGTTTTTGCATGCTGTTAGCCTTGTAGTTACTCCACAGGTGAGCCGTATACAACGGTGTACAAAAAGTGATACCTTGACATCTACAGAGCATTTGTGAAGTTTCCATATAGTATGTTTGCCTGGCCATACAGTTTGCAGCGTTGTCTATGGATGTCTTTGTCATCTGTGAGATCACCAGAGATACAATGACCAAGGTACTTCATCTCACTGCACACAAGAATAATAATAAAATATATACTCATATATAGTATATATTGCCTTTCTGACTCCGCCTTTCCACTAGTACACAATAACTACCTTCTAGTACACCAAAACGAACATCCACTAGTAGTACCCCATAGCCCAAGGGGACGCAGCAGTCGGCTGAGACTGTGACTGGTTGAGGCACAACACGCCTCCGTTTCAGACGATGTCTTCAAACGATGTCAAGAAAAAGTGCCTTTATCCCGTGAACGTAATTTCTGCTACATTACTATATAGTTTATGCAAGAGTGTGTCATAATTGAGTACGGATGCTACTAGTAGATAGATAAACACACAACCGCGAGGCTATTTGAATCACTAAAGTCACATTAGTTGCTGCGTTTCTGCTGCACCGCGCCCATGTTGCATTTTGTAACAAAACCAAATGATGTACTGGTGATTGAAACCTGGACATTTTAAACATCTGGCGTCTGACATTTTGTTTTAAAATACAAAATGACTATCCTTTTTGGTCACGTATGGTAAAGGTCTAAGAGACTCTCTCTCTCTCTCTCTCTCGACTCAGCAGACAACAGTTGCTCTCCACTGCCACCTATCGTCCACCTACTGTATTACATTGTAAAGAAAAATAAAATGTACCCGCTACCGTTCCACCGGTGGTAGCGCCCGGTGGCGGCCACATCAAAACCAACAGGAGACGACTGTAGGAGACACAAACTCATGCGGTTGAAATGAAGATGAGCAATGGTGGACGGACGCAGAGCTGTGACGCTTACCTCCAGAAATGAAAGGCGTGCAGCGGACTGCACGGGCTGCACGGACTAGTGGGGGTGGGACTCAAACTTCTGGGAGTGAGGCTGCAAGTCAAACGGGAGTGGGGTGAATAAATGCTGGTCTTTTAACCCATTATTAAGGCCGGGAAGGCATCTGTGTGTCATTTTTTGATTCATTTGGATATTAAAAAATAGCAGATTTGAAAAATTGTGATGATGTGTGCAGATCTTTGAATATATATTACTGTATTTTTAAAGTGAACATTGTTAACTCAAGTCTTTGCTTCTGGGGGGATTCTACACATTTTCTTCTAAATCCTAACAGTTTTTTGAAAAATGTCAAGGACCACCCAAAATGTATTTGGCCGCGGACCCCCATCTCAAAATATGTTGTTCAGAAGTTGTAACAGAGTAAAAAATGTTCGCTTTAAAAAATATATATATTCAAAGATTTAACCCTTGCATTGTGTTGGAAAACTGCATCCACTTGTGGTGTTAGCGGGTCAAATTTGACCCGTGATTTAAATCAGCCCAAAATACTCAAAATAAGTATTTTCATTATTTTTTTCCTCCCACCTCATAGCTGACTTGTAATGCATTCATATCCATGTAAACACTTTTTAAAATATTATGTTAGGGCTAGGGTTTCATCTATCAATATATCTCGTTTTCTATTATAAAAATGTTACAATTCACTCATATTTTTTTTATAATGAAGGCAATGGATAATGATGTTATCTAGCTATAATAGAATAATTAAGAATAATAATTAAAGGCCAAGGACCTTTAAGGCCAAGGACCTTTAATTAATACATAAAAAAAATACTTGTTTTGGTTTTTTTACTTTAAAAAATGTTAAAATTATAAAAAATAGTGACACTAGTGGTGTTAGGGTCCGAAATGACCCGTATACCATAGAAGGTAAAAAGTCATTTATTTTTCATAAACTCTAACTTTATTTTACTCCTGATAGCAAATGCTAATTGAGGACAAGTCTCTCTCACTCTCAAACATGTAAACATTGAATATTGACAATTTGGGGGGGAATTGAGCCACACTTCTTTGCCGGGTCACTTCGGACCCTAACACCACAAGTGTCACTTTTTTTTTTTAGACCATCAGAATTAATTAAAATGATGATAAATAATGTTGTTGCGTTAAAATGGATATTTCTGAGGTATATCATGAAGCCTCGTTCCAATAAAGAAATGTAAAGGGTACTTTTTACCTATTTAAACTTGAAAACGGGTCAAAAAAGACCCTAACACAATGGAAGGGTTGAACACATTTTCACGTTTTTTTCTAAAAATAGCAGATCTACAAGCTCATAGCGCGGCACTCGGTGCCGCACTATGAGCTTGTATGTCTACTATTTTTGAATAGCCAAAGAAATCTTAAACAGATGCGTTCTCGGTCTTAAAGGGTTAAACCCTCTTGTCTTGTGTAAATGAGGGTCTTTTAAAGGACACAGGAGGAGTGGGCACCTAAACATTGTGGGCACCTCAATGTCAAAAGGTAGGGTAAGTTATATTTTTTGGCTTAAACAAAAAGTAGGAAGAAGAAGAAGAATTTGAAAAATTGTCTGTAGTCATGTAAAAGTTTACATGATTTGAACATTCGCGGTACATCATTATCGGACCTTAATGCCTGGCTAAACACAGGTTTTGTAGCTATTTGTAGCAATTGTAGAAATATTAGGCCTCACCTGTCAAATGTGTTCAAATCATGTATACTTTACATTACTTTACCATTGCCATTTTCCAATTCTTATTTTTATACATTTTGCAGAAATAAAATAGCCAATTTAACATTGAGGTGCCCACAATGTTTAGGTGCCCAGTCTTCCGGTTACCCTTTTAACCACTTAAACCCTCTATTCTTAGTAAAAAACAGACCTGAGTTGTACTTGGACCACTCTTTTCCCCCCCCCCATCTACACCAAATCTTTTCGTCAAAAATAGCTAATCGAGCTTGTAGATCAGCTATTACGCACGCACACACACACACACAGGTTCTCAAACACTTTCAGGTCAAGGACTCCCAAATAAATACGTATTTGACCACGGACCCACATCTGAAAATAGTTTGTGCCAGGGACCCGCATACAAGATTTGTATTGTTAAAATGTTTCAGAAATATTACATTACATTCACATTATTTCAACAATTTTTTAGGGGTTAAAGTGGTTAACCCATTCAATACGGGAACACTTCTGTGTCATTTTAAGATTTCTTTGGCTATTCAAAAATAGCAGATCTGCAAGCTCATAGCGCGGCACCGCGCTATGAGCTTGCAGATCTGCTACTTTTGAAAAATCGTGAAAATGTGTGAAGATTTGAGTTACAAATGTTTGAGTTACAAAAAGATTTGCACACATTTTCAAGATTAAAAAAAATTATAATTACGACATGTGTTCCCTTCCCGGTCTTAATGGTTTAAACTGATTTTGATGCCATTTTCACTCATTTTGCAGGGGACCCGTTGGAACCCCCCCTCAAAGACGGCTGGGGGTCCCTGGACCCCACTTTGAGGACCACTGACATAAACACACAGAGGCCTGCATCCACACGACCCTAAGCACCATAGTTAACAGCGTCCTTCCTGTGTGTGTGTGCGTGTGTGAGCCAAAAGGCATGATGGTGTTCATCTGCGACACTCCTTCACCTGACATCCTCTCTCTCGCGCACGCACACACACACACACACGTTGTCTACCTCTTATTATTTTAAATGAAGACTTCCTAGTTGCAGATGCGTGTTGAGGCTAATGCTAGTGTTGCACAAAAACGCATAATAACACAACGTCGAAAAAGCTAAGAAGCTGCAGCGTGTGCACACACACACACACACACACACACACACACACACACACAAGCACCTGTCATCATTAGGTTAAAGTGAGGAGTTGAACCCCCCTCAGCATCCACATTCTGGGTGGGTTATCATTAGCCCTCCCCCCCCCCCCCCAAATATATATATATATATTTTTGCAGATCTACAAGCTCACAACGCATCGAACGCGACGTGTTGTGAGCTTGTAGATCTGCTTTTTTTTTGGGGGGGGGGGGGGGGAGGGCTAAGTAGATTTGGTGTACACTGGGGAAAAAAACAGTCCAAGTACAGGTCCATCTCTCTATGCACAGAAGAGGGTTTAAGTAATTGTTTTAAAATTGATACTCACTCTAATGTCAGTCCGGGAATCCTCAGCCTCTCCCGTTGGGCTTTCATGGCTGAAACGGTGTGTTTCTGTTGCTACGCTATGGCTCTATTGTAGACATCATCTACATTCACCCTGTCTCTCTCTCTCTCTCTCTCTGTCTGTCAGTCTGTCTCTCCCTCTGTCTGTCTGTCTGTCTGTCTGTCTGTCTGTCTGTCTGTCTGTCTGTCTGCGCTCAGCCCCCTGTGTGCGCTGATACACGGCCAAAACCAGCCGCCATGCTGATAAGGCAGACAGGTTGCTCTCTCTCTATGTCTCTGTATCTCTGTATGTCTCTCTCTCTCTCTCTCTGTCTCTCTCTCTCCCTTTCTCTCTATCTCTCTGCACGAACAGAAGGGAGGGAGGATGAGAGAAGAAAAAACGGGGGGTAAAATAATCAGGTCTTGTTTTGGTTTTTCTATCCACCTTGAGGCTGGGATGGCAGAGGAGATACGTCACTCAGTTTTAGCCGTGTGCCTGTGTGCGGAGAGAGGCAGGACAATGCCCCCCTTCGTCACGCCCCTAGGAAACGCCCCCGACCCCCCGCCCCACCCCCCTCCTGCTTCTATACAAACACGCACACGGTGTGTGTGTCAGCCGACCCCCCCCCCCCACACACACACACACACACACACACAGACACACACACCCCTCCCCTCTCAGCAGATGGTGTGAGCCTGGCTAACAGGCTAACGCAGCAGCCATGCACGGTGTTCTATTTATACTGTATAGATATATGTATCTCATCCTATAGCCTATAGTTGAGCATCCGAGGCTATAGCCCGTCAACCTTGACTGGATGCAAGACTCTGGCCAATTATCACGCGATGATGGTGATGTTGCCTAAACGCGCATGCACACACACACAGGGGCTGATGTCATCGTTTATTCGAGCGCACGCGCACACACGCACGCACGCACGCACACACACACACACACACGAGCCGGCGCATGTTATTTGATACAATATGTAATCTATAATGCCGTACGTAATCTATAATGCCGTACATTCTCTTTTTACCCATGAGCCTTTTCTGTATAGTTAACCTTTAAAGCCCAATTTCAAAATGTTATAATTTTTTCCCCTAAATTTTTGGGGGGAAAAATAAATAAACTACAAGCTCATTCAGATATTTTCTAGAAATATTCAATTGCGTTGTGCCCAAAATAAAATAAGATCATCCAAAGTTAACCATTTGAAGCCCTATTTTCAAAATGTCACACAAATGAATCAAAAATAGCTGATCTACAGGCTCACAACATGTCGCAAAGTCCCATGTTTATTACGATCATCTTCTATAATGACTAACCTAACGGACAGAATATTTAAATTTGAAATGACAGAATATTTAAATATGAAATGAGCACTGTGGTTAACTCATTCAGTGCCCGGCTTATTTATGGCAGTTTGGCTCTGAGTGCCACAGCCAAAATTCATTGTAAAAGAAAAGTGCTTGAAGCCGAGATACAGCCTTTTTCAGTAAGAAGTTAAACAAAGAGTGAATGGAGCAGAATATTTTCAAATCATGATATCTTGGGTTCTGAACATTTTCTTCCAAATTTTTTTTAAAAATTCAAGCTCACAATGCGTTGCTTTGCGACGCATTGTGAGCTTGTAGATCGGCTATTTTCAAATAGCCAAATAATGTATAGGGCTGGACTGGTTAATGTATGTTTTGTAATAATAATTCAAATCAAGAAAGCAACTAGTCAAATAATTGTAATGGCGTAAAAGTGCAATATTTGCCTCTTAGATGTAGTGGAGTAGAAGTTAAAGTATTGAAAATTGGAAATACTCAAGTGAAGTAAAAAAGACCTCAAAATTGTACTTAAGTACATTACTTGAATACATGTACTTAGTTACTTTCCCTCTTAGATGTAGTGGAGTAGAAGTTAAAGTATTGAAAATTGAAAATACTCAAGTGAAGTAAAAAAGACCTCAAAATTATACTTAAGTACATTACTTGAACAAATGTACTTAGTTACTTTCCACCACTGACCACATTCACCTTATCCTTGATGTGCTGTTTTTTCAACTCAATTACATTTTAATTACTGCGCCAAATAACAAGGTGTCTCCACACCAGGGATTGGACGATAATTGTTATTACCGCTTTCACCGAGCTGCGTATCCCGTACCTGTAAAGTCGGATTCTGCTAAGGCTCAGCCTTCCGTCAACGAGAAAGACGAGATTTTGTGTTTCCGGTGGTTTTCCACCAGCTGGCGCTGCTGTCAACCGTTTGAATGATGCTTTCACTGGCAGATGACATCAGACCCGGAATTGACCCGGAAGTTAAAAAAAAGGCTTGTTTACTTCCTGTGAAAACATGCCTATATATCTCCGTTCCTCTTGCTTTACGACAAAAACGAGCTTGATTCAAACGGCCACAGCTGTGCAATGGATTGCCTTGGCAGATATTCTTTTTTTCCTCTACTACGACAACCCCGTGCGTGTAATGAGGCGATGTCCGTGAGGACGGAGGTCACGCATAATATTCCATGATTTTTCAAAGGTACAGTAAAATCGCTCCTTTTCGCTGGCAGTGGGGAGACACTATTACACTATCACTCTGGCAGTCAAAGAGTTAAAGCTCGACATTACATTGCTTTACAATAAACAAACACATGCCTACAACTGCGGGGCTTACAAGCCTTAAGGCTACAACCGTTTTCTCTCACACAAATTCAAAGCATTTGAGAGTTAAGGGTTCAGCACCACATACCCACTTCAACTAATGAGCAGCACCTGTAAATGTTTAGAAGAATTAGCACGGCTGCCCAACAGTTCAAGTACAAATTCAACGTCACGTCCCTATATGAATGGCATGATATACTGTAAGTAGGTTACTGTAAGTAGACTATACAGAACTTCAGTTTACTAACATCACATTGTTGCAGACCTATTGTTGTGCAAACAATGGGTCGGGACACATTTTTATGGGTCATGAGTTAATATCCCTTTTCTGTTTCTACAGCTTTTCATATTATTATAAGTATTACTACTAATATTATTATTATTTCAAAAGAAACAGGAAAAAAAATCAAAATAATTACATAAATTAAAAAACAAAACAATCTAAGATTTTTTTTTAAGGAATCCTATATTAAAATTGGCTAATGGGAGGGCAGGCAGGTGGACCTCTGATGTCACTGATGTCACTCTGACACAGCCATAACCATATAAGGAGTTCCCAATGCAGCTACGACCAAATATGGAATGTGTTGTCAGCTCCATATATGGGCACAAAAAGGGGCATGCTTATATGAGGGCATATACTGATGACTTCAGCAATCTCCATATATGGGCATAAAAGGGACAAGGACAGAGATACAGAAATCCGGTTGTCCAGAGCCACAGCTCCGACCACTATGCCCATATATGGTCATATGCATATATATGGGGCAGACTCGGCATGTGCTGCGGCAAGGACTAGAGGGAGTGCGGTGCCCGCCATCGAATAGTTCGGATATCCAGTTGTCCAGAACCGCCGGCGTCGATTCAACCAATATGCCCATATATGGGCATATACTGAGGACTTCAGCAATCTCCATATATGGGCATAAAAGGGACAAGGACTGACAGATACAGATATCTCCATATATGGGCATAAAAGGGACACAGAGAGCTGGGTACAACGGGTACTCTGACAAAGCCACCAATACTATGACTCAGACATATTGGTCGGATCGGCAGTGGCGGCCCGACCTCTAGATGTGAGGCCACTGGTACTAATAGTTTGATCATATTTAGTTTCCTACCTGAAGTGTGACCTTTAGACATGGTTACAACTGTGTTCCTTACATTAACCACTTAAGTAAGCCCTGTTTTATAAATCAGTAATAGGTGATCTACAAGCTCACAAGACAACTATTAGTGTTGGACATTTTTTTAAACAATTGTATACATTCCCTCCTAAAATGAAATGCCCAAAATAGGGACGTGCAGGGTCCATGTGTTTAACCACATGTTGAAGTTCTGTTCTGTTCTCTTGGCAGTCAGTTGGAGTAACGTCATTGGTTATTCTACGTAATGACATCACTCAACGACGTCTCAATGTCATCACAACCATGTCCTTTATAATGAATCGTCAAATTCGTAGAATGGCATTCAGCATGTTTTACCAATGGATGTAGCTGCCTGTAACAACTTCTGAAACTTAGTTGTGACTGCTGTGTAGCGCAGGGGAATTGAATAGTGTATTTTGAGGGGGAGATAAACAGTAAGCAGCTTCCCTTGACTGGCCAACCCAACCCATGGGCTGTGTGGATTTGAATCGGAACCAAAAATCTTAAGTGAAAACATTAGGACTCTATTCTTTTACAGAGCAAAGACTTCACAAATCCAAGTTGATCTACGCTGTGAGAAATGTTCTGCTGGACGGTGATTCTGAATGGACTGAACGGAGCCGAGTGTGCTGCTGTTGCAGTGAAACACAAGCTGTATGCCTTTGCTGGCTGAGCACACTTTCTGCACAGCTTCTTCCAGAAAGACGCTTGGCTCATTCAGCCTTTGCCTACAACGGAGAGCTGTACATATTTTGTGGCAAGTGCCTTACCCGGAGCTTCAATGATCTGTGGAAATTCAATCCAGATACCTCCTCATGGAAAAAGGTTACTCCCAAGGGGAAACTCCCCAACTGGATGCATAGTATGTGCTGTTGCATGGTGGGAGATCGTGCCTTCCTCTTTGGAGGAAGAAACAGCGCACCCAATGACCTATTCATCTTGGACTTGAGTCCTAGTCTGAAGACGTCATGCAAGCAAACGGTTATTCAGTACGATATGGAGCAGTCGGAACTCACACATGACATCAGGTGGGAACTGGCAGCCATGACTACCATTGCGCGTCACTTGCCATTTAAGATGTTTGAAAAATCTTGAACGTGTGAGAACTACTGATTTAGAAGGCATTTGTAGAATCGGCCTCAGGTCTTAATGGGTTTACATAAAGAAATTGAGTAATTTTCCCACCACTGCTTGTGACTAAATAATAACTACATTGGATACATTTTTCTCTCCATTTCCTGAAAAGTGCGAGTTTTGGACATACAAGGCTTCCACCCGACAGCGAGGAAAAACAGAAACAGCGGTGCATCCCCTGCCTCTACAGCAACAGCAACCAGCTGGGAAAATAGTGATGAGAGTAACATGAGAGATTCGACAAGTTTAAATCGGGCTGTAATTTTAGATTGTTTACACCTTGCATACCAAGGCCACATGACCGAGATCAATATATCAGGACCCATTGATGGAAGAAGTACTCACATGGGTTACTTAAGTAAAAGTATTAATACCGCAATGTAGGAAAAACTCTGTTACAGAGATACAGGGTATTCAAAATTTGCGTGAGTTAAAGTACAAAAGTATCAAAATATATACTTAAAATTAACCAAAAAAAGTACCAACATTTTGTAAAAAATTAAAACAAAATCACATCAGCACTACCCCCCATCCTGAATAAAAAACATGGTGAACTGATGGTGGACGTCACAAACGTATCATCCGGACTCGCGAGGCGCACCGTTGCGCCGATCGGCACCAAACTTGGCACCAACAAAAAGGGCCCGTCCTCAGCTCCTGAATCTCTAGCCACGCCTGTTAAAAACAATATTCTGAAGAAGCGATTCAGGGTCTGGTGACCCTGAATCGAAACGAAATGAAAATTCAGGCAGAGTGTCAGGCTACACCATACATGGGCAACTGGCGGCCCGGGGGGCACATGCGGCCCCCACCTTTACTTAATGCGGCCCGCAGGCCCGTGGATTACTGATATATTATTGATGTCAGCTGTTACAATCCAAATCCAAACATGCATGACCCGCTTTAATGACTAGTATTGAAATTCTATTGTCTTTTTTCTTGCCAATGTATTTAAGTTCATAAAGTATAACATAAGTATAACTAAATGCATTTGAAATTGAATACAAATTTTGCTTTTCAGGATTCGAATACAAAAACAGCAAAAACAAAAAAAACAGGATTCCAATTCAAAAGTAGCAAAAATAGCAGATCTACAAGCTCAAAACGTGTCTCACTGCGACACGTTTTGAGCTTGTAGAGCGGCTATTTTTGCTACTTTTATGTGACATAGAATGGCGAAGAAAATACGGAGATAAGAGGTGTCTGCCCGACAGTAGGCTATATGCAATGTGGCCCTCTGGAGAGAGAATGGAAATATAGTGGCCCTCTCGATCATCAAAGTTGCCCACCCCAGGGCTACACCAACACTGTTCAGGGGACTGCCATCAGAATAGCCACACCAGGGGTCACATCAGGGACACCCGGGGGCCACAGGGACACCGTTGCTCCAATCCCCACCAAACTTGGAACAACACTGTGCAGCGGTCTGCCATGAAAATAGTCACACCAGTCCAGGGGCCACAGGTGCACCGTTGCCACAAACACTGTTCAAGTGAGTGACATGAGAATAGTTACAGCAAAAAAAACGAAATTGCACACACATGTGATGTGACACTACAGCAGTGTTACAGCAGTGTTTAACACTTCAAACGGACATCATTCGGTGACCATTGCTCTGAACAGTGCAATATAGGACGAGATACATCACAATCAATAACAAGTAGTGTGTATTATTTACACTAATTCAAGATTTTTAAAAGAAATCCACAAAAACATATCCAGAGAATGTACTGTACACTTTCAGAGTTAAATGAACACTGATGACTTGACTGAGTGATACGTGTACTGTAGTACTGAAGTATTAGAGTATTGAAGTACTCACACACTGCCTCTTCTGGGAAGACTCAGCTCCTTCTGTGAATGAGAAGAGGCAGAAGTATAAGCATAAGGAGTAAAAGTTATATTCATGGACGTATTGGTTGAAGAAATGTCTGGTTTTCCTCACACAAACAACCAACTACTCACCTACTATTTAACCACACACACACACACAGGAAATTTAAACTCAATACACTGTTCCTGATAGAAAACACACACACACACACACACACACACACACACACACACAGTAATGTTTATACTGTATATCTAATAGAAAACATATTGTTGGTGTCGGGCAGAAACCTTATACCTCCATATCCTTTTTATCATAAATTCAGTGGTGAAAAAACTCAAATGTTTTACTTAAGTAAAATTATCAATACTGCAACATGGAAGTACTGTGTTACAGGTAAAAGTCCGGAATTCAAAATGTACTTGAGTAAAAGTACAAAAGTGTTGGTATCAAAATGTACTTAAAGTACCAAAAGTAAAAGTACTGTTTGAAAATAGCATATCTACAAGCTGTGAGCTTGTAGATCGGCTATTTTCAAATAGCCTAGGTATAAAATAGGGCTAAAGTGGTTAAAGTATGTTTTATAACGTAATCATTTATATCTGCAAAGTTATAATAATAATAATAATTGTAGTGGAGTAAAAGTACAATATTTGAGATGTAGTGGAGTAGAAGTAAAAGTATAGACAATTGGAAATACTCCGCTAAAGTAAACGTATACCTCAAATGTGTACTTAAGTACAGTACTTGAGTATATGTACTTAGTTACACCACTGCATAAATTGATGCCATACTTCATCTATAAAGAGGGTCAGTCAGGCAGAAGTTACGAAAATCATAGTTGTCAATTTCCAAGGACATACATGCAGTTGCATTAAGATACCACCAGAGGGGAGTGTGTATTATATTATTAATATATTGCCGTCCTAAATAGCTGCGAGATTGGGTGCAAAGCAAGGTCATCTTTCACCTATTTCAGAACAAAAAGAAAAGACAAACAACCCATGGAGTAAATAAGTAAACAAACAAGCTAGCCACTCAATTTTTTTGTCTAGGCAGTGACTTTTTGCCTGCAATCTAGAGTTCATAAATAAATCAACAATAAACAAATACATAAATGAATAAACCCATCAATAAATAAATAAATATTAAGTACGATACATAGAAAACATATCAGATCTACAAGCTCACAACAGGTGGAACTGAGCGTGCACTTGTAGATCTTGTGGCTGATCTTGTTGAAAATGAGCATCAGAAAGTGTGTGCATGTGTTCTGGCATCCGTCCTAGTCAGCAGTTTAACGGAGATTAGCGTCTCTTCCTCCCATGACTGTCAATTGGAGCTGAATGGCTGGCTGACACACACACACACACACACACACACACACACACACACACACACACACACACACACACACACACACACACACACACACACACACACACACACACACACACACACACACACACACACACACACACACACACACACACACACACACACACACACACACACAAAACGTTTTCATGTCAAGGACCCCCAAATTGATGTGTGATTGGCCGCGGACCCCCATCTGAAAACATGTTGTGCCAGGAACACCGATAAGAGAAGATTTGTCACATCAAAATTATGAAAATTGTTCCAATACTTTCAAGATTTTTTTAAATTTTACAAGTGGTTAAAATCATTGCGATGCTGTATATATATAATTCATTTTTGCTGGGGGACCCCATGGTTGGCTGAGCACACCTTCTCCACAGCTTCTTCCAAAAGGACGCTGTGGTCACTCAGCCGTTGCCTACAACGGAGAGCTCTACATATCTGGTGGCAAGTGCCCTATCCGGAGCTTCTATGATCTGTGGAAATTCAATAAAAAAGACCTTCTCCTGGAAGAAGAAGCCCACGGAAAAATGCAACAAAATGAGGGCTAGAATGGGCTGTTGCATGGTGGGAGATCGTGCCTTCCTCTTTGGAGCGTACAGCTCATCCAATGACCTGTGTATCTTAGACTTGAATCCTAGTCTGAGGACGTTATGCAAGCTAGCCGTTATTCAGTATGATCTGGAGCAGTCGGAACTCACACATGACATCAGGTGGGAACTAACAGCCATGACCACCAACGGCAACAGCACAAAAGAAATAGTCCACTAAATAGACTCTGTGTGGTCCAGGGACCCGCATGGTTCCTTGAGGGGGTTCCAAATGGCCCCTTACGGGTGTGTAACAAGGTGGTAAAGTCTGGGGGTTCGAATCCACCGCGGTGCATCCGGCTTTGCCGAGCGGCTATGTGAACACAATTGGCCCCGTGTTTCGGGGGGAGGGAAGCCGGGCAGGGAGGGTGATATTTGTCACTGCACGTACTCCTACGGTCTGTGGGCGGAGCTTGTCAGCGGGGAGTGTTGGGCGGGAGGAGTAGGACAAAGGCTCTAAGTCCACCCGGTGGGGGCTCCTCACTGGCAGCAGGTGAGTCGGGTAGGATAGAACAGCAGTGACAACACACAGCAATGTGCGTGGGGAGGAATGAATTGGCCTAACGATGAAATTGGGGAGAAAAGGGAATACAAAAGCAAAGAAAAAAACAATACCGCTAACAAAAGGGTCATGAAGATTAGCGCTGCTGTGCACAAAATTACAATTTCGGAGAGCCTTGGATAAGCCCACATACTGTACCGTAGCACAGTAGTTTCACAAAGTAGTACTGGTTACCACAGAGCAAATCCCTTTCAGACTTATTAAACCATTAAGACCCGAGGCATTCTACAAATGTCTTCTAAATCAGTCAACAGTTTTCTGAAAAACATATGATGCTATATATCAGTGGTGCTCAAACCTTTTCATGTCAAGGACGCCCAAAGTGATATGTATTTGTTTGCCCCCCCCACCTAAAAAATATTTTGTTCCAGGGATCCCCAAAAGCAAAGATTAAGATTTAAAATGTTTGCTTTAAAAAGAATACATATATGTATTGAGATTTGCACAGATTTCCACGATTTAAAAAAAATAGCCGATCTACAAGCTCATAGCGCGTCACTTCGTGCCGCGCTATGAGCTTGTAGATCGGCTATTTTTTGAATAGCCAAATTATAAAACAACAGTCAAAGTGGTTGAAATCTAAAATCTAAAATGACACAGATGCTTTCCCAGTGTTAATGGTTTAGACAAAGAAACATTATTCACAAAACTGAACAGCAATTCAGCCGTGAATTCCCCCCCCCCAACAAAGATGTGTACGCACACTTACTAAATGTAATCCACTTTATCCCCCCCAGTTAAACGGTTTAATGCAGTGGTTCGCTTTGCCTACGGATCTAGAACTAGAGACAGACAGGTAATGTGTTTAACACAGGACACAAATATATACATAATTATCACAAGTTAATGTATTTGGTCTGATTTAGATGATGTTAATTAGTATTATCATTAGCATTATTATTGTTATTGTTATTATTATAATTAATATCATTATTATTATTGTACTTGATTGGGTTTTAAATTAGAGTTATTCCGTTTAGAAAAGCCTCCTGTGGACAGGTGTACACAATGATGTGTGTAATAGTAGTAACGAGGACCGGGGGCCAAATGCGCCCCCCCATTCACTTAATGTGGCCCGCAGGTTAATACTGAATACTGATGTATTATTGATTTCAGCTGTTACAATTCCAAACATGCAAACATGACCCGCTTTAATTACTTCAGTCTATATTAGTAGCTTAATGAGTAGTATTAAAATTCTAGTCTTTTTTACGTCCAATGTATTTGTATTTAAGTTCATAAAGTTAACATAAGTATAACTAAATGCATTTGAAATGAAATACAAATTTAACTTCAGGATTCCAATTCAAAAATAGCAAAAGAAATGTCTGGATTCCAATTTTTTTTAAATAGTAAAAATAGCAGATCTACAAGCTCAAAACGTGTAGATCGGCTATTTTTGCTACTTTTGTGTGACATAGAATGACGAAGTAGGGCATTAAATACGGAGATAAGAGGTTTCTGCCCGACAGTATAATATATGCAATGTGGCCCTGTGGAGTGAGTGTGGAAATATAGTGGCCCTCTCCATCATCAAAGCCCACCCCTGCTATAGTGTTGGTTCAGTAACAGGGGTCTCCATGTCTCTCCAGCTCTTTAACAAACAGAAAATACATTTTCAAGGCGGGTCGCGAATTTCAGCCAATCAGGACGATTATCTGTGTCACTTCAAATTGCACTTATCCTGTAGAGCTTATAGACCGGCTATTTTCAGAGAGTCGGTGAGAGTCGGGGAAAAGACCAGACCAAGTACAGAGCCAATGGTCAAGTTGACTAAATATTGAGGGTTTAAAGGTCAACTGTCTGAAAATACACATTAACTTGAATCCAAATATCTATGAAATCTATGAAAAGGTTTAATCTGCGACACAATTGTATACAATATGTAGTGTTGGGGTCCCTGCTTCATCTCTCTCTCAACTAGGGGGTCCATGACCTGAAAACATTGAAGACAACCTATAGCAATGAGTTCCATCAGAATATAAAGTTATTTAAAACGTATTGAAACAAGAAAATATCACTTAGACCAACTTTAAAGTCAGTGTATTGCTCAATCCTTCTCTCTCCTTTTCCGGGGTTTTGGTCCGTACGTCTATTTAGTGTCTACATTTGCCGTTATATGTCATAATCAATGCAATAATATGAAATAAAGTATGGCATTTTGATGTTGACAGCTGTTCCTAGCCAACACCGCTTGGCACCGAGCGTCAATATTGGCTCCATTATCATAAAACATGTCAATGCGGCTTGAAGAGCCCGGCTGCCAGCAGACCGACAGGCAGGCAGACAATTTACAATTTAGGAATTTGGCACTGTTTCCAAAACAGTGGGTCGGGACCCATGAGTGGGTCGCGGACCCAAGGATTTTTATGGGTTGTGAGTAAATATCCCCTTCATATATTATTTCAAAAGATTTAAGTTTGAAGTTTAAACAAAGACATCACAGCTTTTCATCAATTAAAAACTATTCCAGTATGTATAAAGCATTTCATAAATAAAAAATAAAAAAAAACATTCAAGGAGTAGTGAAAATAGCAGATCTACAAGCTCTCGACGCGTCTAATTTCTCTTTTGGGTCTTGAGCTAAAAGGTTTGGGAACCACTGGTTTAGCAGACGCCCTTTATCCAGAGCAACTTACAGTAAGCAAGGTGAACACATGCATCAGAAGCAGAGAGACAGTGTCGTGCCTCAGTAATCAGGGATCACAGGTAAACCAAGAACCTAGCATCAGTCTTAACAGTATAATATCAAAAAGTAAGTCATCTGTACATTGAAGACAGACAGCCAGCCAGCCAGATAGACGGACGGACGGACGGACGGACGGACGGACGGACGGACGGACGGACGGACGGACGAGACAGACAGACAGCTTCAAACACAGTCTAATCAATGTATTTGGCGTGAGCACACAGCTCTCCTCCCTAAACCCAGACTGTTCAAATAAAAGTCTCAAAGAAAGATACATTTGACGAGGAACATATTTAACCACATTAACCCTGATGTAAAACATTTATTTTGGGCACGTTTTTAAACATTGAAAACAAAAACAAAATTAATACATAATATCTAAAATATATATATATATTTTTTTTAAATCAATAATAGTGAAAATAGCCAATCTAACTAAGCTTGCAGATCGGCTACTTTCACGAAGTATATAGGCCAGGGATTAAGTGGTTGATATTTGCAGATTACGAAAATATATAAGTCTTCTGTGGAAAATAACTGTCAACCAACAACATCAATAACAACATCAACAACTGAAGGGCCCATGCGACGTTTCATTCAAAACAGACTCGTCTTACACAGGGAATGAAAACGTATCACATTAACCCATTAAGACCGGGAACGCATCTGTGTCATTTTTAAAGATTTCTTTGGCTATTCAAAAATAGCAGATATACATTTATATAGCTCATATGCTATGAGCTTGTAGATCTGTTATTCTTTTTGAAAATCGTGGAAAATTTGAGCAAATCTTTGAATTTGTATTTTTTTAAAAGGAACATTTTTAACTCTGTTACAACTTCTGGGGGTCCCTGGAACTAAATACTTTGAGATGGGGGGTCCACGGCCAAATGCATTTAAAAAAAAACTGTTAGGATTTAGAAGACATTTTGTAGAATCCCCAGAAGCAAAGATATGAGTTACAAATGTTCACTTAAAAAAAAAATACATAGTCACAGTTTTGCACAATATTTTCACGATTCTTCAAAAATAGCAGATCTACAAGCTCATTGCGCGGCATGAGCTTGTAGATCTGCTATTTTTGAACAGCCCAAAGAAATTTAAAAAATGACAGAGATGCGTTCCCGGTCTATATGTGTTAACTCTTTCACTGCCACACTTATTTCAGACTGTGTCGTCCCAGTGCCAGGAAAAAGGTGCATTTTTCCTCCGTTTGTTTTTTAACATTGAAGTGAATGTAGCAGCAATTTTTTGGATAGCGTTATCTCCTAGTTCCTTTGAGATAACCCAAAAAAATAATAAAAAAAAAATAAAAAAAAATAAAAAAAATAATAATAAATAATAATAATAATTTTTTCAATTTTTTTTTAAAATATATTTTCGTCTTTCCGTCATTGGCCATGATAGCCATAGAGCCATCGGACGGGAATTCCCGTTTTTGGCAGTTAAAGAGTTAAGAGGCGCTATGAGCTATGAGCTTGTAGATCTGCTATTTTTGAATAGCCCAAAGAAATCTAAAAATGACGCACAGATGCGTTCCCGGTCTTAATGGGCTTAAGTTACTAACACAATCCACCACTATGTATCACATTGATAAAACTGCCCGACACGGTTCAACTGGAGAGGTGACAATTCTTTACGCATGAGCCTCGTGTGCACTCGACATAACGGAACCACACTGCAATGCACTGTCAAGAGGAAAGCTCCTATGTCCTTAAAACCGTACACTTTTCAGGAAATGGGAGGGGAAAAAAATAACCTGCGTTCCAATGGATCCAATGGATCCAATGTAGTTATTATTTAGTAACAAGGCTCTTGCTAATACTTTTCATTGGTTCACTAATTATAAAACCCACACTTAACTGCTTTCACTTTCACTTAATTTATATTTTTCTTCAAAATAAAAGAAAAAAGCAGATCTGCAAGCTTGCGCCGTGAGGTGTTGCGAGCAGGCAGCTCGGCTATTTTTGCGTATTTGTGTGTGACTCTGTACTGTAGTATGACAAAGAAGGGTGTTAACCCTTCAAGACCGGGAAACCATCTGTCATTTTTTTTATGTCTTTGGCTATTCAAAAATAGCAGATCTACAAGCTCACAGCGCGGCACCAAGTGCCGCGCTATGAGCTTGTAGATCTGCTATTTTTGAAAAAATGTGAAAATGTGTGCAAATCTTTGAATAAATAGGCTATATATAGTTTTAAGCGATCATTTTAACTCAAATCTTTGCGTCTGGGGATTCTACAAGTGTCTTCTAAATTGCTGTTGCTATATAATATCAGTGGTTCTCAAACTTTTTTCATGTCAAGGACCTATTTTGGCCGCAGATTTTGGTCGCTTTAAAAAATATATATATATATATATATTCAAAAATGTGCACACATTTTCACAATTTTTCAAAAAATAGCAGATCTACAAGCTCGTAGCGCGGCACCGAGTGACGCGCTACGAGCTTGTAGATCTGCTATTTTTGAATAGCCAAATAAATCTTAAAATGACACAGATGCGTTCCCGGTCTAAATGGGTTAATGTATGAGAAAGACATTAAACATTAAAAGTGGAAATATGAAGATACAAGGTTTCTGCCCAAAACAGCAAAGCGACGTTAAGTTAATGTTGATACCACTGCCATTCTCATGGATATCTGAAATACCTGAAACTGCTCGTATTATAATGTAATTTATCTCTAGTAATATATGAAAATCTGACTTGTTTTTAATCTTGTTCACCTTGTTTTGTTTTCTATTTTACTTCCCTTTCCTGGCAACGACAACACGACAGACCACCTCGCATGAAGAAAACATGTCACCCGCTTCTGTCCAACCTGTAAGCCTGAGATGTGACGATAAAAAGTTGATTCTGGATTCTGAACACTTAACGGTAACAGAGTAAAAAAAAAATCTATCGCGGGTCTTGGTACAAAAGGTTCTCAAACTCGTAGCAGTGTTGTGCTCATTGGCAGACAGTCCACAAGCCCCCCTGCAAACAGCACATGCATACAAACTAGCTCCGCATGGAAAACGTGTTTTTTAGCCGTTTTTTTTTACCTGTAGCCCTCGCCTCCTCAGAATGCTGGACTGGTCCATGACACCCAGCAGGCACACGCTAGGAACATGCTTTCTTACCGGCACCGAGCACAGCCATGCTGCACTGTGCCGTGTGTCTGGGGTAGAGACTCCCTCACCACTCCCCTCCTTTCCCCTCTCCCCTCCCCTCTCCCCTCCCCCTATTCCCCTCTCCTTCCTCTCCTCCATTCCCCTCTACCCTCTATTCCCCTCTCCTTCCTCTCCTCTCTATTCCTCTCTCCTCTCCTCACTCCCCTCCTCTCCCCTCACTCCCCTCCTCTCCCCCACTCCCCTGCTCTCCTCTCCTCTCACTCCCCTCTCCCCTCACTCCCCTCCTCTCCTCTCCCCTCACTCCCTTCCTCTCCCCCATTCCCCTCCTCCACTCCCCTCCCCTCCTCTCCTCACTCCCCTCCTCTCCTCACTCCCCTCCCTCCCTCCCTCCCCTCCTCTCCCCCCTCACTCCCCTCCTCTCTCTCCTCTCCTCTCACTCCCCTCACTCCCCTCCTCTCCCTCACTCCCCTCCTCTCCCCCACTCCCCTCCTCTCCCCTCCTCCCCTTCTCTCCCCCACTCCCCTTCTCTCCCCCACTCCCCTCTCCCTCCCCTCCCTCACTCACTCACCTCCTCTCATCCACTCCCCCACTCCACTCCCCTCATCTCCTCCACTCCACTACTCTCCTCTACCCCCCCTCCTCACTGAAGTGGTTAAAGTATGTTTTAAAATAATAAGCTAAATATGTAAAGTAATTGGTAACTAAAGCGGTCAAATCATATTTGTTTCTGAGAACTGGTGGAGTAAAGTATTAGTTATCAAAAATGTGGAAACATTCAAGTAAAGTACATCAGCATTGTACTTTAAGTAATAGTACTTGAGTAAATGTACTTAGTTACTCCCACCCTTTCAGATTAAATGTGATCTTAGCAGCTGCTAAATGCTTCCACCACAAACTGATGTGATTGGAGGAGATGAGGTCAGCTGACCACCTTCCTCTGATTACACTCCCCTGTTACTTCAGGACAGAGAGAGAGAGAGAGAGAGAGAGAGAGAGAGAGAGAGAGAGAGAGAGAGGGGGGAGAAAAGAGAGAAAGCAAGAGAGAGATAGAGAGAAAGAGCGGAAGAGCGAGAGAGATAGAGGGAGAGACAGAAAGATAAGAGAGAGAGAAAGAGAGGGAGAGGGGGAGAGAGAGTGGTGGGGGTGAGAGAGGGCGAGAGAGAGAGAGAGAGAGAGAGGAAGAGGGGAAAATCGAGAGAGAGAGGGGCAAGAGAAAGGGCAAGGACAGCCAGGAAGGATAAAAACGGCACTTCTAATTCAGCGCAGCGAGAGTGTGTGTGTGTACACACTCGCGCTGGGGGTCAACAAGGGCCCCCAAGACTCATTTCTCTGGGGTTTTCAGTTATCTTCCGTGTGTGTTTGAATGCGCGCGCGCGCGTGCGTGCGTGCGTGCGTGTGCGCGTGCGTGTATGCGGCATGTATATATCCTGCATACAGACAGCATTGTTCTGCCTCAACCTGTGTAACAATGAACTTCCACTTCCTGTTAAAGAGTGTGTCCATCTGCAGCGTTGATGATGTCATTAATGACTCATTACATTTAATTGTCATTCAGGACAAAGACAAGAGCCCCCCCCACCCCCCCACCCCCCCGGTCTAGGAAACCTTGTATGTCCAAAACCCTTCCTTTTTTAACAACTATTCTACAAAGATCTACAAGCGACACTTTTGTATGGCGAAGTAGGACATAAATGTATGGGAAAAAAACACGGAGATATGAGGTTTCTGCCCGACAGCGACGATGTACAACAGTGTTCAATGATAGTGGTGAGCAATGGGACACAATATAAGCACTGGGCAGCACTAAGAGCAAGTGAAGGACCTCTTCTTAATGTAAAACAGGTCTACAGCGCCTTTCACATTGAGCATTGAGCGTCCACACTGATGCAGCTATGATACGTCCTGTAAACAGTGGCACCAAACGCGCTGCGCTGTCTAATTAGTCTAATAGGCTCTATGCACAGCAACCGTATTGGAAAGAAATCGGGTCGCTTCCTTGCTTCCTTCACAGGTGTTACCAATGATACTAATGAAGGCTCTGTTCCATTCTGGTCAAACAGAGTCAGAAAGTTATTTTGGAGGAAAAGGGGCCAACGTGAGGTGCCATCGTCAAATGAGCATTAGTGAGGAACGAGTCAATAAAGACAGGTTGAAAATGGGTGAAGTGCTCCTTTAAGTGAATACTCAGGATTTCACATTGTATTGATTACAACTCATTCTGTCACCTTGGAAATCAGCAGGATTGTGTTTTGTTTCCTCCCCCCCCCCCCCCCCAGTCAGACAGTGACCTCTCACTCACCCCCTCCACATTAGCATTTAGAAAAGTTATTTTCAAAATACCACGGCCGCCAATTCCATCCTACAATTTCACACTCTTGCTTCAGTGGGTTTCCTCTTTGCCTCTCGGCCTTCTCTGCACCCTCCAACTCCCCTCTCTCTCTCCCTGGCCTGGTGTTCATTTCCATTCAGTGTGGCAGGCAGCTCTGGGTGAATATTAAGTAATCCAGCCCCTTACTGCTAATCTGCAGCCGAGCTCGATGATTTCAGTTAGCAAGCGTGGACCAGAATGATGTCTATAGCTTCAAACGCTGCTTGAACGATAGGTTAGTGCAGGGGTTTGGCAACCTTATGCACGGGTGCCAACATTGGCATAGGGATGAAATCACTGGCACACTGGCATAAGTGTGGGAGAGATGATTTTTTGGTTTACAATAAAATGCAGGCAATTAAAATAAGTTCTCTCACGTCTGTATTCAAATTGCATCCTGCATCAGTAAAAGTATCAATGCTGCAATGTAGAAGTACTCTGTTACTATAGTAAAAGTCCGGAATTAAAAATGGACTTGAGTAAAAGTACAAAAGTATCGGTATCAAAATGTACTTAAAGTACCAAAAGTAAAAGTACTAAAATGTTTGAAAATGTATAAAATAGGGCTAAAGTGGTTAATGTATGTTTTATAATATAATAATTGATAATTGCAAAGTAAGTAGTAAGTCAAGTTTTCAAATAATTGTATAGTGGAGTAAAAGTACAATGTTTGCATCTGAGTTGTAGTGGAGTAGAAGTAAAAGAAAAACACACCTCAGAATTGTACTTAAGTACAGTACTTGAGTACATGTACTTAGTTACTTTACAACACTGCATAAACGTAACATACTTCAGCACTGCCTCTCTCCCCCCTCGCAGTGTGAATGAGTTATATTCCTGTGAGAAAATAACTTTGTATTACATTAAACTGACTTCGCTTCACTGCTCAGTGAAAAGAACCTCCACTTTGAAGTGTGAATGAGAGGATGAGAAGTTATTGCGAACGCAGCGGAAGGAGGCGCGCCGAAGGCGCGCCTCCGCGCAAGTGGAGCATACTATGAAACCGTGCTCGGCTTGTGTGTGTCTCTGGGTCTCTGTGTGCACTGCCTGTGTGCACTGCCTGTGTGCAGCTCCTCTGAGATAAGTAAATGTCCAATTTAGACGTACCATACATCAAATGAAAGGTCTTTGAAAACTGAACACACCTGTCAAGGTTGCGTTTAAGCCCGCCCCTTCCCCCGGAAGCCACGCCCCGGAGAAGGCTCCTAAAAACTCCCCATTGAAACCCCATGTTAAATGAAAAGTGCCCGAATCGCTCCCAAACTTTTTCTACCCCCCCTAAGTGGGGGTCTACGAACAAATACATCGGGCTCGGATTTTGGCTCCGCCCCCCGGAAGTGGGTGAAACAGGCACTTCAAACACTTTGTTGAATTGTTCAAAAACATTCCAAGTTTTTTTTTTGTGAATTTGTATTTTTCTAAGATGCTCCTTTTAACGCAGATTTTTTTTGAAAAAAAAAAAAAAAAAATTATTGGTTACTTTTTTTTCAATATTTTTTTTCATTCTTTTTTTTCTTTTTTTGCGTTCGCTTACCGCGTTCGCGCGTCTTACTTGTATTATGTCCTCTGTAGTAGTGGTTCTCTAAGTGAGGTTCGGGGACCCCCAGGGGTCCTTGAGGGAGTTCCAAGGGGTCCCCAGCTAAATGATGGATAGTTAGGAATGGACCCTTATGGGTCTGTAACTCTGAGAGTGTACAAATGGAACCAAATGGACCCTGACAGGTCCATTTGGTTCCATTTGTACACACTCAGAGTTAAATTAACATAGATTTTACAACATAAATTGGGGTCCCAGAGATAGAAATGCCTCTTTGACTGCCAGAGTATATTCATAATATCCCATAGTACCCAGTGCCAGCGATTTTCGTATTTTATAAACTTTTCAACCGGTCACAGAAATTGTATATCCATTATGATCCATCGTCTGATCGTGTGTGTAAACAAAGACGATCCAGCCCCCAGAGGGTTAAGTTTTCAGAGGCGAGCTGTCGTGGTAGTTTTTCACCCACGCAGCCAGGCTGCAGGCACCATATACCGGCAATAATGCACGTATTTCCCACCTCCCCAGCTGGCCACAGAGCATTTATATATATTATGATCGCGTGTCAGACCGTTGGTAAACACAAAGGGGATAACTGTTCGTCGTCCAGAGAAAAGAAATTATAACCGGAGCTTTCCGTTCGTTTTTTATACCGTGTGAGTTAACTGGTTTTGCCCTGGTTTTGGCTAGACATCAAATTTTTCAAGATAAAACCGGAAACAGGAAACGGATGACGCTATTTCCGCATCCGGGTGAGTGGAAAGTGAGTAGAAAGGGAACCTGATGACGGATGTTACAGAGAACAGCACGATCGTTTATTAAACAATTAAAAAGCTAATCGACGCGTTTTCGAGTCAATGGCACTGTGGACCAAGTACCAATCGACTCGAAAACGCGTCCATGGCAGTAAAAGAGTTGAATGGGGGTCCGTAGCATAATGCATGTCAAAGTGGGGGTCCTTGAAATGAAAATGGTTGAGAATCACTGCTATAGAGCCGTAAAAATGTTCTCTTATGGGGGTCCCTGGCATATATTTTCAAATGGGGGTCCGCGGGCTAATAAGTGTCAATTTTGAGAACCACTGCTCTATAGCAGTGGTTCTAGGGGTGTGCCGATACACTAATTTCACGAAACGATACGATACGATATTGGGCTCACAACTTTTCGATACGCACTTTTGTATTATGAAAATATATGGGGGAGAAAAAAAGCAAATGCAAACAAATAATTCGGTTTTTGCATTATTCAGAAATGCAAACTTTTTAAGCTACAATAGCCGTTTTGAATCCAAATAGGGCAATAGTGTGACACCTGACCCGAAAAAAAACAACATATTGTCACCCTTTTCATCTCGGGGCTGTCTGCATGCCTGATTATTATTATTGTAAAAAAAGAAAATCAAAACGATATTTTTTTCCCCCAAAACGATACATATCGTCACGAAAACGTATCGCGATATATCGCGGGACGATATATCGGCACACCCCTAAGTGGTTCCCAAACGTTTCAGGCCACAACCCCCCCAAAATAATCCTATTTTAACTGGGGACCCCCCACCCTGACAATCACTTGGACTTGTAGGAGTTGAGGCATTACATTTAGTTTGACTCGGTTCCACAAGTAAATATTGTGAAAATAGCCCATCTACATGCTCAACACAATTTTTGCCTCTTTCTTAGTTAATGTCTGACAATTTGGCCAATGCTTATAGTATAGTTTGTTGATTACTTTTGACACAGTATTGGTCTTATTTTTATTTTAGAGGTATGTAAAAGGTGCTTAAATTGTCACTTTAGAAATGTGCAGATGCCCTGTATACACTTATACGATTATGTTGGTTTGCTGACTGTTGAGTGAGAAAACAATGTCGCACATTAAGCACAAATCATTTGGGGGACCCCCACTGCTGGAGGGAAGGACTGTTGTTCTTATTCAACAGGTGGAACTGCCCCTGCAATGTAAAGTAAGCTGAAACAAAGTCATCATACAGCACATAAGCCCAAAGCCTGCCTATGGTTCGCTAAGTCTTTCAGTAAACAAATCAGATTTGCACAGTGTGGGGCCACCTTTGTGTGTAGATGGCACCCAGCCATGAAGTGAGCGCGAAATTCTATTCTATACCAAAGACTAGAACTACTGTGACGGTCAGTGGTGGGAAAAAGTACTCAAAAACTCTGTTACAAGTACAAGTCCAGAACTAAAAATGTACTTGAGTAAAAGTATAAAAGTATTGGCATCAAAATGTTCTTAAAGTAACAAAAGTAAAAGTGCTAAAATGTTTGAATGTTTTGAAAATAGCCGATCTACAAGCTCAGAACGCGTCGCGATGCAACGCGTTGTGAGCTTGTAGATCGGCTATTTTCAAATAGCCTATGTATAAAATAGGGCTAAAGTGGTTAATGTATGTTTCATAATACCATCATTTATATCTGAAAAGTAACTAAAGTTCTCAAATAATTGTAGTGAAGTAAAAGTACAATATTTGCCTCTGAGATGTAGTGGAGTAAAAGTAAAAGTATTGGAAATTGGAAATACTCAAATAAAGTACAAATACCTCAACATTTTACTTAGGTACAGTACTTAACCCATTTAGACCTGAGGCCGATTCTAAAAAACCCTTCTAAATCCTGACCTAAGTTTTCTGAAAAACTTTAAATATTTATTCAAAGATTACAACAAATGTATGTTGCTATATACTGTACATAGCAACAACAACCCCAAAAGGGGTTCCCGTCCTGAAAGGTATAGTTACAAATAGGGGTTCCCGCCCAAAATGGGTTAAGTAAATGTACTTAGTTACTTTCCACCACTGGTGACGGTATGGTATCATGTGGACTTCACGTCTGCCACACAATTACAATACCAGTGGTTCTCAAAGTTTTAATTTCAAGGACTGTAATGGACCCGCAGTGGGGTTTTCCATGGTCACAATGTGTTGTCCTTATTATTGTTATTTTGAAGGGTTTCCTGTCCAAACGTCAGGTCTCCGTGACTTATTTTGAAGGGTTTCCTGCCTACAGGAACTCAGCCTTAAAGTGTTGGCACTGATTAGAATGTAATTCACCTGGTTCTGACGCCCAGTATGAGGCTGAATATGGCAGCAGTACAATAAAACTGGCAAACTGGCAAACTTCACAGGTGTTACCAATGATGCTAATTAGGGTTGTGTTCCATTCTGGTGGTAGAGGATTAAGGACGGCATAAACAAAAAGAAAATGTTGTTTGATATGGACCACGGCACGGACGGTCAAGGAACGGACGGACAAACGGACAAACAGGAATGACGTGAGTTTCCTTGATCGTTTAGAACGGTGGTTCTCAACCAGTGGTCAGGGGTCCACCAGTGGTCCTTGAGGGGTTTCCAGGTCCCAGCTAAATGATGGAGAGTTGGTATAACCAATGGACCATTATAGATCTTTAACTCTTGAGTTGTTGATATATTATTGTGTATTAATTGATTATGTATTTTATGCTTCTTGTCCAGTTTCTACGTTGAGTACTGAAATAAGTCTTCACCCTTTAATGGCCTTAACAGACCTGTAAGGGTCCATTTAGAACAAGGAATCTGAAATCGTTAAGGAACCGGAATCGTTAAAATCCTAAAGGATCCCGACCCTAGAGGAGAGGAGAGGAATAAAGGAGATGAGAGGAGAGGAGGGGAGAGGAGGAGATGAGAGGAGAGGAGGGGAGAGGAGGAGAGGAGAGGAATAGAGAGGAGAGGAGAGGAGAGGAGAGGAGAGGAGAGGAGAGGAGAGGAGAGGAGAGGAGAGGCCTTGCTTTATCAGGGCAAGAAGCAACCTGTGGATACTCTATGGTGGGTTACTTTACTTTAAGGGTAGCCTGTTTCATTTACATCTCAGCTTTCTGCCTCTGTATACAATGTCAACATCAAATAATTTATGATATATGATAATATAGACTCTATGACTCTCTCTGGTGACTTCTGATTTCCGGGATTCAGTACAAGGTCATTATTGACTCGGACAGCTAA
Organism: Gymnoscopelus braueri; assembly: GCF_963280865.1. Taxonomy (NCBI): domain Eukaryota; kingdom Metazoa; phylum Chordata; class Actinopteri; order Myctophiformes; family Myctophidae; genus Gymnoscopelus; species Gymnoscopelus braueri. The sequence goes on along the minus strand of NC_137624.1, from coordinate 3,299,036 downwards.
GCCCATCAGAATGTAAATATGCATAACGGTCATACAAGTATAGAAATATTAACCATTAAGACCTGAAGCCGATTCTACAGATCTTCTAAATCCCAACAGTGTTCTGAAAAGCTAATGTTTCTATATCAGTGGTGCTCAAACTTTTTCATGTCAAGGACCCCCAAAGTGATATGCATTTGGCCACCGACCTCTCAAAATATGTTGTTCCAGGGACCCCCAGAAGCAAAGACTTATAAATATATATATATATATATATATATATATATATATATATATATATATATATATATATATATATATATATATATATATATATTAAAAGATGTGCACACGTTTTCAAAAATAGCAGATCTACAAGCTCGTATATCTGCTATTTGAATAGCCAAAGTGTAAAATAATTATTTTGTAGTTCAAATAAAAAAATGACACGGATGCGTTCCAGGTCTTAATGGGTTAAACAAATAATATATTTTTAATAAAGAATAATGACAACAATAAATTAGCTATTGAACGTAAATAATAGGAAACGCATTTTTCTGACTTTCCATGTGGTGAACAATTAGCATAATAATTCATATTTATTAGGATATGATATATTCATCTTTACAAGTCAAATGGTTTATTGCCTAAAACCAAATCCATTTAATTAACACCAACAGTATTCCACTACCACTTAAAACCCTATGTACTTCACTGACTGGGGTCCCACCCCCCCCTACTCTACACCACTGGTTCTAAACGTAGGGTCCGGGGACCACCAGGGGTCCAAATGGACCCTTAACTCTTTGACTGCGGACGACGCGATAACGCGTCAAGTGCTACTTTGTCCAGTTGGCCGTCGACGCGTTCGACGCGCTTGACGCGCGTTCATTGTTTAATCTCTGATTGCGCTATGCTGCTTAATATTCAATGTTATTCTCGAGTTCCACTTACTTCACGGACATCTGCATCCGGTTTCATGGCCTGGATTCCGTTTCCGGTTTTTGATTTTTTTCCCCAGTCATTTTCGTCCAAAATAGGTAAATAAACGGGTTTTCACACGGTATAACGGACAAACGGACAGGTTCTCTTCTATAATCTATGGTCTGGGTGACGATCAGTCATCGCCGTCGTGTATCACATCGTAATTTTCGCTGATCAAAACAATCTGGGACGACGTCACGTCCGTTTTCATGTTTTTCCTTGTCTAATCTATCAAGAAGGGTGAGAGAGACCCAACGACATGATCAAGCTGTCATGTGCTGCTCTCTAGTGGCGGATTTGTGCTGGGTCTTTAAATTGTGTCCCCTTAAATTATTTTCATGAGAAAAATTCAAAATATAAAAATAAAAAAACACAAATTGCTGGCACTGGGGGAGTACTTTATGAAAATACTCTGGCAGTCAAAGAGTTAAAAGGTCTGTAACTGTGAGTGTAGTACAAATGGAACCAAATGGGTCCATGTAAATGTATTATCTGTTTATCAAAGAGCTGGAGAGACAGGGAGACTCCTGTTACTGAATAAACACTCAATAGCACTATCAGAATATAGTGCTTTAACCTTTTAACAAAAAATATTTAAATTTTAACCAAAAAATATCACTTACACTCAGTGGTGGAAAAAGTATTCACGTACGGAATAAGTAAAACGTCCGGAATTCAAAAGTTACTTGAGTAAAAGGCGTCAAAATGTACCAAAAGTAAATGTACTCATTATGCAAAATGTCCCATTTCAAGTTTTCTTTGAAAAAAGCAGATCTACAAGCTCACAATGTGTCGCATCACGACGCATTGTGAGCTTGTAGATCGTCTATTTTCAAATGGCCAAAATGTATATAGGGCTGAAGTGGTTAATGTATGTTTTGTAATAATAATCAAAGTCTACAAAGTAACTAGCAACTAAAGTTTTCAAATAATTGTAGTGGAGTAAAAGTGCAATATTCGCCTCTGAGATGTAGTGGAGTAGAAGTCAAGTATTGGAAATTGGAAACACTCAAGTAAAGCACAAATACCTCAACATTATTTAAAAAAAAAATGTTTACAGTACTTGAGTAAATGTACTTTGTTACTTTATACCACTGCTTACCCTACCTTTAAAATGACATCTCTACAAATAAAAGCATGTTTGTGGCTCAAACGATGCGCCGACACAACCTTCTTGAGTAGAGGACATTGGTGTCCTCTCTGCTCAAAAGCCACAGACACGAGGATTATGACGGTCTTATCACCACGTCGTGCCTGAAGGAGAACAATTGATTTTCTGTCAAAGAGCGTCAGGGTGGAGAAATGCTCCACACTCGAGACGGAGAGAGCGGCGAGACCGCGGGGCACGACCTGACACGTACGAAGGTGGACGAAAAAAGACAAACAATAACGGTATGTGTGGAGCACGGTGGAGGCCCAGGATGGCTGACAAGTGGAGAATGGGTCTTAACCCCATTAAGACCGGAAAGGGAGCGCAATATGTGTAATTTAAGATGTCTTTGGCTATTAAAAAATAGCCGATCTACAAGCTCATAGCGTGCCACCGAGTGCCGCGCTATGAGCTTGTAGATCTGCTTTTTATTTATTTTTAATCGTGAAACTTTGTGCAAATCTTTGAATATATATATATACATTTTTAACTCAAATCTTTGCTTCTGGGGGTCCCTGGAACAACATATTTTGAGATGGGGGTCCGCGGCCAAATACATATAATGCTGGGGGTCCTTGACATGAAAAAGTTTGAGAACCACTGATATAGCAACAAGTTTAAAAAAAAAACTGTTAGGATTTAGAAGACATTTGTAGAATCCCCAGAAGCGATCGCTTAAAAAAATTATATATTATTCAAAAGATTTACACAAACTTACACGATAAAAGTCCTGAGGCCGATTCTACAAATGCCTTCTAAATCAGTCGTTCTCTAAACTTTTTCGTGCCAAGGACCGCCCAAAATGATTATGTATTTGTTAGAAAAATTCTACATTATTCAACATTTTTCAAACACTTTCAAGAGGCTTGTAGATCTGCTATTTTTGAGAGCCACTGTTCTAAATCTAAGAGTTTTCTGAAAAACGTATGTTGCCATATATGTATATATAGCTAAAATATAAAATGACACAGATGCATTCCTGGTTTTAATGGGTTAACTATTCGAACCCCAGCATCCGTATACTGGGCCAGCATCCGTATACTGGAGAACATTGGCCATACATATCCAATCTACAGGAGCCTGTAAATGAACTTTTTAATAAAACTAATTTAATCTGGCTATGCTCGTTTTTAGCGAGTTTAATTTTTTTTGCATTATTGCAAAAGACAAATAAAGTAATTGATGTTATGGCTGTTTTGTACACGGTCCAGTGGTAGCAGAGGAATTTAGACGAATAAGATGAACAAATAGGGGATTCCCAAATTTTAGGGGATTTTTGTTTTTCCTCCTCAAGCGTTCCAATTTCACCTGCTTCCTGGCTGAAGAGCTCTCCAAATATCACACACTCTTAATTAAGTACACACCGGGGGGGAATTTTAGATTTGCAATTCTTATCCTTTGGTTTTGTTAGGAAATGATGTGAGTTTTGCAATCATTTAAAAGTCAATTCCTTTTTTACAAGCTACAAGCTCACATTTTGATTGAATATTTTATTAAAGGGATTCTAGGCAAGTTCAGAGATCAAAAAAAGAAAAAAACGGTTGTCAAACAGTTAGTACCGTTGACAACCCCTTCAGCCAATCAGCAGTTCAATCCCCTTCAGCCAATGAGCAGCTCCTTTTCCCCATCTCCAGCCAATATGACGCAGGGGGACTTTAGAAGGGGCCATGCCGAAAATAGGTTGCTTTATTCGGATACATACGTGTCACTGCCCGCCCCTGCCGGTTCTATGATTATTATTTTTTAATAGGCTCTGTCATGATTAATTGACCACATACATGAAGTTAAACAACTAAATTCTATCCAAACGATATCTTAAAAGTAAATTCCGTGCCTCAAAAAAGAAGTTTGAGAGTGTTTTAAAAACGAAAGTAAAAAGTAAAAACTGCCCACAGAAAACAATGGCGGCTCGTTCCATTTTTGTCGGCTGCACTCGGTTCCATTCGGTTTCACTCGAACAGTTCACACGGACATTCCGTGCATTTACGTCCCGGACAAACATAAACTCTAGGGAAAATACGGATTTCAGAAAGAGGACTGTGTTTCAATGCAGGAAAACACCCCAGCATCATTATATAGTGGCTGATAGAGGGGAAAAAATCCAAAATATATATATATATAAATATGTTTAAAATGTAGGCTTAATGTTGCCTAGAATCCCTTTAACCGTTTGAGAATAGTACAGAGGTACGACTTCACAATAATTGTTAAAAAGGTCTAGGGGCTTGTTGCCATTGTGGTCCCGTGTATTCAATTAAACAACGCGTCGCAAGTTACTATTCCACACATAGTTGGTACAAACTGCCTTTTATTTACATTTTCAGCCTAAATACTGACGGCCAAGAGTTACGTAAGTGAGTGATAGTAAACAGTGGCTTGTTGTTGATAGTAGCATGGGAGGATGTTGATGTAAAGGATGAAAAGGAAAGGCTGAATACATTAAAGTGAACCCCACAAAGAGAGGAGAGAGAGGAGAGGGGTTGTGGGACCCCCAGGACTTTCAGGGTGCATAGAACGTGTTGCAGGGGGACCCCCAGACTTTTTGGGAGGCAAAAAGGCTGAACGTCGTAACAGTGGTTCTCAAAGTGGGGGGAAATGAGTTAATATAGCCTCAAAACCACTTTAACACTACAATACTGAAAAAAATTAAATAGGCAATATACAAGTTCTCTAAGAGTCGCGTTGTCGCATTGTGAACTTGTAGATCGGCTATAACAAGTCTTAAATTTTTTTTTTGCTAAATTGTAAATGTTTTGGAAACATTTTAACAAGACAAATCTGGTAGCAATGGCTCAGAGCATGGGGTTATACCAAACTATTCCATGGCAAGGTCCCCAAGTGGACATAACCAACGGCTTCCCCCCCTATCGTGAAATGGCTTTCTAAAAATGTAATTAAATAAGTAGGTGGACAAAGTACCACATACTCTTGCTCAAATGTGAGTCAACTACGAAGAGAAAGTTGCTCTGTCAAATTCTTACTCGAGTTACTTTACTGGAGTAATTGCTATGTGAGTATGCAAAAGTGCATGTTTTTAAAATAACACCTACGCAAAAGTACAAAATAAATTTTCCTTTCTAATTTCAATGCATCGCTGTATTAAATATCATCTGATATTTTCACTATTTTTAAAACCGGGCTTAAAGGAGTAGTTCACCCCAAAAATGTAGATTTTTTTTGTTTTTGTCGCATTCCTATTAAGCCAATAATTTGATGACCGGCGGAGACTCTGGTAGAGTTTCTTACCGGAGACTCCACCGGTTATAAAATGATTGGCTTAGAAATGCAACAAAAAAATCTCCATAAATTCAAAGCTTCATGGGGTGTGTAATTGATAGGAAATAAGTCATTTTTTGGGTGAACTACTTCTTTAAGTGATTAAGTCATAATGCACAGTGCGTGTTCCCTTCCTAGAAATGTAGTTTCAATCCTGTCTCCTGTCTATTTAATTTAATGTTGCCATCAATATAATTCAATTCCTCCACTTTTCACCTACCTCTGTCTGCAGTATACTGGTCCTATATCATATTATGCTTTTGCTTTGTTCACACTAAGCATATGCTACAGGAGTCAAACATAGAATATTTGTCTTTGAAATGTAGTGGAGTGAAAGTATCCACAAATACAAATACTCAAGTAAAGTACGGAGACTCAACTAATTTAAGTGCAATACTCAAACACTAAAATGCTGGTATCGGCGAGTATGCCAGTCTATGCCACTCCGATAACACGTAATCATTTATCACATATATGATATTTCATTTACAGTAATGTTTTTGAATGCTTCAGTTGATGTTGCACGTTTATTTTATACTCTTACTGTACTGTTTACAGTATTGTTTCAATAACTTGTAGCTGCACAAGTTCATAAAAATAACAGCTACTCGTAGCTGTTACTTAACTCACAGGTGTTACCAATGACACTAATGAAGGCTCTATTCCATTTAGTTAGACCCTCCAGAAAAACGCGGGCAAAAATCCTTGATTATGCGGGCTAAAATCCTTGATCATGCGGGCTAAAATCCATGATTATGCAGACTAAAATCCTTGATTATGCGGGCTAAAATCCTTGATTATGCAGGCTAAAATCCTTGATTATGCGGGCTAAAATCCTTGATTTTGCAATAATATTTTTTATGTGATTTTATGCTGTGATCCATTTGTACACTCTCAGAGTTACAGACCAGTCAAGGTCCATTTGGAACCCCCTAAAGGGAGTCCCGGGACCCCACTTTGAGAACCGCTGTTCTAGATATATTTTTTTATTACACACTGGTATCGGATCGGTACTCAGTTATCTCGAAATCGTTAAGAAAAAAACTGTATCGGTACATCTCTAGTCTATATAACTCACTCATTTTGCCAGAACCGTTATGCCTAACGGTACGTATACCAGGATACAATCACCACGACCACCGTTTTCTATCTGACAAAATCTAAAAAAAACTGTACAGTGGAGAAGAAATTGGTCCCCTGGCGAATGTTAAAAAAATATAAAAAAACAATCACAGTTGGGTCTACTTCAGGGTTTTCTCAAGGTTGAATGATTCACCGCCTCTTTAAAAGAAAGCTGTGGGCATTACTGTAGCGTCTATTGTACCATAGAATAATGGCAAAACCAGATGGATACAAAAGATTTGGACTGACAAGACACACACACACACACACGTTTGTATTACTATACCTTTGAGGACATCAACATTTTGGACAACATTTGATTTTATGAAAGCCATTTGTAATCAATTTAGCCGTTTTTAATCGTAAGCGTAAAGCCGAAAAATGGCATCTCCAAACATATTTTTTCAACCATAAAACATGTTTTTTTCCTGTGAAGACCAAGAAAATGGTCCTCACACGGTCTATTTCTCACATTATATTATACTTGTGGGGACATTTGATCACAAGTACAGTATCACAAACACACACACACACACACAGAACATTATGCGCATAATACTGTAGCTACCGCATTAGGGCCGTCCTTGACTAAAGACATTTGCAGTCGACTAATAGTCACAGGAATTTGTTGACTAGTTGACTAGTTCAGTGGAGTCTCAAAGTGGGGTCCGGGGACCCCCAGGGGTCTTTGAGGGGGTTCAAGAAAATGAGATAATGTAGCTTCAAAATCAGCTATTGATAATAGCCGAAGCTTTAAAAAAAAATCTGGCATTTGGAATATTGTTTAAAATAGTTTAACAACACAAACCTTACAGTATATATGGGGGTCCCTGGCCCAAAATCATTTCAGATGGGGGTCCGCGGGCCATATACATGTTAATTTGGGGGGGTCCTTGACATGAAAACGATTGAGAGCCACTGGCTCTAGGGGTCGGTCGTTCCGGAGGTTTCCCTATCTTTAGATAGAGTCAGCGCTCAGAATACCTCTCTGGCCGGCAGCCCTCTAAGAACTAATGTATGCTCTATTTTTATTTATTCATTAACCTTTATATTTATCCAGGTCAGTGTTTACTGAACCCAAACGCTCTTTTTCAGCAACGCCCTGCTTCACAGATGTGTGCTACATTGTCGCACGCTGAAACTAGCCAATGTGCAAGCTTGTAGATCTGCTATTTTTGAAACATTTCAGAAAAACATCGAAAATGTTTGAAAATTGTTGAATAATGAAAAATGTTTCCTTAGCACGAATCTTCTCTTCTGGGGGTCCGCGGCCAAATTACATATCAATTTGGGGGGTCCTTGACATGAAAAACAGTGACGTAAGCTACCTTCTACTGTACTTCCAAACACCCACAGAAATACATCGGCGCCCTCCAGTGGTCAGAAAACAAATTCAGCGTTTTGTACCATTTCTACATTCCAACCAAGAGCTGTGTGTTTATGATGACACCGTTATCTCACATCATTTCCAACAACACCATCCCATAGTCTGAAATCACAGAGAATCATTTGTAATCCTCGTACCTCCACACGCAAAGACAGAAGTGTGTACTTGTTGTTCTGAAGAGTCCACACACACACACACACACACACACACACACACACACACCTAAGGATAAGGCTTATGCATTCTGACAGGTCAGGAAGCAGCGTATGTACCGTACCTGCTTGAAGGTAAGGGGGGGGGGGGGCAAACAGGAAGTATTTACCTGGTTGAAGGTTACCAGGTTGAAGGTAAGGGAGGGGGAGCAAAACAGGAAGTATTTACCTGGTTGAAGATGAGGGAGGGGGCAGACTTCCCGAGCGTCTGTGACATGGCGCGGAGGTTCGACATCTCGGAGGACGAGGACGGCTGCCACGTTTGCTGCTGCCCGGCGTACGGAAGCAGGTACTTTCCTGTCGGAAAAAAGGAAAAGAAAAATCCTGTTGCCGACATGTAATGCAAACAGTACATCACCACTGACGGGCAGAAACCTTTTTTTTTTGAGAGAGAGAGAGAGAGAGAAGCCAATCATTTTTTTACCCCTTTTTCTCCTCAATTTAGTCGTTGTGCCAATTAATTCCTCCCCACACACATTTCTGTGTTGTCACTGCTGTCGTATCCTACTGACTCACCTGCCAGTGAGGAGCCCCCACCGGGAGGACGTAGGGCCTTCGTCCTACTCCTCCCGCCCAACACTCCCTGCTGACAGGTGCCGCCCACAGCCCGTGCTACGTGGAATGACCAATATCACCCTCCCCGCCCAAAACCGTTAGTCTTTTGAAAGTAGCAGACCTACCTGTAGATCTGCAATTTTTACTGTGGTTCTCAAACATTTTCTGTCAAGGACCACCAAATTGCTATATATTTGGCCACGGACCCCCATCTGAAAATGTTTTGTGCCAGGGACCCCATAAGAGAAGATTCGTGGGGGGAAAAAGTCGAAATGATTGAAAATCTTTTAAGCTGGGGACCTCCTGGAAACCACCCCAAAGGGTGACGTGATTGATTGATTGATTGATTGATTGATTGATTGATTGTCAAAAAAGGTGACTTGATTGATTGACAAAACTATTTGGCAATAATGACTAGGGCTGTCTGTCACCATTACAAAACAACATTTAAGTTGACGATTAATTGTCACACAAATAGTAAGTGTTTTTAGGCATTGAACATTGGAAAAAAAAAATCCGTTTGACTTTGAGGCTTGAGGCTTCGTAATAAAAAGTTGCACAGGTCAGATATGACAAGTAACCTTAATATATTACAAAGAAATTACTGACATACTTAATCATTTTATAATTTACCAAAACAAATGCGGAAATAGCAAGTGTAAGCTTGTACATCAGCTGTTTCCGCTATTTTAATATTTGAAAATGTGTGAATATTTCTCAACATGGAAACGATTATGCAAAATAATTGAATTCCAGGTTGTAAAGTAGTTTTGTAGTGAAAGCTAATCCCAGCTGTCTGCTCTGTTTATATGCATGAAGGTGAAAGCCTTTAACGTTAACCCTGTGAGGTCAGGAACAAATTAGGACAAAAGCACATGTAAACCAATTAACAGATGAGTGTCACTCTCGATCTGTACCGTACAACCTAGAGCAGGGGTCTTCAACGTTAGTCAGGCCAAGGACCCCTTAGCTGAGAGAGAGAGGTGAAGCAGGGACCCCCACAACATATTGTATACAATTGTGTTGCAGATTCATTTTGCAGATTAATATTTCATTTATTTCATAGATAGCTCACAGCATTATCATCAGTGTTACTTTTTTGGGTTTTTTTTTTCGTTAATCTTTTCTATGAATATGTTAATGTGTATTTTCAGATATTCATCCACTTAAACCCTCAATACTTTGTAAACCCAACCCTTTGGCTCTGTACTTGGTCTGCTCTCCCCCCTCCCCCGACACCAAATATGTTCGCCAAAAATAGCCGATCTACAAGCTCACAACGCGTCTGATCTTGTAGATCTGCTATTTTAGGCTATATGTTCCCCCCATAATACAGATACTAGGGTTCAAGTGGTTAATGAAAATGAAAAATCAGTCCCTGTCGCTCAAAGATTCGGCAGCCCGCCTGTAGTAACTCAGAGGATCCCCTAGGGGTCCCGGGCCCCCTGTTGAAGACCCCTGACCTAGACCTTACAGTAAAACACACATTTTGACAGCACAACCTACGCCTTACAGTAAAACACTCATAATAGGACTGAAAACAGGAAGTGAGGGAGGAAAACTGTGGTCCTTCCTTCCACAACCAACATGAAATAGCTTCCTGTCCAGAGCTCACCATATCCTAACAACAATAATATTACACCATACCCTGTTCTGACTTCAAATAAGGCAATTTGTTCATATTCATCTGTACATCAGTGTTGATTTCGTCGACTAAAACTATGATGAAAAATGTAACAAACTAAATAAAAACCAAGCTGCGATGACTAAAACTAAGACTAAATATAGTGACAATTTCGTCAACAAATAAAAACTAGACCAAAATGTTAGGGAGGGACTAGTGGAGAAGAGATCCAGTAGAACTAAAAGACAAGACATTTTATGTTTGGTTGCGCTCGGTTGTTGTGCTCTGAAAATAGCAGATCTACTTAAGCTCACAACGCGTCGCGCTGCGAGGCGTTGTGAGCTTGTAGATCTGCTATTTTCAGCATGCAACCAAGTGTAAAATCAGCCATTACGACGCCATCAAGGCACCGGCAAAATACATTTTAGTCAACTAAATCAACTGTAGATTCGACAAAAACAAACATTTCAGATGACTAAAACATGACTAAAACTGAATGGAATTTTATTCAAAAGACTAGGACTAAAACTAAATCAAAATCAACACTGCTGTACATGCATCCTACAGATGCCTGAAAACACTTAACCCAATTAAGACCTGAGGCCAATAGAGGGTACGCGCATGCTTAAAGTGAATGGCACATCGAGTGGCAAAGCGAGTGGCAAAGCAACATGCAAAGTGAGTTTAACATTGTTTAATGTTGTTTAATGCAATCAGATATGACTTTTCTGTTTGGATGCATGGGCTATCAAGGCCAGAAAGTATTTTTTTGACACTCAGTAGGCATTCCTGCATAACTTCCGGGTTTGATGATGATGTCACACGCATACCCTCTATTCTACAAATGTCTTCTAAATCCAAACAGTTTTCTGATAAACCTATGTTTCTATGTCAGTGGTTCTCAAACGTTTTCATGTCAAGGACCTCGAAAATGCTATGCATTTGGCCGCGGACCCCCATCTCAAAATATTTTCTTCCAGGGACCCCCAGAAGCAAAGATTTGAGTTAACGATGTTAGATTTAAAAAAAAGATGTATTCAAAGATTTGCGCACATTTTAAAGATTTTTCCAAATTAGCAAATCTACAAGCTCATAGTCACTTTGTGCCGCGCTGAGCTTGTAGATCTGTTATTTTTGAATGGCCAAAGTATATCCAAAATGACCAGATTTTAATGGGTTTAACGATGACAATGTGTGCACTCATTCATAGGAAGTGTGTGATTCCGTACCTGTAAGTGCACCCCCCAGGCTTCCTCGTCGGAGGCAGCTAACGTCCTCGCTGTGTTGCCGTCTGAACTTGAAAACGGCATGACTCAACTCTGGATTACTGCTCTTCATGTACAGGCTGCTGTCCAACTGCAAGGAGAAAAAAAAACATAGTCTGTGTTAATTTCGTTGACTAAAACTATGACGAAAAAACATTCGGCGACACATAAAAACTAGACTAAAATGTTTAGGGAGGGACGGGTGGAGAAGAGCTCCAGTAGAACTAAAAGACAAGTCATTTTATGTTTGGTGGCGCTCGGGTGTTGCGCTCTGAAAATGGCAGATCTACAAGCTCACAACACTTGCATATCTGATCATTAAAAACGCAAAAAACAAACAAAAAACATTTTAATGAAAGAAAGACATTATGACATGTATTCATGTATTTATTTATATATTTTTTTTAAAGAAGATAACCCAGGCTCACCCGTGGCTTTGCCCCTGCCTCGAACTAACAAATTAAATTAAGCCCTTAACAGTCACAACTTGTAGATCGGCTATTTTCGCCAAAGAGGCTTGGTGTAGATGGGAAAAAAAGAGCAGACCAAGTACAGAACCAACGGTCGAGATTACTAAGTATTGAGAGTTCAAGTCTGAAAATACTCATGCTATGTGTATTCTATGAAATCCACAGACAAAATCTACAACAAAATCGTATTCAATAATGTAGAGGGGGGAGGGGGGTCCCTAGCTTCATCTCTCTCTCAGCAAAGGGGTCCTTGGCCTGAAAAACTTCTGAGACCCCTGATTAAAACATATTTTTCAATGTGCATTGTTTTTTAACACTGTAGAAAAATTAGATACTGCCAAATATCTTTCTATTTTGAAATTACATCTTAAGGCCACAAGAGGGCTCCCTAGTAGCATTCACTAAAGCTATCTCACCCTACTCTTCATGTCCAAATAAGGACAAACAAACGATATAAAACAGGATTACTTGGACTTAAGATCAGACATTTAATAACAGAATGAATGATATTTACATAGATGAATTAAATTGTTGATAGCCATCCATTCAAGTTAGTGAAATGGCCATAATGATGATGTATAGAGATGAGTGAAATATGATTGATTGATTGATTGAATACTTTATTACATTAGAAATGTAAACAGAAAACAGAAGTACAGAAAACACAAAAAAAGGATAACACAAAAAAAAGTCCTGAGAACTTGTTTCCAGTGGTGGAAAAAGTATTCACAATTCTTTACTTCAGTAAAAGTATCAATTCTGCAATGTAGAAATACTCTGTTACAAGTAAAAGTCCGGAATTAAAAATGTGCTTGAGTAAAAGCACAAGAGTATTGGTATCAAAATGTACTTAAAATACCAAAACTAGAATGCACTTATTATGCAGAATGTCCAATTTCAGTTTTCAAAAACATACAAATCTTTTGAAAATAGACGATCTACAAGCTCACAATGAGTCACATCGCAACGCATTTGTGAGCTTGTAGATCGGCTAATTTCAGATGGCTGAAATGATATCAGGTTAATGTATGTCTTGCAATAATAATCAAAATCTACAAAGTAACTACTAACTAGTAACTAAAGTTTTCAAATTATTGTAGTGGAGTAAAAGTACAATATTTGCCTCTGAGATGTAGTGGAGTAGAAGTTAAAGTACTGAAAACTGGAGATATACTCCACTAAGGTAGAAATTCCTCAAAAGTGTACTTAAGCACAGTGCTTGAGTAAATGTACTTAATCAGATGACCACAATGGAAACCAGCGGTGGAAAGTAATTGAGTATCATCTGATGTTGATAGCACTGTTGGTCATGATTCATAAATAGGAGCATTGTCCTATTTGTAGTGGTCTTCAACAGGGGACATGTTGTGAATATGTCGTGATGTGTGCTTAGTTTTAATTTTTTCACTTGACTGTATATGTCTGGTTACTTTTTTTTATTTTGCTTTGTCTGTTTGGACATTAACCAGTAATGGGGGAGGGCGGATGTGGGGGTGGGGGGGGGGACAAAATGATATTTCCTCTGTCTACTGTGCTGAAAAAAGCTAAATAAACATAAAGGTTAAATCCTGGACCCCTAGAGGCTCTTTAGAGTTACTACAGCCAAATATTTGTGTGAAAACAGCTGATCTGGCCATTTTCAGCAAAAATTTGGTGTAGAGGGGGAACAAAAAGAGCAGACGAAGTATTGAGGGTTTAAGTCGTTAAATGTCTGAAAATACACTTAAAAAGTACAATATTTTTCTCTGAGATGTAGTGGAGTAGAAGTAAAAGTATAGAAAATTGGAAATACTCCAGTAAAGTTCAAATGCTCGTCTTTGCTCTGGAATGCAATGTTCTCAGTGGAACAGAGTGGGACGTTGTGAACATGGTTTCTTGACCCCCTGAACAGACTAGATATTAAGAGTTGTGGCTCGTTCTCCCCCCAGAGACCTGCATGGATGTAGTTTATCACAACGATCAGTGCTCGCTTCTCACAAACTTTCACATGTTCAACCCATCTGTGTTGCCGACACATGGCTGTAAACAGCCTGTTTTTTAACCCATAGAAATGGGGAAAGCATCTGTGTCATTTTAGCTGTGTGTGTGTGTGTGTGTGTGTGTGTGTGTGTGTGTGTGTGTGTGTGTGTGTGTGTGTTCACACTTGTTCACACTACAGCGTCACACGAAAGCATCAAAAGAAGCAGATCCACAAGCTCAAAACGTGTTTTGGGCTTGAGGATATGCTACCTTTGCAGTGTTTGAATTTGAATCCTGAAAAGTAACAGTTTCCTTTCCACCCGACATGATTTATAGAATCGGCCTCGGGTCTTAATGGGTTAAAGGAGCCAAAAACAGCATTACATGGAGAGATAATCATTTTAATTATGTTTTCCCATTGAACATTGGAACATAACATTTACTTATGGGCTTTGTGAACAAAAATTGCGCTCGGGTGGCGCAGTGTTAAAGTCCCTGCCCACCACCACGGAGGTTGTGGGTTCGAATCCACCGTGGTGCGGCTTTGTTGGGCGAACACAATTGGCCCGTGTTCGGGGGGAGGGAAGCCGGGCGGGGAGGGTGATATTGGTCATTGCACGTAATCCTAAGGGCTGTGGGGCGGCGTGTTGGGCGGGAGGAGTAGGACGAAGGTCCTACGTCCTCCCGGTGGGGGCTCCTCACTGGCAGGTGAGTCAGTAGGATACGACAGCAGTGACAACGCACCAAATTAGGTCATATTTAAAGCAGCACTATGTAACTTTTTTAACAACTATATAGCTTTACATGTTTAAGCAATAACAATCATCCTTCCGTAAATGGCACCAAGGCAGAACTGCCAGTCAAAGCAAAGACTGGCCAATCACAGCGTGTCCTCGCCGGACAT